>NC_136497.1:54281504-54439004 GCF_053919585.1 Euprymna scolopes
TAAAACATAGCATTTAGACGCAATTCATATTAAATGTGGGTGTAGTTCTTAACCAAACCCAAAGATGCTATCATCGTCCAAAGCCAGGGACCATGCCATACATTTACATCCAGTTGTATGCGCATGCATTCAACGTACAAGTTACTCTCCCATTGGCATATCTGTTGTTTTAAAAAGTGAAGGATGCCTTATTAATATAGCTAGCACAAATATGTATATATTATATATATGAGAAACGAACATATATTATACTGTCCACCCCAAAACAACACGAGATTATACCAGGTAAGATGTTATCATGGCAGCAAACTAGATATTACATTACCTCTCCTCAAAAAGGAAAATATAATGGCTGGAAGGATGGTACTATGACAACAGAAAATAGATTAAACGACTCCTCCCTCCAAACAAAAATAAGGAAGAGTGTAATTCTGGGGAGATGATATCATGACCTCAGAACATATATTACAGTACTCTTGCAAAAAAAAAAAAAAATGAGAAAGAGATAATGCCTCAGAGGATGAACTCATGACAACAGAACAGATAATAAATTAACACCACCTAAAAAAGAGGAAGTAATGCCTGGGATAATGGAATCATGGTAACAGACCAATTGGTACCCTAACCTCGACCCTCTGAATTGAACATTGAAAAATAGTACATTTTTTTGAAATAATATACTAAACTGAGCATTAGAAGACAGTAGTAGTATAGTCCGGCTTCAAACACGAAATTTCCATAAGAAATAGATATTTTTGCAATGCTTTATCAAAATTCTATCGCATCTATAGTAGTAAATGATGCACTCATATCTTGGTATATGCGTGTGCACAGACAAGATATTCGCAGATATTGTATATTAGTTTACATATCTTGCTGAATCTATTGTGCTCAACCTGTTTGTATCGTATATCGCTAGAAAGCCATCATTTGCGTGTGTATGCTGTACTGCTGCCACATCTTGTCTAGTGAACAAACCTACTAGTAACCTTTTCTTCTTGGACAAGATACAAAAAAAAAAATTTCTAACCTAACGTTGTCTGTCAAACTCCAACCTCTGCTGCATTACTGCAGAGTTGCATCTGCATGCTTGAATATTCGAGTAGTTCCATGTGAGATGCATTTAATGCATTTGGGTCTCTTAAACAAAGACCTGGCCAGAGGTAGGTTAGTTCGGAAGTCAAATTCTGAAAACCGTTCAACACATTCGACCATGTAAAATGGACATTAAACCGATGATGACGACGATGACGACGACGACGACGACGACGATGATGATGATGATGATTAATACATTGTCTTTCAGTCTATTTAACACCTAATTTTTCTGCACACGATTTTACCAAATAGTAATCAGTCCACTGATGTTCATACATTCGGCATAACAAGACAGTGTAGTATTCATTTGCCTCCCTATAAAATCAAACCGTGTCAGGGGATCGAGTTTAGGGAGTATCTGGTACTGAATAAAGTTACTCTTTTGGAGTGCTTATTTACTTATCTCCGTATGAAGGCAAATTTAAACACAAGATCGGTTTCTTATGTAAAGGATATCCATCATCATCATCATCATCATCATCATCATCATCATCATCATCATCATCATCATCATCTGCGGTCCTGCTGTTTAACAGCATTGGCGACCATGGCTCTCCAATATGGGCGGCCATCCATAGCCTGAAATAGCTCCACTTTTGACGATAATCCCGTCCAATCGATCAAGTTGTCCATCAAAGTGCGTCTTGGTCGACCTTGCTTTTTCGATCCTGGCATTCTACCAGTCAATACCAGATGTTTGATGCGTCTTTGACGGTAAATATGACCTAAGAAAATCATTTGTCTTTTCATAAGAGTTTCCATCAGCAATCCTTTAGTGCATCCAGATCTAGTCTATATTTCCTTGTTAGAAATGTGATCATTCCAAACGATCTATAACATTTGTCTTATAAACCAAATTTCTGTGCTATTAATGTGTTTCTGTATTTTGGGGTTAACAATCCAGCTTTTGCAACCATATAACAAGATAAACCAAATATATGCTTTATGGTATTGTATTGTATGGTATTGTATGGTATGGTATTGTATGGTATGGTATTTTATTGTATGGTATGGTATTGTATGGTATTGTATGGTATGGTATTGGAGCATAATACTGAGTTTTGATAAATGATTATCCAGCAGCCCTCAAAAGACACTCTGTATGAGGCAAAATTTAAAATTTCCATAGTACAGAAGGATAGATACTCCTTCTTTGGCCAAGGGCAGAATAGATACTATATTTTGAATTATTTATTTGCAAAATAGATTACAATTTAAATTTGGAACAAATTAGGCACAAAGCCACTAAAATTATAGGGAAAATAAGAACCGTTATCTATTCTATTTGTCTATCATAGAATCACTGCAGTTAACACAGTACCGCATTTATTCTAGAGAACCATTCTACTTAAAATATATCCGAAGTGTTGAAAAATTAATTTTATTCATAAATAAATTTATACCCAAATTTATTAGAAATAGGTAAGGGTTCAACAAAAAACAAGCCTTCCTAAAGAATAGGCTGTATTCCGGTTTGTTTAAGACCGAAAACAAGCAGGGCGATCTCTAAGTAGGAGTGAGACATGTGGGAGAAATTGAGAAAGGGATGAAGCTTAAGAGTAGGTGAGGACCTTCCAAGATGAATTTATTATGGAGAGGCAAAGGTAAAAAAATAAGAGTACGAGAAGTTCTATTACTGAAACAATAAAAACGAGTTCAGATGTGTCTCGAGTCTTGGACTTCCGGTTTGTAGGCTTTTTTGGCTCTTGTGACTGCGACGTTGTCTGGCTGTGGAAATAATTATATATTTTCTTATTCTGAAGAATATATATATATATATATATATATATATATATATATATATATATATATATATATATATATTCTTCAGAATGTAAGAACTAAATTGACCGACTTTATTTCAACTGAAAGTGATCAACGATAAAAAGCGAGTTTCTGAAAGGGGTTGACATAATTATTTACTATAATAATTATTAAATACCTACAGACACTAGTTTTCATCCTTTTGGGAATCATCAGTGCAGGATGTCACGATTAACACCGGTCGATAGAGTTGAATCCGGCAACAGAAGCCATCTCTGACTTCATTAGCAAGGACCTAATCCATTCGGCCACCGTTAACCATGAGAAATACTGTTGAAATTTAAACATTTATTTTTTAAAAATGTTTTTAACGTCTGTCAGCGTGATCTAATCATTATATATACATATATATATATATGTATATATATATATATAATGATGCGATCACATTTAGAATTCAATAAAACTCCTCCAACATCATCTATAGTTTTAATTGATCCATTTCGTTCCTAATGAATCCCACACTAGACGCCGCATCCCCACTATGTTATCTAGCATCTTCTCTAATCTTCTGATGAGAAGCATTAGGCTTCGAAATACCTTGGCATAAAGAGTTCCTTCTATCCCCAACTAATTGCTTGTATTCACTTATTGAATAAATGAACCAATCTATATTTACCAATATATAGTTTTTGTGACTTCATTTCCCATTCCTATTGTTATATATATATATATATATATATATATATATATATATATATATATATATATATATATATATATATACAGCAGCGTCCAAAACTAAGGGACAACATTTTAAAACCTAATATTTTTTAGAAATAACAACTGTGAAAAGCTGAAATTTTGACAACTGGTAGTCGTTATCATCCATAATAACATACTAAAATTTAAATCATTTGCAAAGGATAGAAAAAGAATTATAACAATTATTTATTTATTTTCAAAATAGGAACGTCCAAAAGTAAGGGACAAAATTGGGAAAAACAATGTAAACAACCAAAAATAATAAAAATACATGTACAATCAATATTTAGTAAATGAGCCCTTGCCCTCAATAACAGCTGCACGTCTTCAACTACAAGAACGAATCAGTTCTTGACAATTCTCGATACTAATTTTAAACCATTCTTCTTGAAACTTCATCCACAAATCCTCCGTGTTAGTGGGATTTCTTTCCATAACTTTCACTCCCAAGGTCTTCCAAAGATTTTCTATTGGATTTAAGGTGGCCAATCCATAATTTCGAAATCTTGCTCGCTAAGGTAACTCATTACCATCTTTGCCTTGTGACATGAGGCATTATCATGCATAAAGGTAGCCCTATCGAAACCTGAATTCTGTATGATTGGCACATGATCTTAAACAATATTTTTTATAGATCTGCGTGTTTACACGAGTTTGTAACCGGACAAGAGGCGTTGTTACTTCGCTAGAAAACATTACAAATACCATGACACTTCCGCCCCCAAACTTGGCAGTTTTCTTAGTACACTTTGCACTTAATTTTTCACCAATACGTTTCTTTACATTTTTTTCCATCATTTCCAAATAAATCAAACTTGCTTTCATCACTGAAAAAACTTTTGCCCAATTTTCATATGTCCAAATTACATAAATGTTCGCAAACTCTAATCTCTTCTTCTTCTTCTTCTTTTTCTTCTTCTTCTTCTTCTTCTTCTTCTTCTTCTTCTTCTTCTTCTTCTTCTTCGAACTAACAAGGTGTTTATTCCCTGGGGTTTAATTAAATAACTCTATTTCTTGCAGTCGTCTTGGCACATTACCACATGAGATACTATTCATAACTCTTAATTTCTGTGCAAGACTTAAAACGGTCCTTTAATGACATACGCTGCATTATTCGATCTTCTCTTGCCGAGGTTTTGCAGGGTCTGCTAGTTTTAAAAGCACTAAGTATTTTGCCAGTATCATTGTCGGATTTAACAACCCTTCCTACAACACTCTTGGAACATTTCACTTTCTCTGAAATCTCTATACCAATTGTCAAAATTTCAGCTTTTCACAGTTGTTAATTCTAACAAATATTAGGTTTAAAAATTTTGTCCCTTAGTTTTGGACGCTACTATATATATGTGTGTGTGTGTGTGTGTGTGTGTGTGTGTGTGTGTGTGTGTGTGTGAGTGTGTGTGTGTTCTCTTTTCTCTTATTTGCCACTTTTATTCAAATCGAAATATTCTCACATCAAATGTAAACTAAAACAAATTCACGCAAAATCAAAGGCATATTTATTAATTTGTTTAATGTGTATTGTTTTGGTTCTTTTGTTTTCTTTTCATGAACATGAATGAGCTTTTAATTTATTGATTTGTGACATCAAAGTAACGATAAAACTGTCATGATTCATCATTTTTTGCTGTCATAACTTCTATCTCAGAAACAATTTGACACTTTTAACAATTACATTTATTATTATTATTATTATTATTATTATTATTATTATTATTATTATTATTATTATTATTATTGCAGAATGCCGGATTTGTGGTAAGACCTCAGAGTCAATTGCGCACCTTGCAGCAGGGTGTAGTGGACTGGCCCAGAGAGAGTACCGCAAAAGACACGATCGCATGGGACTCCGGATATATTGGGAGGTGTGCTGGAAAATGGTTTGAGGAGGTGCCTGATGAAGTGAGAACAAGTGAGGATGGCAAAGTAGAGGTATGGTGGGACAAAAGTGTCATCACGACCAAGCAATTGGAACATATTCGTCTGGATTTGGTCATCATTGACAAGGTCTCAAAAAATTGGCAGATTGTAGACTTTTCAGTACCTTGGGACAGAAATGTGAGAGAGAAGGAGAATGAAAAGTGGCCTTGGAGATAAAGCGTATACATGGGGTTAAAACATAAATAATCCTGGTCATAGTTGTTTTTTTTTTGTTTTTGTTTTTTTGTTTTTTTTTTACACGGTGGTTACCACTTATCAAGGCCCGGAAGCCACTCAGGGATAAGGGTTATTGCAAGTTAGTGTGGAGATTTAATGAAGTGCTTACTTGAGGGGGCGGTTCATCAGGAATTTGTTTATGTTGGACTTGAAGGCATCCAGGTTGTAGTCCGGTGGGAAGCAGGCAGACGGAACAGAGTTCCACAGGCGTGCAGTTCTAAGAAAGAAGCTTTGTTCATGGAATCTACGTTTTGATTTAGGCATAGATAAAGAGTGGGGAAAATTTTTGACAGTGGATTCAGCTAGACGGGTGTTTTCCGTAAAAGATTGGCGAGGGGGGACCAGAGATTGGAGTTCAGACGAGCACCTGCCATGGAAATAACGATAAAACAAAAATAGGCTTGCAACGTCTCTTCTGTGGGAGAGAGGTTGCAGGGAAGAGAAGAGGGCATCCACCACTAAGCCACGAAGTCTATTTTGTACTCTGTCAAGACAGGATAGGCTGTTTTTAGCAGCTCCTGCCCAGATATGGCAGCAGTATTATATTCTTGGACGTACTTGGCTTTTATATAGATAGAGAATTGCATCAGTAGTGAGATATTTTCTGGAGCGGTAGAAGGATCCCACCATCTTTCCAGCGACCTTGGCAACAGACTTGATGTATGTGTTTCATTACACTAGGAGTAGTACACTAGCAGTATTATCAAGTCGTCTGGAAGGACAATTGAAAAAAACTACAAATCCCCAATATTTTAGGCGGCCTTCAGACCTCTGCAATTATAGGTACCACCAACATCAGTAGGAAAACCCTTGATCTTTGAAGCTGCTGGTTTGAAGCCGGGATTGAGGGAAATCCTCTGGAAATGAATCCCATCCCTTTCCAGAGAGACATTGATAAACGAAATCAGAATTATTATTATTATTATTATTATTATTATTATTATATATTTTTCCAATGGTTTATGTTTTTTCTTTTTCCATTAAATTTCCACTTGTTTTAGGAAAATATGAAACTTTAACAAAGATGTGCGATATTTAACAAAATAAACAGACAGTAAATCAGGGGTTCACAAGTAGAAAGCTAAAAAAGGATAGCTGATACGTTTAACTAGATTGGTTTACAAATTTTTTATATGAGTGACGTTCAAAAAGTAATGCCTCCTATTTTATTTATTCGGCTAGAATGGATCAGAGAGGATTGCAAATTATATTGTTATGACGATTGAACTTATGCATTCATGGTCTAAGACTTTTACCTGTTGCAGATATTGACGGTCTGAGATTCTAAGAAGGCAAATCCTGTCATGGATGTGCGCCAGAAGCAGAAATGCGTTATTGAATTTCTCCATGCAGAAAAAATAATTGAACTGATCAACATTCATCGGCGCCTGTTGAACGTTTACAAAGTAGATGCACTGCAGATGCACTATAAAATACTGATGTCAGCACACTTAGAAGATGCGTTCGTCGATTTCAAAGTGGTGACAAAAATGTGAGTGACAAAGTGTTCTCCGTTCACCACTGGCAAAAAGGCATTGAGAATGGTGGGACTATGTAGAAAAATAAATTCCGGAGTGTAAAAGGTCTCCCATTTTAACGGTACCACTCCTGTCTTTGATGCTGTCCAACGTTTTAGTTTCTTAATTGCAAAAATAGGAGGCCTTACTTTTGGAGCGACCCTTGTAGTTCACATAATTGATTGATAATAATTTGGGAACTGCAAAGTGTGTGATAGATTTATTTGTAAAATACTGCTGAAAATTAGCTGAATTTTTAAATGTTATTCAAGATACAGATGGAGCAAGAAAAAGAGCTGAGCTGCTAAAAAGAAGGAACATGAAGATGAAATATCTTTAATTCTGGGAATGCAAGTTGAGGCAGAATTTATAAGTACCACACTATCTGTAAAGCCTTAGTCCCTGTCCCATCACTGCAATATTACGTATCTATGCTTGTTTTAAAACTGCATGTGTACACCCTCAATGATAATATCTCCGACTGATCTAACTAGCAGCACAATCCCACTCACTTCACTGTAATGGTCCGTATAATCACGTTGACACACTGGTTCTCATTAGATCACTAAAGTTAAGCAACGTTGAGCCTGGTCAGTATCAGATGGGTGACCAATTTGGGGAATTCCAGGAGCTGCATGTAGGGGGACGTCGACACCTACCTGCAAAAGTTGCAAAAACCTAACGTTGCGATCTTCCCTAATGAGGATATACATGTGACTGGAGACTGCTTGTGAATTTCATACTTCCATAGGACTTCCTCGTTTGGAAGAAGAAGGTTAAACCCGTGTAGGGCTAGTGCCGTTTCCATTTTTATTTTCCAAAGGTCTGTTGACACTGGAAGGTTTTCTATTTTTGTAGCTACCATCCTCAGATCGCTTACCTTTGGAATTCCTTTTCTGATCCTTGTTTTCCTGACATTATCAGCATGCAAAAATTTAAATCTATTGTGAGCTTATACGAATATAAACTTATGAGAATTTAAATTTAATGTGAACAAACATTTTGTTGCTCATCTCTCTACTCAAGTTGCCTCTATAAAGTTGACCTTTATCACAGTAATCAATTATGCTCCAGTGACAATATGCCTTGTTTTTAGTGACGAATAACATTTATAAAAAAAGAGTAAATAAAAAAGAAGCATTTACGCAAAATTTGCAAGTATCATATTTCAAGTGTAGAGTTCACATAAAAACTGTGCCAGACTTTCATCTGTTACAAACGAACCAAAACAAAACAAAAAAAATAAACAAATATAACCAGAAAACAAGAAATAAAAATAAAATTTTAATTGGAAATTTATTTTATTTCACATTTTATTATGCAAGCATTAAAAATGTCTGCCGATTGTAAATTTGTGTTTTCAGCTGAAATTTAACCATTTTTTTTTCTTTGAGGTGTTTTTTTTAATTATTTTTGCTTCAACATTGAAAAAAAAAAACCAGAAATTGCAAGCATTTTTAAATGATGATAGATTCGATATTTCTTCGATATTTTTCTTTAATTGTTTTTTTTTGTATGTGTTTATTTCCAGAAAGAAATTGCAATCAATAAAACTAATTAAACAGAAATTGTGACGTTGCTCATTCTCACAAACGAGTTGCCATGTGCATGTAACTTTGGCATCATTAAAATGCCGACAATGTGAATTTATAAAATTTTTTTATGGAAATCGCTTGAGACAAGGCATAAAGCTACTTGATATAAGGAGTTAAAAAGAACAAAATATGATCATTACAAAGACAGGAGATGCCTATTGACCGTGATCTTGAAGAAGACCAATACTATAAGTATGAAGAGAAACAGTGAGCAGGTAGAGAATTTCACAACCCTGAAGTTCTTGGAAAAAAGCTACTGGAATAGGAAGTTGTATAACAATGAGGTATCAAAACAGTGAATTGATGGAGACCACTAGACTAATCAGTCAAATGAGCTGGAACAAAGGAAGCATGGAAAAAATCAGACAATTCTGAGGAACACATGCTATAATAGTATTTATAGAAAAGACTGAGATTAGCAAAATCATGTCTGTGAGATAAAGGTTATGGAGAAGAAAAAAGGATCAGGCCAATCAAATTACAGATATGCGTCTTAATCTTATCAGTAATCCTCAAATAGGATAAAGATCCACCGACTCAAATATGACTACAGTACTCTATACATGGTCTGATAGTATTTTTTTTAGAGATAAAAAATAGCTTCAACCGCGAAAAGGTGTTTGGAATGGTAGAGAGAACTGACTTCACAAGAAATAGAAATAGCAATGGATTTAATAAGATTTGATGAGTAAAAAAAGATCAATAACTTTCATAGTCGATTTCTTTTCAAGAACGGAACCATCCATAAAAATCTCAGCAAGAACAGTTTTGGTTTATTTATTTTATAGCATTTCAACCAACTTCATGGTTATTTAATGACGAATCAAGTTGTCAAATATAATTCTATAGATGAAATCATCTCTATCTCTGCTATTATATAAAAGAAAATTTGAGTATGTGTGTGTGTGTGTGTTTGTTCCCTATGGATTCGGAAACGTTTGGGCCGAATTTTTAAAATTTCACATGAAGGTAATTGATGTATCTGGGTGTGTTCTTACATAGGTTTTGTATCGGAATGCTTCCGATAAGTATCGAAAATAGGTAATTGAAAAATACAATTAAAGAAGGAATTCTGATTTTGAGCAAAGTTAACACTTTTATACAACCTAACATCACAGGTGCATTTGAGAAGTTTTATCACCGCACAAACAGAAAGGTTCAGCCAATAAAATCACCTGCAGATTCTTTTATAAGACAGGGCACATTCGAAATGAATGTTTCTTTTTAGGGCACAATTGAACAATGATACTTGACTTCTGTATTTTAAACTTGATGTGATACCATTATTTACAGATAATTTTATAAAATCAACAGTAAATTCTTTAGGTACAATGCAGACTACAATGTATTATGGGCTAAGTCACTGCGAGGAGCTATGTGAAATTTCCTTCTGGTACACTGTGGAGAGGGATTCCCTAATTAGAGCAGGCAATCAATCGATTTGATTGAAAAATGGACGATTTCACCGATTTCAATGACATGTATGGGAGAGAGGAATATTTGTTGATCCTCATTCAATCCCGAACAACGTCGGGTCTCCCTGCTAGTTATTTATATTTCTAAAATACATTGCTCTTTACATTGATTTTAGAATACATTTCTGTTAGGGTATATTGCTCTTAGAGTATATTGCTCCTTGAAAACATCACTCTTTTAGAATACCCGCACCAAAACATGGAAATGCCTATAATTCTATAGGCATGATAATCATTTAAAATTGTAGAATACATTACTCTTAGATAACCAGAATAAATTGCTCTCAAAATATATTGTTCTTAGAATACATTGCTCATAGAAAGAAATTTCACAGCGAAAATGGAAACATTACTTCTAGAAAGGAATTCTACTGTCAGAAAACACCACCCCCAAGAAGAACATTACTTGCAGAAAAAAAAAATGACAAAATTACTTCTTTGAAAACATTACTCTTTGACATTGGTAATCTTTGTTCTAAACATGACTGACCCTCAGTCATCGCCTTCTAATATGTATTTGGGGAGAAAAATGCAAAAAGAGAAAAAAGCTTTTGAATTTGTGAAGAATCAGATTGAATAATACGATTGGGGAGAATGTTTAAGATACTAGAGTATGATATGAGCAACTGATAGATTAGACCTCTCTGACTTCCTGTCTAACCGAAACAAGGGTACAAGTGACAAAATGGCTCAGCCACTAGGATCTTGTACAACATTATGGGTCACCACCCACGACCCATTTATTTCTCTACATGGCATTGCAATTTGTGAATTCATGGCCACGCAAACAGAGTGAGTAAGTAAAGGGATACGTCTATGGTTAAAAGACATGAGCTGAGTCTTGACATGATTGACAGTTGCAAGCAGACCAACTATTATAACCGTACCGATTATTCCAGAGACAATTTACTTAAATTGTTATACTATGGGGTTTTCTTCAATTACAGACTAACTATAAACCTCTCTTGTCACTATTCTACCGAGAGTCCTATTTTGTTGACACATCGCAAATTGCTCTGTGGATATTTCGACTTCTTTCTCTCTTTTTTTTTTATGGAAATCGCTTCTGACAACGTATGAAGCCACTTGATGTAAGGATCTATAAAAATACTTCAAGGTTAAAAACTAGCTGGTTAGTGTTAGATAAAATAGATTCCAATCAAGAAAACAGCAATTCTTCCTCTTTTGTAAAAACATCGCTCATGGAATGTGAGGATTAAAGGACAAAATAAGGAAAGCAAGGGTTACTGTTAGTAATTGGCCGGGTAATGCAGATAAAATTATTTATGTTAAGATGCTTTAATAAGAAAGAATGTTAGAAAATAAACAATAATTTAAAAAATAGGTTTGAAATCTACAATGTGACGTAGTCTTACGTAGAGATCACTTAAAGTGATGTGGACTTTTACGAGAGAGCTTGAAAGACACATTATTTTTAGTTAAGAGAGACGGTTTCAGATCAGAATGGCTCCAGGAAAAGGGGATCAGAAATGGCGATAGTCAGAATCAGCGTTGCAACTTTCCAATGGGGAAACATCTGTAATAAAGTTGCTGAAAAGACAACTCGAGATTTGTTGATTCATTGGGAAGAATCTTCCGTCGAACAAGACACAAGACGAACCATATATGATTCTCTAATTGGTCCAATGTTAAAACCTCAGAGAACTGTTATCTGTCCCATTCTGTTGTAAATGTCAGATGTCCGTTGTTAAACTGTATCTGTTAGTATATCGACACTGTTGTAAGTGTTATACACGCATCAGTTCAACGAACAATAGAAAAAACTAGATTAGACGAACACACATATATACACACGTAATATACATGACTATGACACGTATATACGAACTTATATACATTCTCTATACACACATTCATTAGAAGAATATTTTATATCACTAGACGGTACACGAATTTAGCCACGTATACATACATAAGACACACGTATACATAATATACACCCCTTCATGTTATACAGAACCACCGACTATAATACATTACGAGGCTGGCGAAAATAAACCCAAGGTCCACTTTTTAATCCCATAAAAACTTTTTTTTCTGATAGTAGTAATACTGAGAGGAATTTTAAAAACAATATCACTATTATTTGCATCTGAAGTTTATTTCATTTTACACAGCACTTTACAAAAATATGCATCAAGATGGGCTGTAGTTTTCTGTGCCAGCCACTTAAGGCGTGGTGGACCTCAAAATAGACGTCTAATCACTTTGAGGCTGTAACTCTCCCCTCACCCCCCCAAAAAAAGAAAAGAATTGATTTCTATCATGTACTTCCTTCTATGACGTAATATCATGTGATGTAATCATAACTCTAGTCTGTTAAGTTCTAATGAAACTTTCTATTGGTTAAACCTTATGTAGCATAATACCGTTCTCAACATTATTTTTATACACATGTCTCTAATTAAAAATAAATCTGACCTAATTAGCTATGCGATGATATCAAAATGCCTAACGTATGTGGAGACTTCAATGTTCACAATGTGGAATGGCTGACCTACTCAAACAAGACCAGTGATGAGGGGAGGTTCTGTCATGATTTCTCCATTGCTTATAACCTCACTCAGATTGTGCACGAACCCACCCATGTGCCCAACACTGACGGCAAGTATGCAAGTCTCCTAGACCTTTTTCTCACAACTTGTCCTGAACTATGTTCAGTTTCCATTCTGTCTCCTCTTGGATCTTCTGACCACTCTGTTGTATCAATTAAGATAAAAATAAAATATAATAAGTCCTCAGACGTACTTCTCCATCGTACATTGATACACAATGGCTGACTGGGATAGCTTCCGTACATTTATATCAGATCTGCCTCTGTGTTCCATGTTTAAAAAGGATGTGTCCTCTATAGTATCAGACCTGACGGAATGGTTAATTGTAGGTATAGACCGTTTCATACCCTCGAAAAAGTTCCAGCAAAAACCTAACAGCCAGCCATGGTTCTCTCCAGAATGTGCTGCTGCCATTGTGCACAGAAATCACTTTTTCCACTGCTTCCAACGTAATAGATGTATGAAGATTAAAGCCCCTTCAGGACTGCTAGCAACCATTGTAAGAAAGTAATAAAGAACGCAAGAAAGTTATATGCTCAGTCCGTCAAGTCCAAAGTAGCTGAGCAGTGGCTTGGTTCCCACCAGTTTTAGCAAATAGCAAACAGAATCCTGAACAGAAGCGTGTGCTCTATCCCAACTATCATCAATGGACCTGAGGTAATCTCGTCAGCATCAGATAAAGCCAAACTTTTTGCCAAGAACTTTGCAGCTAATTCTACCTTTTGTGACCAAGGCCGCTAATCCCCAATATTTCCTCTTGTATCAGAAACACGCTATGTGATATACAATTATCTGTACGTGATGTTGCCAAGCTAATCAAAAACCTTGATCCCAGTAAAGTAACCGGCCCTGACGGTATTCCAATTATAGTACTCAAAAAACTTAAACCAGAATTAGCGCCCATACTTACAAAACTGTTTACACATTGTCTTAAAGAGAATTGCTTCCCATAACCCTGGAAAATCTAATCAGTATGCCCCGTATTTAAGAATTTAGGTGCTCATCCCCCTCTCAGTACAGGCCAATAAGTCTCCTGTGTGTCATGAGTAAGTTGCCGGAATCTGTGTTGAATAGAGAAGTAATCAACCATCTCAGCAAAAAATAACCTTCTTAGTGACATATAATATGGTTTCCGTTCTGCTAGATCTACAGCAGATGTGCTTACAGTTATATCTCATAGGATTAGTGAATCTCTCGACGGAGTCAACCTTTCTAGGGTAATTGCTCTTGACATATCTAAGGCCTTTGATAGGGTGTGGCATAAAAGTTTACTTCACAAGATCTCCAACTATGATATGATTGGAAATGTCTTCTCAATTATTAAATCATTTCTCTCTGATAGGTTCATAAGAGTAGTGGTTGATGGGTAAAAATCAGAAGCTCACAATATTAATGCTGGTGTCCCTCAGGGGTCCATCCTGGTCCCAACTCTTTTCCTGATCTACGTTAATGATTTTCTTAAATAGAACATGTTCATCAAATCTGTTGCTAAGGCCGCTGGAAAAATGGTGTAGATATCTCACTGCTGATGCAATTCTCTATCTATATAAGAACCAGATACGTCCAAGGAGCTGCTAGAAAGGACTTATCCTGCCTTGATAGAGTTCAAAATAGGCTTTGTAGCCTCATAGGAGATGTCCTTTTCTCTTCCCTGCAACCTCTATCTCACAGAAGAGATGTTGCGAGTTTGTCTCTGCTTTATCATTATTTTCATGGCAAGTGCTCGACTGAGCTTCAATCTATGACCCCCCCCCTTCGCCAGACTTTCACAAGAAACACTTGTCTAGCTGAAAGCACTATCAATAATTCCCCCATTCTTTATCTGATTGCATGAACAAAGCTTCTTTCTTAGAACTGCACGCCTGTGGAATTGTCTTCTGTTTTCCTGCCTTCCAGCTGACTACAATATGGTTGTCTTCAAGTCCAAATAAACAAGTTCTTGATGAGCCGTTCCACTTAAGTTAAGAAATTTACCGAATTTCCATTACTAACAATTACTATATTGTCCAATTGCCTACTGTACACTCTTAACCCTTATCCTCGAGTTGTCTCTGGGCCTTGATAAGTGGTTATGCATATGTAAAAAAAAAATGCCCATAATGGAATCGTTAATAAAACTCATAATCCTTTCTACAATTCAATCATATTTGATACAAATAAAACTTCAGTTTATGTTTGAATTGTCCACCAAATTTCAGTTTGAATGTCCAACAGTCTTTGGTTTATCGCCGTCCAACAATATGCAGGGCACTTTAGTAATCGTCTCATCAATAGGAGGTGTGATATTGATTAGGCTTCACTCTTATCGAACTTTAATTTACAGATCAACAAAAGTTTTATTTCAAACTAAACTGTGGCAGACCAACGAAAATGGTACTTAAAACTCAAGAGTGACAGACCAACCAAAATTTTATTTCAAACTTAACATGGCAGATGAACAGGAATGATGTTTCAAACTTAAGCGTGGCAGATCCATAGGAATAAGTATTTCAAATTTCACTGTGAAAGATCAATGGAAATTTTAGTTCAATTTTAAGCATGACAGACCGACGAAAATGATATTTCAAACTTAAGCGGATCAGATTAATGAAAATGGTATTTCATACTTAAGCCTGACAAATCAATGAAAGTACTATTTTCAAACATAATGTTGAGAAGTGATGTTGCTAAACTTTTCTATTCTATCATTATTTTTATGGTAGGTGTCCGACTGAACTCCAATCTCTCCCCTTCTACTCGCAAACATTATCAACATGATCTCGTCTATCATCACTGCAAAGAGCTTTCCTTTTTTGTAAAACCAAGAGTTTCTTTTCAAGAAATCTCCATCTGCGTGATGCGATACGGTGGAACTATTTCTCTGCAGACTGAAACACGTTTTCAAATCCAATATCAAAATATACTTGCCAAGCCGTTGTCTTCTTAAGTAAGTTTGTCAATTTCGTTCATCGTTTTCAATCATCTCGTATATCGTTCATTATCCAACTGACAATCTCAGCAACACTTTATACTCGAGTGGCTTTTAACCTTAGTGAGTAACCAAACTTAGTTCATCGCATTAATCATTCTCAGGTCTCTCACAAGGTACTTCATCTTACAACTGGCGATCACTCCATCTTATTAATCCTTAATTTCGAATGGCTTTTGTTTTTGGTCAGTGGTAACTTATTACTATAAAAAATTCTAATCAATCCAGTAACTATCCTTTCTCCTGCATAACAATGTCATGCTGAGGTTTAACATAATTTAAGGCAATTCCACTTCTTCAACCTGATCTTTGCGATTACATTTCGTTTGTTCTTCAATCAGCGATAGATGATATAAATTGAATTTGTCTGTAGAATCTGTCAATTCAATTTTACAAATATCTGAGCACGGTTCCATCGAATGCAACATAAATATGGATTCGTTTATAGTTGTCTTTCACCTTGAATCTGTTTCAAATTATTTCTTCTATTTTTACTTATTTATTATTTGTAATGTCTTTCGGCATCTCTTCTTTCAATCAATCATCCCATTTTATCGCTAAACATAACTTTTCGGTTTCTATTATTTATATTGAAAGGGAAGGGATAGTTTTCAGATTTCGCAGTTGATTTTAGAGCCAATATCTTTTAAAATTTTTATTCCCATACTAGCAGGGGGAAGGGGAAGCGTCCGGCCTTGCCGGATCGTAAAATATGCTTAAATATATTACAATTCATGCAGTTTTCGTATTTATCATTACAGAGCCAATTCTCAGTAAAATATCATATTTTAATATATAGTAGTGGTTTCAAAAGTTAAAAAAATGACTCGAGTGCCATCAGCTAGAATCGAAACCAAAACATTTAGCGCTCCAACCGTAACTCCTACCGATGTAGCTATGATAAGACAGTTGCAAAAGATTTAATATTAAACAACTTGAAGAAATGAATTGAATTTGGAATATGTGGCGAAAGAAGTAAAAATATGTCGGCAAGTTCAAATGAACAGTTTGCATTTCAACTTGCCGATATATGTCAGTACGCATTATTTATTCATCCAAACTAGTTACAAATCATCCTTGGTATGTGGCTACTGTTTCATGTTAATTTCAGTGTTAAGTAACTAGTAGTTTAAGAGTTTATCAGTAAATATTTACAGACATACACACATACTTCTACTGTTTTATTTATATAGATATAATTAGACAATGTAATATTATTTTTATATTTTGCAGCCTTGAATGTTATCATGCAACGATTACACAAATAATTAACTTATATACTTCGTGACCTTTATGTACACTTTTTGTTTAGTGGTGCTATTATTACACTAGACGACAATTTTTTACTTCGTTAATGTTGTCTAGATTTCTACAAGTGATTTATTTTTGCACTGCTGAATCAAGAAATAGCATCCGTTTCTATCCATCAGGTTAGGTTTGTGTGCTAAGCTGATTTGAAAAAAAAAAATCAAACCGTGTGACAAAATTGATTACATTTTTGTGGCATTATCAGCTCATTTTTGTCAATACACATCATCCAACATCATCCTAAGTAAGGTTTTTAAGAAAAAAAATGTTTGTTCAACAATATATATTGATTACTTGAGTGAAACATCGATTACTGTTAACTGAATGGTGGACATTGATAAAAGTAAGTAAACATAAATTGCATGTTGCATCGCCATTGTTCAAACTTCAGGGCTTGAGCTTCCATTTCTTCGAACTCCTGGAATGCTTAGCAGCAGGGAGGTCTCTCTTCAGCGTCCAACAGTAGTCAGCCGTCATGACTGCATCCCAGCAACCCTGATACCTGGTCTCCATTTCTTACATGGAATCTCTCCCCCTGTTTGTCACGCATTGAACCCAGGTTCTCAGGAAACCGATGTAAAAATAGGTATTGCATCTTGATGCTCATGTTTCCGAAAGCAGTCAGCATGTTGTTGTCAAGTTCTGCATAATTTCTTACCTTATTTTTATCAAGAAAGTTCTTCACTACCAAAACAACTGCCTTCCAGTTCCACTTCGTTCATTGAATTTTCAAACTCTGGATCTCTAATGAGCTGACAGATGAATCTTAGGATCGTTAAAGATACCAGTTTTCAACTTCTCCATGGTTAATCCTGGAAAGCCTGGCACAAGTAAGTGAAGCATTTACCATACGTGTCGATAGCCTTGGTAAATTGCTTGATCAAGCTGAGCTTAATTGTGGAATGGTGGGAAGAGTAGTCTGTCTCTGTCCGCCAGATGGTCATTGATAACGTTCCTTTCTTTGTAAGGCACCAGTTCCTCCCACACAGTGTAATGCTGAGCACGGTCCCTACTATCCCACATGCACAGAAAACATAGATACTTGGTGACGCCAGATTGTTGTCCCAATAAAAAGTTCACCATCTTCAGGTCAACACTAATAAACCACTTATGCTGATCATAACCAATTTTACCCAACACACTTCACCGCTTCATACTTCTCTTTCAGTGTAGTCGAGTGAGTGATGGGTACAGAGGCAAACTTGTTGCCATTGTGTAACAGAACACATTTCGCTTGCTGCTGCCAATAAACGGTCTCCAATCTTTGGATTCGTACTGGGGCACCCCAAGTTTGAGCAGAAGCTCTGCAATATCTACACAGTACACCAAGTCCTTTTCTTCAGAGAAAAAAAAAACGGAAGTATTCTTTATGCATGTTGCAGAAGGTGATGCTAGCACTTTCAGAGAGGAGATTTTTTTCTTCAATCTGAATGGCAACTGTTTGGCAGAGTTCTTTGATAAGCTGAGGTCACAAACTATATCATTCAACTCTTTTGGGGAAAATGGATGTGGAGCATCATCTTCAGAAACCACTTCTTCTTCTTCTTCTTCTTCTTCTTCTTCTTCTTCTTCTTCTTCTTCTTCTTCTTCCTCTTCTTCTTCTACTTTTTCTTCTTCTTCATGTCCTTTAAAACTGGAGGTATCTTCGTCACTAATGTCTGGAAGTTTTCTAAAGATAGTCACTGGAATTTCATCACAATGAACTATAGGACGAGGTGCTAATTGAAGATCAGGATACTTGAGACTGCCCTGGTTCTTTTTGTTGATCCCAGTCAAATCAACAGCACAGAAGTAGCTCTCAGTGACATGGTTTGTCGACTCCCTTCAAACCATGGAAATCCCAAAGTTCAGACTCCTCTTGCCATTTGTTCACACACGCAGAATCTCGGTGCATGCCTTGCACACCATGTGTGGCGCCCAAACTTTATCCTGGTCACCAAGTTTAATACCAAAATAATCATGGAAAGCGTGCCTTATGAAACTTGTAACTGGTTTCCTATTAGGAGCAAGTGTGTAGTTTCCACGTATGTAGCAGAACACGCCGACCTTATTTCTGCACGATCTTCTGAACGAAGCCATTTCATTCACCTACAAAACAAAAATACACAAAAGATAAAAATACACACAAAAAGCAAAAGTATCAATGAACACATTGTCATGATAATAAACAAACCGGATTGCAAGATTTCACATGAAACAAATTAAAATTAAGAAAAGAAAAAATTAAATTAAAGACGGAAGATCAAACACTTTTAAAAGTTAACCCAATCAATAAGTTAAAAAACGTATTCCATACGGTATTTTACCCACACCAACTTCTAAAATGCTCCACACATGCGTACATGTGAACAAAAACGTAAAAATCGACATGTAGTCATATCTAAAAAAAAAACTTGACGACTGAGCAAAACCGATGTGATTTCTGGATTCAGCACATCACATTCGCCCTAAATCAGCTGAAAAAAAAACCCCGCAGACAACAAATTTATTGTTGAGCAGTCTTTCACTTTGTGTATGACATTGTATGTTAAACAATTATTTTGTAGTGGGCATTTATTTTTATTCTACGATTACATAAGTTGGTGTTATAATTAATACACACATAGTATTAATACCACTATTACTGTCATTTTTGTAAATTATTTCCAAAACAGCTGAAATAATGAAAATTGTTTTTTCGGAGCAGTGCAGTAGCCCAAAGAGAATCTGTCCCCAGTCAAATGGGGCCTAATAGTAAAAAGAGAGAAAACCAGTATGGGAACCTTCATCATCGACTGCCCGGAAAAAAACAATTTTCATTATTTCAGCTGTTTTGAAGGCTTCCCAATCGGATTATATGCATCGTCACACTGAACTTATTTTGGAATCCATTCTTTCTAAAGAATTATTTTGCATTTCGGATGAACTTGAGAGCATTTTCATGCAAGCTGAAATATTATACGCAGTTTGTTTTTATATTTATTTTATTTTACATATCCAACATTTTTTCATTTTTTTTATTTGTCAATTTATAATTACAATAAATTGCGGTTTCACTAAATGCCTTTACTAGCAAATTCTAGCATTGCTACAAATATAATTTGCTGATTTCTTTATGTCCTCTGATGAGAAGAATAACAAGAATAGCATTCTTTGAAACTCTGTGGAATAAGGACTTTGTAAATTGTTTTTTGGAGTATTCAGTTAGACAATAAATTTTGATTGTAAAGTTAAACTTACAGTTTTAATTTTCTTTCTCTTATAATAAGCTCTACTCTCTACTGCATATTAAGCTTATTTAATTCGGTTGGGATTAAATTTTCTATATATAAATACTGTTATTTTGTTAGTTTGAAGTTTACCATTGCGTATATCAGGTAAACACTACATCCCCTTTGTTTTCATTAATATATATATATATACATATATATATATATATATATATATATATATATATATATATATATATATATATATATTGCTTTTGTTTCTCTCTTTTAAAATCGTTTTTGCGTCACTTTTTAAAGAAAAAAGCCAAACAAGGGCCAAATCTTTAGAGACGAATGTTTTTGAATTATGTTGAGTAAATAGCTTTCATCCATGCTTATATATATATATATATATATATATATATATATATATATATATATATATATATATATATATATATATATATATATATATAATCAATACAATATTACCATCTTTTTGTGTCCCCCCCTCTCTCTCTCTCTCTCTCTCTCTCTCTCTCTCTCTTCTACTCCAAAAAAAGAAAAAGAATTCCCCAAACCATACTCTTTGGAGACACGTTTCTTTGAATTACTTTGAAAGCAACAAAAAGCTTTTATCTGGACAGTTTTTATTTTTACCAATCAGCAAGAGACAGTTTTGCTAAGCAAGCAATTCATTTTCTTTTTCTTTTCATCTTGTTTTTTTTTTGTGCTTTTTTTTTTGTCACAGTTGCACGTTCGACCAATGATAGAAACGCTATTCATAGAACTTGAATAAAGAATTAAATAACAAATCAACCATTTTCCATATCACACAAAGTTTGAAGAATTTGCTTGTTTTTATTATTAGATAGTTGATATTTTGTAGGAAAAATTTTTTTAAGACGTGTTCTTTCTATTAATGATTCGTTTCTTTCTATTTTTAGTGGATTACCTGAAAACCTCAAATGGTCATAGGAATTCTTTTGTGCAGTTATTTCCGGGACAACTGTTTCGGTGATTAACGGAATGACAAAGTGGTGAAACAATTCTCCCTTTTTTGGTATTTTTTTTTCAGTGGATTTTCTGAATGACTAAATGATCAGCCGAATTTTCTGTGTATTTCTTTCTGTGGCTTTTTACTGAATCATTTGAATGGCTACGTGGTCAGATCACTTTTGCTTTTAATAAAAATAGCTCCAGACAAGGCATGAAGCCACTTGGTATAAAGAAATATATAGAATGAAAGTTACTTATCGCAAGTACAGGAGATTCTTATTCGCCTCATCACTAAAAGACCAAGACTATAGTTAGGAGGAAAACAATCAGCTAGAAGAGAGTTCCACACGTTTGCAGTTCTTGGGAAGAAGCTACTCGAATAGGAAGCTGTTTTTACAATGAAATATTAAAATAGTGAATTGATGGAGACCACTAGGCTAACAGGTCAAACGAGTTGGAACAAAGGAAGCATATCCGACAACTGTGAAGAACATATATCATAACAGTATTGATAGAAAAAGACTGAGATTGACGAGATCATGTCTGTGAGAGAGACGTTGTAGAGAAGAAGAAAGAGTGTGGCCAATGACATTTCTATTACAATGAGATATCAGAGCAGCGAATTGACATAGACTACTAGACCAACGAATTAAAAGAGCTTAAACAAAAGAAGCAGGGAGCAGATTCTTCCTTGTATTCCTTCATAAGATCTATTCAGTGGATAAACGGAAGAGTCCAGACGAATTTCTTTTGCATTCCTTTCTGGGAGGGGGATGCCCATTTAGGGCTTGCTTCTAGTTTTTACCTGCCATCATTTGTCCTAAAGATTGTATCTAATATCTCTTTAAGTTCATTTCTCCATACCTATATATCAATAGCCTTTAGTAGATTGATCAATGTATGGAAGCTCCTAAGTGATAAGATGACTCACTTCACTGGTTTAATGTCTTCACTATCATTCACTATTCTAAAGGCTTTTCGAAAGAGAGGATGGCAAAATGTGAATAGAGAAGTGAAATGCGCTTTGTTGCAATCTTGGTAATTAACTCCATATTAAACAAGATGCATATATTCCTCATTAGCAGGAAGAACACGAATGATTGACCTATGTTTACTCTTAAATTCACTCATTATCCAAAAAGAATTCACTAAAATCCCTAAAAATGATATTACATAAACGTCTAGTTTATGAATTTCAAAAGTTGAGGAAGATTAGTCATCTATTTAATAAAGTCGATTTTCCTCTATTTCATTGGCTATTATATCTCCCAAACCAAAACGTTTGCTAATCAACTACACCAGCCATGTAAACTAATTCCTCATGCATGCTTCTAGAAAATATGTTTTTCTTTTGTTCTCTTTCAAGATTTCATACATTTATTTGAGGTAAGCTACTTTTCCAAACTCATTCTCTTACAGAGAAGATAGCAACATTTTTAACTCTTATGCTAATATCTACTCCCACGGCAACTATAGTCACTTGTGTTAGTTCACTTAATACTTCCTACAACAGGATAAACACGTGTTACTGTTTGCCGGAGGCCATATTGAATATCCACTCGCGACAAAGGACATAACTAAATACATAGAAGACAACCAAGTTCGATAACTCCAACTTTAACATTGCTGGTGTCTTCTGGTGTTAGGTGTAAGTCAAAGGTTCAATAAAAAGAAAAAAAAGAAAAGAAAAACAAACAAAAACAAAACAGCTTATTAACACAACAAGTCTCTTAAAATTTCAGTAGAGGCTTCCGTCTTTGTCGAACAGTTTGCAATCTGTTCCTGTTCCTTGATCCATTCAATTTGGATTTCTTCCTTTACCAACATTTCCTTTACTCTGGCCACATCAACTCTCAAACGTCGGTCACTTACAAGATTTGATGATTTTAAGGTCTTTACCAAAGATGCGTTGTCCGTTTTGCAAAGTACTTTAGGCAACTTGGGTAGTCTGAAAATTTCTTGCAGCATATCAGCTATCAATACACCTACATCAGCAGCTTCACTGAGTGCAAGAGTCTCGAACGCCAGCGGGCTCTTTGTTTCTCGGTCAAGTGTTTTTGATAACCAGCATATAGGATCCAGTCTATTCATCTTACCATAAACAAAGATGATAAATCCACTCTGTGAGGAACCATCCTCCAAACTGGCATAGTTAGCATCAGAATAGCAAACCACACTCTAATCTGAAAGATTTCCCAGCTGTGGAAAGGATATGAACCTGTCTTTGATTTAAGTTTTAATAGTGACTTGTTGCCTTCAAAAAATGGCTTCACTTTAGGAAATTTTCCGGTATTACTCATCCTACACACATCAAATGATACATCAGGTCGAGTCTGGGTAGATACCCATATCATTTGACCTCATTTAGTCTTTTTAAATCTGTCTTCTCTTCTTCACTCAGCTCATCATTTTTCCTTAAGGATCTTCCTTTCTTTATATCTTATTGGAGAAATAGATGACACATAATTGTTTTGGTTTATAATGGTCCCATCTTTCGTTTGTCTAACATGCAATCCCAGAAATGTGAAGGTTCCATTTTCATGCATCCCAAACTTGAATTTTTTCTTTAATTCTGAAGTCACACATTTTTAAAAAAAAAATAATCATATCCACAAAATATAAAGTCATCTACATGCATTGCCAGAATACCCATCAACTTCTCAGATAAATCATGCCAAAGAATCAGTGCATTGTCATGTGTTTTACCATTTCATTTTAGTTTTGTTAATTCCTGAGTCACTCTTTTATCATGAACGGAGCGTATCATTTAATGGAAAGATGGTGGGATCCTTCTACCGCTCCAAAAGATATCTCACTACTGATGCAATTCTCTATCTATATAAAAGACAAGTACGTCCAAGGATGGAATACTGTTGCCATATCTGGGCAGGAGCTGCTAAAAACAGCCTATCCTGCCTTGACAGAGTACAAAATAGACTTCGTGGCTTAGTGGGGGATGCCCTTTTCTATACCCTGCAACCTCTCTCCCACAGAAGAGACGTTGCGAGCCTATCCTTGTTTTATCGTTATTTCCATGGCAGGTGCTCGTCTGAACTCCAATCTCTGGTCCCCCCTCGCCAATCTTTCACGAAAAACACCTGTCTAGCTGAATCCACTGTGAAAAATGTCCCCCACTCTTTATCTGTGCCTAAATCAAAACGTGGATTCCTTGAACAAAGCTTCTTTCTTAGAACTGCACGCCTATGGAACTCTGTTCCGTCTGCCTGCTTCCCACCGGACTACAACTTGGATGTGTTCAAGTCCAACGTTAACAAATTCCTAATGAACCGCCCCCTTAAGTAAACACTTCATCAAATCTCCACACTAATGTAATGTACTTACAATAACCCTTATCCCTGAGTGGCTTCCGGGCCTTGATAAGTGGTGATCACTGTGTAAAAAAAAATGATAACAGAACTCGGAATTAATTAATGAGAGGTGTACATGGTCTGAATCCACAACAGTGTTAATATTTCTAGGACTTTAGTCTCTTGCAAAATGCCTAACAGAACCACATTTAAAACAACGCATTGTCCTACTTTGTCTGTTCGTTGGAGTTGTTTTGTTTCCTCGATAGAAGTTTTGTTGCCTTTTACTTTCGTTACTACTGAAATTTACAGTTTCAATTTCTTCCTTGATAGCGGGAACTGTTTTGCATTCCAATGAAGAAATATTATAAACACGTTCTTTTTTTAAGTATCCTTCATTGCTGCATAAGTTAAACTCTTATATATTGTTCTTGCTAATTTTTCGTTTTCTTCCGATACATTTACTGCATTTAAAAAAAAAAAAGAAATGCTTGGACTTCTTCCGACAGAGAAATTTCGTATTTACTAGGTATATGCAAAGTGAATGCCGATGCTCAAAATGTAGAAACATTTTGACCCTCCCTTTACTTAAAAATTCACCCAAAATCAGGATATTAACCAATTTTAATGAAATTTTCATGAAATAATGATCACGGAATATAATGAACACATTATTTTTACTTAAATCTTAGTGAAAATATATAATTTTGTTTAAATAAAAAAAAAACTTTACTAAAGTTATAATTTTCAGTAGTAAATAAAAAAAAAACGCATGGATTCATTTTTGCTTTTTTATGAAAATAAAGAATCGTAAATTGTAGCAATTAAAAAAAATTAATTTTTACAGGAACATTACGAAAAAATCCCTTGAAGTTAATGAATTTGATATAACAAAAAGAAATTAATTTCTCGAACATGATATTATCATTGAATTAAATATTGTTTATTCAATATTTTCACACAAAAAATCATAATCGCAAAAAGTATTTTTGCTTTTGTTTTTGAATTACAGGTTTCGCATAATTTTTATATGTACGATTCTAATATTTTCCTTGCTGTATGAATGTGAGACTTTCGGTGTAACATAATTTTTATATAATCTTAAAAAATAAAACTTTTTTTTAATTTAAAACAGGAACATAGAAATATAATTACATTTAAAAAATGGTAAAAATTAGACAAACGCTCACGATAGGAATGTACAGATGCACATTTGGGAGGGAAAAAAACAGCACCCTCTACCCCCTTTAACTACCTGACGTCATTTTCAGATAGCTTTTCGACTGTCTGAAATTTTGGACTCCCGTATAATCCATGGGAAGAGGACTTTGATTTCTTTTGGTTGAACAAAGTAAGAATCTCTCGATTTTGGGAGCTAATTAAGCTATTGTTTTGTACAAATACGGTGTTGTTTTTTTTTAATATTTAATTCAATATTTTAGGACATTACTTTAATTATTATCTTTGAAAGCTAATATTTATCTTTCAAAGGATTTTTACTATGAATTTATTTAACTTCAAAATTTAGCTGAATTTCTTAGCTCACCGTGAAAACATTTTTCATAACATTTTTTTCACGTGTACATATTTTTTTCCTTTGGGAAATTAACTTTAGTCCTTAATCTTTCAAATACAATCAAAAAGTAATCGGAAACCTACAAAAAATTCTGATAAATCAGCTTTCAAAACTAGGTCCCCCTATTTTTTATTCCACCATTTTTGCCCGTACATAGTATTTACGTAATTTCTGGTATAAGAATTCATAACGCACCAAAAGTCGTTTATGTTTATCCCAGCAGCTCTTTTGTAAGAGTAAAATTCCGTGTATGGCATGTATGCCATCGGGCTTTCGTCTCTTAAATATATGTTGTCCAACTTGTCTGTAATTATTTTTAATCCGTCAGTTCGGTCGATATCTGTGATGTCTAAGTGTCGAACGCATTCTCGTATGTTTTGTGCCAATGACAAAACTAATGCTGGCCCAGTCTTTCCTTAGGCAAATCCGTGAAGATAGACCATATACTTATCATGTCTTTTTTCCACACGTCGGTGTACATTTCTTTACTCTGCAAAATAGGTGGTTGTTTCGTAAATGACGCCATCTTTCTTTCAATTGTGTTTCAACGTAAGTTGAACAGATATAAAACCTGTCATACGAGAGAATACGTTAGTTCATTTAATACTTCCCACGACGTAGGATAAACACGTCTTAGTGTTGGCCGGACGACATATTGAATATCCACTCGAGACAAGGGGCATAACTAAATATAGAGAAGGAAGCAACTAAGTTCGATAACTTCAACTTTAACAACTTGAGAATTGTTCTCAATCTGGTGATTTTTGACTAAATCACTAGAATTGTTTAATATTTTCCTTTTTTGCAATTGTCTATATACTACACCAAATTTCTAATTATAAGTAGCTCAGTTCAAGTACTCTTTCTCTTTTCTAGGCATGTTTTAAAATGATGCAATACAAGATTAGCGGTTTACCATTGCAAAAAAGAAAAAAAAACATAGTCGTAGCATACATTTTTTATATTAAAAGTAATCATTGTTTTTTTTCTTCAGATTTTGAACATGATATAATTCGTATGACACACACACACACACACACACACACACACATATATATATATATATATATATATATATATATATATATTACACAGGAATCACCACTAATCAAGGCCCGGAGGCCACTCGAGGATAAGTACGTCATATTAAATTTTTTTGGCTTTTTTTAATTAGATTTATTCCTTGACTTACAGAATATTTACAAATGACACGACCATCTACGGCAACACATCAAAGGCTGTAAATGACAAAGATCTCTCTGATTCTCTCTCCTCTGATCTCGAGCGTATGATTCAGTGGGGGAAGACGTGGCTGGTTACCTTTAATGCATCTAAAACCAAATTCCTATCTTTACATCATCAACGCTCTGATCCCCATCTGGCATCAATTGAAATGGATGGCTATCGTCTAGGAGAAGCCCCATGTTTTGATAAGCTTCTGAGCTTGACCTTTACTCCGGATCTGAAATGGAACGCGTACACATGAAGTTTGTTGCCAAGGTCGCTGGAAATATGGTGGGATCCTTCTACCGCCCCAAAAGATATCTCACTACTGATGCAATTCTCTATCTGTATAAAAGCCAAGTACGTCCAAGGATGGAATACTGCTGCCATATCTGGGCAAGAGCTGCTAAAAAAAAAGTCTATCCTGCCTTGACAGAGAACAAAATAGAGTTCGTGGCTTAGTGGGGGATGCCCTTTTCTTTTCCATGAAACCTCTCTCCCACAGAAGACACGTTACGACCCCATCTTTGTTCTATCGTTATTTCCACGGCAGGTGCTCGTCTGAACTCCAATCTCTGGTTCCTCCCCCCCTCGCCAATCTTTTACGAAAAACATCCGTCTAGTTGAATCCACTGTCAAAAATTTTCCCCACTCTTTATCTGTGCCTAAATCAAAACGTAGATTCCATGAACAAAGCTTCTTTCTTAGAACTGCACGCCTGTGGAACTATGTTCCGTCTGCCTGCTTCCCACCTGACTACAACCTGGATGTCTTCAAGTCCAACGTAAATAAATTCCTGATGAATTTCCCTTACGTAGACACTTTATTAAATCTCCACACTAACGTACTGTACTTGCAATAACCCTTATCCCTGGGTGGCTTCCGAGCCTTGATACTTGGTGACCACCTTGTAAAAAAAAAGTAAATAAAGGAATATCAACTCACAAACAGATAATGAAATAAAATGCAATGTGGCTGCTAATTTAATTTTGATTCACTTTTTATGTCATATTTTTTCGTTTTATTTATTCTTTTTTTTTTTAAACAGATCTATTTCATAAACATATGCTATCGAATTGTATAATTGCTTATTGCTTTTGATGTGGTCATATTTTTTTCTTTTAACATCGGAACGACGCTTTATAGAATAAATCTAGGTCAAATTTCTTTTTCTTTTTTCTTTCCTTTTGTTTATTTGTTTTTTTTTTTTAACCATGCTTATTAATGTGTTTTTTTACCATGCTTATTAATGTGTTTTTTTGTTGTTCTTTTTACTTTCACTGTCACTTTCAATTAACATCCACTTTGCATACAGTGACATGTCCTTTACAACTTCTAAAAGAAAAACGGTTAAGAAAAAAAAATGATATACATCTCTTAGATTATCTATCAAATTTTAAGTAAAATTATACAATTCTTTGAAAATAGCGCAAGAAAATTTAACAAACTATCAAATTAAAATGAAATTCAGATACAATATGACTTGTAAACATCGTAGTTTTCAAGTGGGGGATAAAGTCTTACTATTTTTTGTCAATTCTGAATCATTTTTTACAGGCAAGATATTTTGGACCATATGAAATAGAAGAGAAAATTAATGAGGTAAATTATATCATACGCACTCCAGACCAGAGGGGAAAAACAGAAGTTGCCACATTAATATGCTCAAATCTTACATTGATAGGAATAATATAGCTAAAATGAAGCCAGTTTCGACATTAACAAATATTATAGATACTAATAAAAATAAACCTCATTTAGATAATGAAACAAATTTAGTTACTAAAGGTCACAGTAGTCATTTAAAAAATCAGAAATCCTATCTAAATGAAATGACAAATTGAAACATTTAGAATATAAAAAGAGAAATGATTTATGTGCTTCTTGCGGGGTCGGTCGTCCGGGGAGAATCGACCCAACAATTAACAAGGTAGACACGGGCAAAAAGGCAAAGAAGAATGACAGCCACAGGTTGTTTGGTTAAAGACGAGGGTTTATTTCCAAAGGAAGCAAAAAATCGTATGATACTGGTTGTCCGGAAGGTCGCACGTCACCAGAGGCTAAGGTCTGGAGGGCTGGAACAGGTACTCTAGACGTAGCGTGGTTTAGAGTTGCTTGCTGGGTCTGGATGATCGGCTGGCAGGCAGGGCGATCCGGAATGGACGGTGGACACTGAGAATGCCGGGAGTCAGTGTTAAGAAACGGATGACGCTGAGAACGTAGGGATCAGTGTTAAGGAATGGACGGTCGGTAGGGAGCCAGGTGCAGGCGAGGTTGCAGACCGAAGGAGCAAGGTGCATGTAAGGTTGTAGGCCAGAGGAGCAAGGTGCAGGCGAGGTTGCAGGCTGGAGGAGCGCGGTGAAGGCAAGGTTGCAGGCCGGAGGCGCAATGGTGCAGGCGAGTTTGCAGGCCAGAGGAGAAAGGTACAAGCGAGGTCGCAGACCAGAAAAGCGAGGTGCAAGCAGAGTTGCTGGAAAGCTGAAGGAGAAGCTGGAAGGCACCAAGGGCTGGAAGGCTGCAGGAGCGAGCTGGACACACCAAGGGCTTGAAAGACTGCGGGGATGAGCAGGAAGACACTGGAGTGAGCTGGAGGCACTGGAGACTGGGAGTGAAGTTCGCTGCTGGTGGGTATCAGGAGGCAAGCAGTAGTCGATCGCGTTGTTAGAACAACTTATTAGCCTTGATAAGAGCTGGTTGTTTAGCCCTGATAAGGGCTGTTTTAACTACTGCTGGGACAGCTGGTATCGCTGGGAATTCTTTGACTGGCGGATTCGGTCGACGTGACTGGTAGATTCAACATCGCCATCGGGAGCCTCCTCCTACTCCCTGGCCGAGGTTGGCGCTCGGCCGAAACTGGCTGTATTTACAAGGCCGTTTTTTAGTGTGGTGAGTGAAGGAGAAATAGGGACCAACTCCCCGGGGAGTAGGGGAGCTGAATAGTGACAATTGGTATGAAGGGTTGCCCCCACATTGATCAAGGTCTTATACATGGGGTAACCCCCACATATGGTCTTTGCTTGCAATATCTGCCGGAACAGATGGTATTTATTTGCTCCCCCACTGAGCAAATTAGGCACAAGGCCGTTTTTAATGTGAGGTAAAAACCAGCTCCCCTAAAAGTAGGCAAAAAGGGGGCACTCTGGTTACCAAAAATAATAATTGTCCCAGTATAGAGGGTTTCCCCTCCATTGACCGGTACAAATTATCTTAAGTGCAGTATCTGCCGGAACAGATGGTATTTATTTGCTCCCCCACCGAGCAAATTAGGCACAAGGCCAATTTTTAATGTGAGGAGTGAAGGGAGGGGGAAGGGAAAAAAGGGGACCAGCTCCCGAGAGGTGGGAAATGGGAGCTGGTTAAAGGTCAGGTATGTGGGGTTGCCCCCACATCTGGTCTTTGCTAGTCATAGCTAGTCATAGCTTGCAGTATCTGCCGGAACAGATACCACACTTTGAGATTCATGCCCAGCTCCTGCAGGGGCAGGGCGAAACTGACCTGGTTTGGCCGAGGCTGGCTATATTCATTTGGCCAGCATGATGTTAGAGGCATCGCTCCCAATAAGACAAACAAACGACTCTAATTAATTCTAGAACGAAATTTATGCAATCAAAAGTAGCTTGGGAGTTTGTTGATTATATTTAAATTAATTTCATCTTAAAGTAAAAAGTCAATGGTTTGAATTGTTGGCGTTAAGCATGATATATTTGAATTCCGAGGTGCGAGAGGAGTCGATAACGGAAAGAAAGGGAAGGTGAATGTGTTCACTGAAACGTTAAGCTGGCGTTAGCCTATTGCGTTCTTTGTTTAAGGGAAGGGAAGGCGAAGAGAAACGGCGAGGATGAAGAACGAAAGAAAAATGGAGGTGATGATTTTGAAATCGCGACATGCTTTGGTCAGTGAGTTCAGAGATCTTTTTCCAGATGTTCGTAGAAAAATAACAGTTGCAGTACATGATGTGTTTGTGGGAAACAGCATTTTTACTGGATAAATCCATTCAAGCTACAATACTTGCAGAAGAAAATTAAATATATGATAGAAAATTATATAATAGAACCAAGCAACAGTCAATGCAGTTCACCTTGTATTCTTGTACCAAAACTCGATAGAACTTATAGATTCGTAACTAATTTTCGAAAAGTTAATGAAATTACAGACTGACTCTTTTCCAATTCCTAGAATTAATGAGTGCATCGGCAAATCAAAATATGTCAGCAAATTTGATCTGATAAAAGGTTAGCCAACGAAGCGAAAGAAATCTCAGTATGTTACCCCAGATGGTCTATATCAATACAAAGTCATACCGTTCGGAATGAAAAATGCACCAGCAACATTTAAGGGAATGATGCATTTCATACTACATGATAGTTATGGATGCTAGATTTACGATGTAATTGTATACAGTAACACCTGGGATGGACATTTAAGAATTATAAACCGATTCTTTTAAAAACTACAAGAAACTAACCTATGTGTAAACCTAGCAAAACTGAATTCTGTCACGCAAAAGTGGATTCTTTGGGACATACTGTCAGTCAAGAACAAGCAAAAGTGGATCCTATCATAAAATATCCTGTCTCAACAAATCAAAAACGACTTATGAGATTTCTTGATCATTCTATCAGGGATTTTGTTAGAATTTTTCAACGATAGCAAGTCCTCTCACCAATCTCTTTAAAAAAGACTGGAAAATACAAATGGATCTAATCCTGCAGTATAGCTTTTAGTAAGATCAAATCAACTCTTATTGAAGGTTTAACTCTTGCAACTCCAGACTTCTCTAGACAATTTAGATGGCAAATTGATGCCAATGATGTGGACACGGATGGGGTTCTCGTCCAAGAAGATGAGGAAGGCAATGTGAGGTGTAAGAAAATTCAACAACTACCAAAAGAATTACTCCAACATTAAAAAAGAATGTTTAGCTTTGTTATCAACCCTTTGACTTTTATCTCAATGTGACTGCACATCCTGTTCTAATCCGTACTGATCACAATCCATCCACTTTCTTACAAAAGACGATCAATAAAAATCAAAGGCCTACAAGAATACAATATTATAATCGAACACAAAAAAGAGAGAGACACCATTATTGTTGATGCCCGTAAAGATAAATCCGGTTTTAGGTTAATCTAGCTTTTACGCAGTGTAAATAATAACTGAGTTTGAGAAATAATAATATATTACTTTGGTCAGAATATAAGATCAGAAAATCAACATTTACCAAGAATCCAGTTCTTTGTGAACGTGTTAGCAATTGGCTTATTTCAGGAATTCCTTACAACCGGATTTTAACCCAGGAAAAATAGGCAGGAGTCATAAATAGTTGAAGGTCACCCCAAAATAGCATTTCTTCTCAGAGCTGTTTTAATAACTGAAATTATGACGCTATTAGAGTTGATTTATAGTCGCTGTGGATGGGACTTTCTAGAATTTCTAAAATAGAACACTGCAACTTGGAACTATCTGTTCTGTTTTTATAACTCCAGAAACGTTTAAAAATAATCTTTATTTTCCAATTGTAACGTAATGTATTTTAATAATAAAAGTTTTATATTATTATATATTATATATTATATGATATATTTCATATTATTATATATTACAATATTAATTTATATTATTATTTATATTTATATATTTTTAGATTTATTTTATATTTATATCACATTTTTGATGTTTGAAGGTGTGTGTTAAGCATAAAAAAAGTGGTTGTAGGCAGGCAAACTCGAACCCGTGATGCGAAGGTGGAAAAGAAAGTGAAAGAAAATCTGACGTCTTACCGCTACTCCATGACGTAAGTGTAAAGCGTTCAAATTTAACATAGTCAATCAAAACGATGACTTGCAGAAATGGCGTTGCTTTTAAACCTCCCAAGAAGGTCGTTTTTAATTTGGGGGAAAAGCAGCTAGGCCAAAAAGGGGGCACTCTGGCAGTATCCAAATAATTGTAATTATCTCAGTATGAAGGGTTTCTCCTGCATTGACCAAGGACCAATTACAGAACAGATACTACCTGGCTGGAAGGCTGGGAGGTTGCGTTTGCGTTCAATTAGTTTCGCTTTATTTATATGAAAAAGACAAACACTCGAAGCAAGGGAATTTTTGAAAACTCGATCAAAAAAAATAGAGACAATATCTGTTTGCGAATCTGAGATATTACGACCTAGGAAGTATGAGAAAACTTCTCCCGGAATCTAACCGATGTGAGAACCCACACCAAAATGCCTTTCATGGACATACAAAAACGTGCGCGCACATTTTACTTTTTATATATAAGACTAGCCTGGTTGCCTGGCGTTGCTCGGGTGTTTGGAGGTGTGCATTGAGCAAAAAAATAAAATAAAAAGTGGCAGGCAGGCAGGCAGGCAGGCAGGCAGGCTGAAACCTGTACTGCGAAGGAGGAAAAGAGCGTAAAAAAAGTGACGTCTTTGCCGTTGCATTCATCGCTAAATCAAAAAGAGGGGATAACTCTCGAAAATATCGCGGAAAATAGCGACCCCTCCCTGTGCCCAGTCGAGGGTGAAGGGATTAATGTTTTTTGCCAATTTTTCCATATTTGTAGTCCAAAGGGTCGAGCTTTAAAATGATACCGATCTTATGAAAATCCGTTGCCTCTGTCGAAAGTTTTAAGCAGACATACATACATACATACATACATACATACATACAGGTGAGATTTATATAATAGACTAGCCTAAGTGCTCGGCGTTGCCCAGATGTTTGAAGGTGTGTGTTGAGCAAAAAAAAAAAAAGTGATAGTAGGCATACAGGTTCGAACCCGTACCGCAAAGGACGCAAAAGGACGTGAAAAACTGTGACATCTTTGCTGTTGCGCCCATCGCCAAACTGAAAGTGACGTAGGTTTAAATTATGGCTAGATAATCAAAAAGAAGGGATGCTTTTTGAAAATATCGGCAAAAAAGCGCCCCCTCCCTGTAGAAAAGTGCCCAGTTGAGGGTGAAGGAATTAATGTTTTTGGCCAATTTTTCATTATTTGTCGTCTGAAGGTTAGCTCCAAAACGATACCTATTGTGTGAAAATCCGTCGCCTCTGTCAAAAGCTTTTGAGAGACATACATACATACATACATACATACATACATACATACATTTAAACAGATAGGTGATATTTATATTATAAATTATTATTCATGCAAGAAATTGTAATTTCTTCATATTTTAAAGAGGAAAATGTCCTTTTATGACATTCCCCCTCTAAAATAAAAGTTTTGAAAAATATATTGGTGAGGTTCAATGCGAACTTTTAAAAGGCTTGACAAGCATAACAGAGACATAAAAATAATTCCTTAAATGTACTATTCTCTCATATATTACAATATATTGATTTCTTTAACTTTAAACCAGCTAGATTCGTTTAATTAATTTACAATAAATCTTGTTAACAACCTCTCTAATAAATAGACATAAACTCTGAACCAATGTAACGATTTTTACAATTTATCTCTTTTAATCACCGAAAAAAACTTTAATTTACACCCAGGCTAGCGATGTTTTAACCATATTTCTAAATAAAATTTGTACATAACATCAATATTAAAGAAAAAAATTGTTCCATTTTATAGATCTACCTGTATTTTCAATTTTTATTGCATCAGAATAATGAGATGAATTAGATCACAGATTAATAAATCTTGTGGTTTCAAGTCTTACAAAATACTTTTAAGAAGTAATATATCTATATAAGACAATTCCAGCCAAATAAAATTGCTCAATATACTAGATAGAGCAAATTAAAATTGTTACAATGAATTTTTGTTTTGAAAATTATACTTTTTCTGAATGAAATTTAAATATAAAACCTCTAAATTGTATATATATATATACATATATATATTTGTATATATGTGTATGTGTATATATGTGTGTGTATTAATATAGGTAGATATTCATTAAAAAAAACGAGTTAGAGTAGTAGCTTGAGTGAAAGCAGGAACGAGAATTTGTGTTGGGAAATATAAAATGGTATTGTTGTAATAAAGAAGGGAAAATAGATAGAGAGAAAAAGAGAAAAAAGGAATAAGCTGGATAAAAAATAGTACATGTATTGAGGAGAAGCATCTGATAGAAGAATAAATAATTAAGACTATATATATATATATATATATATATATATATATATATAGAGAGAGAGAGAGAGAGAGAGGAAGATAGATAGATAGATAGAGAGAGAGAGAGGGCATCTGGTGTCAGGGTGAGAAAAGAGAATATGATGAAGTGGATGTGCTAGATATATTTCTTATTATTCATTTGATGATTTGGATACATGGGCCAACGTTGACATATAAACAGGAAAGTGGATAATTAGGTGAGCAGGTATGCACTCAAATCTCAACTAGCAGTGCCATGATGTGACGTCACATGGTACAAAGAGAGAAAGAGAGGTAGTCAGTTCGATTTAAGTCTAGAACAACATGTGTAAAGATCAATAATACATTAAAAGGCTAAGGCTCCGAACTTTTCCTAGTCTGGATTGTTCTTCACAGCAAGCAGAAGAGAAAACAACGTCAACATCTTAATAAAAGGTCCGTTCCTCAAATTCAAAAATATTTATCTTTTTATTGGTTGCTGTCAGACTTTGATTACTGGCGAAAATGCATGGAGATGATCATGGATTAAATGCCCATCATGATAGGAGCGAGTGACACAAGTTAGAATCTAATTACTCTGTTATGATTAGTAATTTTATTCATCGCTTCTCTAGAAGATAAAACCTAAGATCAGGTGTGGTCTTGAAAAGCCAGCATACTAGGATAAGCGTACACCAGTCTACAAAAAAGCCCTAGAAGCCCTGTCCACATTCCCTGGTCAGGGCACCTCAGGCGATTAGCAATGTTGGTGCCTGGGTACGACGTCAAAGGAAAGTCGGTTAGATCCTGCATGGGAATGACATCAAAGTCAAAATCAGGGATATAGAATCTCCAGAGATTAGGTCAGTAGGACTAGCCAACATTTCAAGACAATGTGTGGTGGAATGTTTGACGCCATCTTTGCCAATAAAATAGTGGATCAGTCAACAACAACAACAAGAGAGAGAGAGAGAGAGAGAGAGAGAGAGAGAGAGAGAGAGAGAGGGCATGGCGGCAAACTAAGCAACACATTTTTCTCCACTGCAAAAACACACCAATCCTGCCATACGTGCTGTCACTAATGTCATAACTGTCATTCTGAAATCGATAAGGTTATTTTGAATAAACAAAATATTTTATAACCAGTTGTGTGTTTTATTTCGCTGCCAAGTGTATATATCGAGACAATGACAAAAGTTGATTTTTTAGAAATTATATAGACAGAAAAACACATTTGATGACTGGCCACAGCAAATATATAACAGCAATACACTAACCCCTTCTCAAAGGGAGAAGGCAAGGCTCGGGAAGGTAGATCACCTAGAACTGCACAAAACCATATCTTAGACTGACAACAACAGTTACTCTCGGACTGATTGTAAAGGACGTATCTCTTACTGGTACAAACATGATTTCTGATTTGCATCGACAACAAACATATATTTTGTTTGATTATGACCTATTTACAATGCCTCCTCACGGGACAGAGTTAGACACCAGGGTCGTATTTTAACGCGGAGAAAAGGTACAAAAATAAAAATTGTCTCAGTCGTGAAGGATTTCTCCTCCAATGAAAGAGAACGAGAAATGCAAGTGCCGCATCTGAAGAAACAGATACTACACTTTGAACTTGGTCAAAAGACCACAGAGTTGTAATGTCTAAAGCTATGACAACAGCATATTCTTTTCCTTGTTTTTATTCTCAGGTATATATCCATTGATATCTTATGTTTTTATGTAGAGTTATGTGGTTCTCGGTTGATTAATTGTCTGTGTTGGATATATACTCGAGAGTCAAAAGAATGAAAAGAATATGCTGTTGTCATAGCCCTAATTATGAATTATGAGTCATTGGACTTGCCTCATGAGAGCAGGTATATGTAACAGATGGAGAGGGAAATCAGAACTTGTGAATGGAAGTGTAAGGAAAACTGTGATCAATAGAGCGATGTCAAGAGTGAGTATTGTGAAAGCAGAAGAGGAGGAGGGGGCAGAAGAGGACGAGGGAGTGGAGGCAGAAGAGGAAGAGGAATAGGCAGAAGAGGAAGAAAGAATGTGATTGAAAAAAAAGGGAGTTGGGGTGGGGGAACTAATGGTTTGGTTCGATTGCTTGTTTCACGGCATATCAACACCTTTTAGGGCAATTTAATACTGAAACATAATCCTAACCATTTTCAGCAATTAATTGTTTATAATTGGTTGAACACAAGTCGGTATGTTAGCCACAGCTGGGGGAGATTACAAGTTCATACGTTTCCCAATGGTATTAATGTGTAATTGGACGCAATAAATCCGATGTCACGGACTATGTCCATTGGGTCAATCGCGCGAGGTGGGTGGAGGTGGGTGTAAAGAAATTAGTTCGGAGAAATGAGAGAGAGAAAGAGAGAGAAAGAGTGACTAAGAGAAAGAGAGAGAAATGAGAAACAGAGGAAATAAGAATAGCTGAGATAAAGACAAGGAGAGGAAATGTGATTGAGAGAGAGAGAGAGAGAGAGAGCGAGGGGGGAGGAAGAAGAGGAAGGGAGGAAGAAAAATGTGTATTATTGGGAAGAGATAGAAGGAGAAGATGAGAGAGCGAGAAAGAATGTGTGTAAGAGAGAGGGGGAGAGAGACTATGTATGAATGTCAGTGACTGAGAGAGAGAGAGGGGGGGGATAAGAAGGATAGAAAAAGGCATATGAAGAGAAGGAGATAGACAGAAAGAGAGAGAAGGTGTGTAAGAAAAAGAAGGTGTATAAGAAAGACAGGGGAAGAGGAAAGAAAAAAAGAGAAATGTCTGAATGACAGGAAATTAAAAGAAAATGTGATTGAGTGAGAGGGGGGGGGGCGTTCGACGGCGTGTATGCATGGGAAAGAGTAGGGATGCAAGTCAGATTAGTTGTAAGACAGGATATCCGTGATAAATTGTTAAAATAAAACAAGGGAAAACCTCATTTAGGTTTTGTTGTTTGAAGATGGACGGTCGGGGAATTGCGTGCGATTAAACAAATGGCAGACGAATTAATTAATAAAACGGGAAGAAGAGTTGCTTTTTTTTTCTTTTGCATGAAGCTATACACCCATGCTCACAGACACGAATAGACGCAAATATGCACACATATACAAGCATAAACCACTTGTCACGTGCACATTTCAGCGAAACACACACATGGAAGAAAGTGACACATATCCATCCACACTATAAACTACCATGCACATGGGCACACACACACGCGCGCGTGCGCACGCACACACGAACACGCACACACGCAGTAGAGGCACTCATGCATCATATCCTATACAGCATTATGGCTTCCTTCAGTTTTGACAGACTATGGATAACCACTGTAAGGATGCCTGCGCGTTAAATCTTTGTGGCAAGAGTTGCGCAATCTCTAACCACACCTCTCCTGAGTCGACATTGTTGAATACCAATGGCAAGTGGAGGTTCAGGACGACTGGAAACAATGCCGAGATAAGCGGAAACCACATACAGCACCTAGAATTCCCAAATGGTCACCCATCTGATAATAGCCAGGCTTAACGTTGCTTAACTCCAGTGATCTGACGAGAATCGGTGTGTTAATGTGATTATGCCGTACACATATACAGCATTATGCTCACATGCACATACCGGTAAATTTGTTAGACGAGTGCAACAATCGCTTGCAAAATCCTCAGTTTAATCATTATAAGAATGACAGTGGCCCCTTGGCAGTTCAACATTGTGACTTTTTAACACTAGACCCCAAAATCCACAGAGATTAGACCATTCCTGAAATAACACATTCCCTGTAGATTGTAGTGTAATGCTGGTTCTGTGCTGTTCTAGAAGGTCCACCCTCCTAGACTTTGTCTTATCTCTTTGAGATAGGAATAATTTATTGCTAATCGCCTGAGGCGCCACTGCTAAAGAATGCCGACGGGGCTGTACAGACATTTTTTACAGAGGCAGAATACTCCTCCTTTGGGACGTTGACATTTCAAGCCTACTTTCCGCCCTCAGTGTCACATTTCTTGCGGTGGGAGGGAAATAAATACCGGTCCCATTATGGAGATGGTCATTGCCAGCGAAACCCACGCTACAGCAGTCGCATTAAGCTTGCATATATATATATATATATATATATATATATATATATATATATATATATATATATATATATATATATATTATAAAGTAATAGGGTTCGTGTGTTTCTGTCTGTGTGTACAGCTCTCCACCATCAACGAAATATAAAGGAGGTAAGAGGGTAGATCTCTCCTGGTAGAGAAACATTAGAACCCATTTTAGGATGTTTCTGTTATAAGAGACATAAGAATCTTTGCCTAATTTCTTTATATACTATTCTACAAACAACCCCCATATCGAATGACTTATGCTCATTTGCATATCACATTATATTAAATCTCTTTAACTAATTACCTCGACCTTATTACATATTGGAAATATTCTAATCATTTCAACTGTACTATTTACAAAATCTATTTAACATTTAATCTATCTTCTATCTTCTATCTATCTATATCTATATCTATATCTATCTTCTAAATATCTATAAAAACAGAGATGTGTGTGTGCCACAGACGATTTCTGATTGGTTAATCCAATAATCACATCTCCTAAAAAAAAATCGTTTCTACGCTCTTACCTTTACCATAAAATATTATGGCTTTATTTATTGTCCATCTTGGAAGGGTTTAATTTTTTAATAACTTGTTATTTACAAATTAAAAAAATACGAAACTATTATACGAAACTAAACTACACGAAATACGCGCACACACGCACACACACACGTTCACTACCGTCACGTTGTTATGGCAACCAAACCCGCTGACTTCTTTTTCTCATTTCACTCGTGGTCTTAAATTCATTTCGGGTTTGTATTACTGTACACATAGATTCGAATAAGTTGCCAAAAAACAAATATATAACAAATAAATGTTATCAAAGGCAAATTTTTCGTGTTTTTATTCAATTTAACATGTTTATTCAGCTCGAAAAGCATACAGTGTTTACCGATGTATTGGAAAATTCAAGATGGCGGCCGATTCTCTCTTTAACACGGTAAGTTTGGAAAAAGGTGTAATAAATAAAAAAACGGTTAAAATACTGTTAAAAACTCGCTCAATATATGTTACCGTGACATAGGTTGACATATATTCGGCGGGTTTTTAATAGTATTTTGTATAGTTTTTTATTTATAACACCTTTTCCCAAACTTACGGTGTTAAAGAATGTGTGAGACGCCATCTTGAATTTTCCAACACATCGGTAAACACTGTATTCTTTTCGAGCTGAATAAACATGTTAAATTGAATAAAAACGCGAAAAATATATCCAGTTTTTATCGGTTTTTTACCTTCTCTGCAGAAGTACAAAAAAAACAAACAAAAAAAAAACGGAAGGTACTTTTACAGAATGTTAAACTAACCCTAACCGATGTTTTATGTTTAGTTTAGGAAAAGTCAGAAGAAACAAAAGTCATTATTGCATGAAATATACGTATTTAGTTGAAGTATTGTTTATGTCAATTCTTTCGAAGAAATTTAGCAAGAATACCTGTAAACCAGGAAATCGGTAAAATGTCATCATGGATGAATACTTGTCTATTATAATTTCTACCCTTGACAAAAACTTAGCCATAACAAAAGAGATTTATTGTTCAGATTGTTTTTGAGATTGATTTCTAAAAAGATATTTTATAAATAAAATCGACTTTAAAATTAAAGACTTAAATTACAATAATTGAATTTAAACATTCTTATTTCAATATTTGGCACATAACACCTGCAAAAATGATCACAATGTCAGGATTTCATTTTATTTCAGAATCGATGGCAAATACTAATATTTAACATTAGTTTATCATTTAAGCCGATAAAAAGCCCTTTTTTTTCCGAGTCATAAAAGGATTTGGAGTTTCCTAATCAACCTTTCGGGTGCAGTTGCACGCTCTCAAAATAACTAAAGTGTTGGCTTTAAAAAAATTGGTTCATTAAAACTAAACAGGTTTAGTTTTAATAATAAAAAAAAAATTTAAAAAAAAATCGCTTTGGTAATTAGATATGTCGTATGGTTATCCCTAATCGCTGAATAAAACCGCTAACGAGTTGAATGATTACGACATAAAATTAAACTCGGGTTCCTGAAACGGAAACTTCGTTTGTTTTTGTTTTTTTCTTATCAATATATTTACATTGTTATTTTGTTTTCATTTTCAATCATTCGAACAGTTTTCTTTTTCAAGTCAAGTAATCCAAGTTACAAAATTCCCACTGTTTACTATGCTAAAATCACAATGACTAATGTATACCTATTAACCCTTATCCTTGAGTGGCCTCTGGGCCTTGATAAGTGGTGACACCCATGTAAAAAAAAAAAATCACTCGAACAGTTTTCTTTTTATAATGTACAGTTTTAAAAGTTTAAAAACGATATAGTTTTTACTTCAGGAAAATTAATGGATCAGTTTTTACGATGTGCCCTGTTAAAATACTGTTAAAAACTCGCTCAATATATGTTACCGTGACATAGGTTGACATATATTCGGCGGGTTTTTAATAGTATTTTGTATAGTTTTTTATTTATAACACCTTTTCCCAAACTTACGGTGTTAAAGAGGGTGTGAGACGCCATCTTGAATTTTCCAACACGTCGGTAAACACTGTATGTTTTTCGAGCTGAATAAATATATTACATTGAATAAAAACACAAAAAAGATATCCAGTTAGGTAGAAAAGTAACTTATCTTGCCTTTGATAACATTTATTTATATATTTGTTTTTGACTATTTTTTCGAATCTATGTGTACAGTAATCTTGCCAGGATGCGGAGGAAAATGAATGAAGGGGGAGGGGAATAAAATAAAAACATTTTGGAAACAGAGTAAGTTTGAAAGAATTGCTTTGCACAGAAAGAAATTAATGAAAAAATAAAATTAAATTTCTTTTCTTTCTTGATTTTTTTTTTAGTTTTTTATGAAAAAGGAAGTCAAAATTAAGACTATAAAAAACAATTTTTATTAAGAGCGAACCTCAGTCGTCAGGTCTGTAAAAAAAAGACGTGGAATAATAAATGTTTTCTAATACAAATTGTTTTTACTTATGTGTTCATTTGTCTCTTTGAAGTTCGTTTGTTTAATATATCGGTTTGCAATATAATTTTGTCATTCTGTCAGACTCAAATTTTAAATCTATATATCTATAAAAGTGAAAGTGTGTGTGTGTGTGTGTGTGTGTGTGTGTGTGTACATTTCCCTACGAAATAACTCTGTCAATTTTTAGTCTACAGACTCGAAATTTGATATACAGGGTACTGAGATTTGGAAAAATCTATGTGATCGGTTTTTAGCCAGAAATTTGGCGATTAAGGGGTCAAAGTTCAACGATTTGAGCTTTGATAACTCTACCAAACTTCTCCGACAATTTTGGGTCTACACACTTTAAATTTTAGATATAGCTTCCGTGGACATGGATCTAACTTAATAACTTGATTTGAGCCCAAAACAATAAATTTTCAGGGGTCATAATAGGGGTCAAAGTTTAAAAAATTACCCCCTTTTTTTTTGCTCAGCATACACCTCCAAACACCCGGGCAACGCCGGGCACCCATGCTAGTATATATATGTATATATATATATACTTCTATGAATTTGTTGTTTTTTGTGTATTGATATTCATATTAAAAACCTTTTTTTCTGTTTATCTAAAAGGGAAATACAACATTGTTATACATAGGTTGTGGAATTGCATTCATCTGCAAAAGATCTAGCAATATTATAAAAACAAATATTTATTTGTTTTAAATTAATATTTCAGCGATAGATGCCATCCTCCAAAATATTAATTTAAAACAAATAAATATTTGTTTATTTTCGTATTACATTATAATTTGGCTTAGAAATGTATTTTATTTTAAAATTTAAACATAATTTGTTTTTTGTGTATTGACATTCATACTAAAAACCCTTTTTTCTATTTATTTGAAAGGAAAATACAACTTTCTTATATATCAGTCGTGAAATTGCATTCATCTGCAAAAGATCTAGCTGATTTGCATATTCTTTTAAACATTCATTTCAATTAATTCCCTATTAGTTTTTTCGGTTTTCTTATGAGATGATCATCTTTAGTTAAATATTACGTGCAATTATATTCATAGAGATATTGTACATCATTTATACTTGCTTAATATTTGTGTAAAAAGCTTATTGTAAACACAAACGTCTTTCTATATATACTTATGTATGCGTCTATAAATTTGTTTTAAAAATTTTGCCTACCAAACTCCCTGTCAGTTCAGACATGAAACTTAATATATAGGGTATTCAAACCTATGCGAAACTTTATATTTGGGTTTTAGCCGAAGATAATCGGGGCAAAAGTGTCAAAATAAAAAACAAATGGAATTTGAAAGGTGAAAGTTAAACAACGGCATTACGAATCTGCATGCATAACGTAATAGCTATTGGTTCATGTTTTAATTTTTAGCTTTCCAGCAAATGTGTCTTCATAGCTCAGGCATTAACGTCAAAGGAAAAAGTAATTCATAAGCTAAACGGTTTGGTTTCGATTCTCGGTGATGGTGCAGGAGTAACTTTTTTTTACTTTTTAAATCATTACTATATTAGATAGAAAAATGAAAGCATGAAAAATAATATGGTCAAGATTAAAAAGAAAGTAAAAAACTAGTTAAAACTGAAAAGGATAGAGACAAGATATTCTAATAAATATATAATAAAATTATAACTTAAAATATTGCAACATTAAGAATTAAAAAATTAATTTAACATTATATAATCAATTCTTAATGCTGCAATATTTTAAGTTATAAATTCATTATATTTTTTACTAGAATATCTTGTCTTTTTCTTTTCCATTTTTAACAACTAGTCCTTTTACTTTTCCAAGTTTAATCTTAACCATATTACTTTCCCTGCTCACATTTTTAGGCGCGTGCAAGCGACTCTATAAATCACTCCGTCAGTCTGTCAGTTAGTCTATCGGTTGGTCGGTCGGTCGGTTGGTCGGTCGGTCTGTCGATCTGTCAGTCTGTCCGTAACACTTTTGTGCTTGCCCTTTTTGGTTAAGATCAAAGGTCTGTTGTTAATACATGTTGTTCTTAGTTTTTTTAAGTTTTTCTGGGCCTTCGGGCTGGGATCAAATTGTAGTATCTGTTCTGGCAGATACTGCAAGCAAAGACCATATGTGGGGGCGGCCCCACATATAAGACCTTGGTCAATGTAGGGGCAACCCTTCATACCAATTGTCACTATCCAGCTCCCCTACTCCCCGGGGAGCTGGTCCCCATTTCCACTTACCCCTCACATTAAAAATCGGCCCTTTGCCTAATTTGCTCGATGGGGGAGCAAATAAATAACAACCCCACATATAAGACCTTAGTCAATGTAGGGGCAACCCTTCATACCAATTGTAACTGTTCAGCTCCTATTTCCCATCCATCGGGAGCTAGTCCCTTTTTCCCTCCCCCTTCCTTCTCTCTCCACATTAAAAACGGCCTTGTGCCTAATTTGCCTAGTGGGGAAACAAATAAATACCAACCCCACATATAAGACCTTGGTCAATATAGGGGCATCCCTTCATACCAATTGTCAATATGCAACTCCCCTACTCCCCGGGGAGTTTGTCCCCATTTCCCCTTCACTCCTCACTTTAAAAATCGGCCTTGTGCCTAATTTGCTCGGTGGGGGAGCAAATATATACCAACCTTACATATAAGACCTTGGTCAATGTAGGGGCAGCCCTTCATACCAATTGTCACTATCCAGCTCCTATTTCCAACCCATCGAGAGCTGGTCCCCTTTTTACTCCTCCTCCCTCTCTCTCTCCACATTAAAAAACGGCCTTGTGCCTAATTTGCTCAGTGGGGAAACAAATAAATACCAACCCCACATATAAGCCCTTGGTCAATGTAGTGGAAAGCCTTCATACAAATTGTCACTATCCAGCTCCCCTACTCCCTAAGGAGTTGGTCCCCATTTCCCCTTCACTCCTCACATTAAAAATCGACCCTGTGCCTAATCTGCTCGATGGGGGAGCAAATAAATACCAACCCAACATATAAGACCTTGGTCAATGTAGGGGCAGCCCTTCATACCAATTGTCAATATCCAGCTCCCCTACTCCCGGGGGAGTTTGTACCCATTTCCCCTTCACTCCTCACATTAAAAATCGGCCTTGTGCCTTATTTGTTCGGTGGGGGGGGGGTAAATAAATACTCCTTTTCTAGGCCTTTTGGCCAAGATCAAAGTGTAGTATCTGTTCCGACAGATACTGCAAGCTATGACTAGCTATGACTAGCAAAGACCAGATGTGGGGGCAACCCCACATGCCTGACCTTTAACCAGCTCCCATTTCCCACCTCTCGGGAGCTGGTCCCCTTTTCCCTTCCCCCTCCCTTCACTCCTCACATTAAAAATTGGCCTTGTGCCTAATTTGCTCGGTGGGGGAGCAAATATATATATATATATATATTTATTATTGCTGTCTTCGAGAATTCAGTATCCCCATTTTTTCCAATGTTAGCACTTTGCTACAAACCTAATGGAACTTTCCTTTTTTTTATATCTTGTTATGTCATAATTTCTGCCATTCTAAGCTGATTTAAGGTAGCGTAACAGATTTGGTTGCTATGGTAACCAACAGCCAATCAGAAAAACCCGTCTCTCCGTTCCTTACAGATTCTGAAAACTTTTGAACACCAGTAATTTTATCAGAACTTTTGTTTAACTGAACGAAAATTGAAATTATTTATTTTCGAAATATAGCTGAGATGGTGGCCTACGAACTGTAACAATTGTTTGAAATTTGGTCGCAAAATGAGTGAGCAATGAAGCTTTAAAGTAGTTCTAAATGAGTAAATCTAACACTTAATCATATTATTCAAACACTACCGTGTTTGAATGATACTGGGTCCAATATAATAATAAATACAAAATCTGCATTAATCAAAATATTATATTCAAGCATATTTTACCACCGGGCAATGCTAGGCAGCCTGCTGGTATACCTATAAAGCTGTGTTTTTTCTTGCTCCTGACATAGATGTTAAAAGTCGATTTTTTTCTAATCAAAAAGTATTAAAACGAACTTCTTAATATGCTCAGCAATGGATATGCAAGCAACTTCACAAAGGTTAACTGATTTGAATATTCCTTTGAAAAGTGAGTGTTATCCATAATTTATGGGTTTTTTATTTAACTATTACGCTTAATTCTATTTAAGCATAGTTTCTACATTCTGCATAATTGTGTAATTATGTAGATAATTGTGTAGAATTTAGAATGAAAACGTTCTAGCACACGGACATGTGTTTATATGTATGTATCTATTTATACCAATGCATTTATGTATGTATGTATGTATGTATGTATGTATGTATGTATGTATATATATATATATAAAGCGCAAGAGGAGGAAGGAGAGAGCTGTCGATTCACAGCCTGCCGATACCGCCTTCACGTGTCCAGAGTGTGGAAGAGTCTGCCGAGCACGGATTGGCCTCATCAGCCATCTCAGGACCCACAAACCCCTGACGCCGAACTGATTGATACCTTGGTCATCGTCGACTTCGACGGACGGGAAAGAAGATATATATATATATATATATATATATATATATATATATATATATATATATATATATATATATATATATATATATATAGATATAGATATATATATATTTAAATAAGGGGGTCGTCACCAACAATGTGTATTTTTTAACATTATTTTATTATTCCGTGTCTTGGTTTTTCATTGAGAATTCTGTTTGGATCATTGTAATGATGTTTTTAAATCATTGAAATCGTTTTTACGCGTTTCAGACGTTCTGTAAAGCGTCCTCGTCAGAAATTATTTTCAAATGTGTTGTAGATGTAACAATGGCATTTTCGTAGTTCATTTGAAGTGTTTCCAAGGGGTTGAGGTGTGTAATACACACACACACACACACACACACACACACACACACACACACACACACACACACACACACACACACACACACACACATATATATATATATAATTTAAAGGAGATTAGAACAATAGTCTAAAGAGCTGAGTGTATTTCAATGTAACAGTGAAATTACTAGTTTAATTAAAATACAGGAAAGAGAAAGTGCTCGTTGTAATTTACATATATAATAAGCTCGATAGGTAAATATCCTAGAGCTAATTCAATATTAAGTAATGTGATTGATAATTTAAAATTTTAAAATCAAATTATAATTAAATTAAAAATCCGTTTCATAAGAAGGAACAACAACAAAATCAATTATCTGTACGATCGTTTCGGAAAACAATGCTTTTTATTGTGGTAGACATCAAGTTACGTACAATAATTATTACATATAGTTTTTTAACCATAGTTCCTGATTTCAAAAGGCGAAAAATTAAAAGATACATCTGCCTTACTTTTAATGCTAGGTTTATTTGTGGTGTCTTTTAAATTTAATAAAAACCCTTCAAAATTTGCTGACGAGGCGACCTTGCTTATTAAAAAACTAGATGTAATAATTATTGTACGTAACTTGATGTCTACCACAATAAAAAGCATTGTTTTCCGAAACGATCGTACAGATAATTGATTTTTTTGTTGTTCCTTCTTATGAAACGGATTTTTAATTTAATTATAATTTGATTTTTAAATTTTAAATTATCAATCACATGACTTAATATATATATATATATATATATATATATATATATATATATATATATAACTATATATATATATATATAGTGAGAGAGAGAGAGAGAGGGAAAGAGGGAGAGAGAAAGAGAGAAAGAGAGAAAGAGAGAGAAAGAGAGAGAAGTGACTTTGTTTGGATGTGTATGAAACGTTTCTCCTCTCCAAGTATTTATTCTACTTTATGTGTATGGAATTTTGACACGTGGTTCGATTTCAAGTTTTGTTTTTAACCTGTAAAATAGTTGCTAAGAAATCAAAATTGAAGAAAGCAAACGGTTGACCTTGATATGAGTACAGCTCTTGCACATGAGCAAAAAGAACACTCATAACTTAAAGTCGATTAAATTTTAACATTTCTTATCCGTCTGCTATTTGCACAAATGGTAACGACGCTGTAGCGCTAAATAACGACTGAGGCTGGAGCACTAAATGTTTTGGTTGCAATTCTAGCTGATGGAACCCAAGTCATATTTTTTAATAACTTTTGAAATCATTACTATATACAATATAATAATCAATTGAGAATTAGCTCTATAATAATGAATATGAGATCTGCATGAAGTAAAATATAATATTTATATATATTTTACAACTGTGAAACGCTGGGCAGCCTACTAGAATAAACATGTTTTTTTAGGGGGTGGGTCAATTACAATAGAAGGATTAAGAATTATTATTTCCAGAAGTTTTATAATTTGTGTTTATCTTTTGTCGGATAAAAGCTTTTTACTCAGATGTTCCACTTATCAAGGCCGAAAGGCCACTCGAGTATAAGGATTAAATAGGTGTCAGGTGCACGGTTAGACAACACCATGATTGGTAATGCTGATGGTGATTTGACAGAATTTAATTATTGAGAAAGGTGGCTCAAGAAAAACTTGTTTGCATTAGACTTGAAAACAACCTTGTTGTCGTCAGCTGAGAAACAACATTACGGTATTGTGTAAGTTCGTTGTAATTTTTCATCCGCACTGTTTATGTACGAAGCCAATTACTTCAATCGCGAATGCTTTTATTAACCGCCATTTTGTTCTTTGTAAATTTCCAATTTTTCCAGATCATTTGCGAGGCGATCAGAAAGCGAGTCAAGTGTAAACGAGATTGGTTTTAAAACGAGGCGAGCAAGATTAATTCCAGTCATTCGGTGTCAGTTCTGCTGACACAACAATTTGTAAACACATGCATTCAAGGTTAGCGTTTGTTTTAATTTGATTACCTTGTTCTTCATCATCCACCCCCCCACATTTTTTACACATTTTTTGTGTGGTGCTTTATTTTCTCTTCATTTCCAATAGAAATATTTGCATCTCGTTTGGCTTTTGCAGAAAAACAAGCAAAAAAAAACAACAACAAAAAAACAAACACTTCCAATGCATTTTGCATTTTACAAAAGATTATAGATATATCTTTACATAATTAACCCTGGGAACAGCTTCCAGTATTTATTGGTTATCAGAGCTTCACTGATGCAGAATGTTAGACAATGAGTGCATTTGAACACCCACGCATTTATCTCTCTTTGTATCAACTTAGGCATGTATATATATATATTTATATATATATATATATATATATATATATATATATATATATATATATATATATATATATATATATATATGTGTGTGTGTGTGTGTGTGTGTGTCTGTGTGTGTGTGTGTGTCTGTGTGTGTGTATAGAATAATATTTGCTACAGTAGCAGAAACTCGCAGTAAAGCGAGCGACTAACAGAAGATATTGCTGTTTGAAAAAAAAACCCAGCTTACCTTGCAGACATGTATATAATCGAGTTTATCAGATGTTTTAACTTGTGGGATATTTCATTCTTGTTTCCAAATAATGTCGGGTAATCAGGAGAGAATATGCAACAATTTAGAACCTACCTCTCTCTGTAGACGTGTATATAATAAAGTTTTTTGTGTTTTTTTGTGTGGGGTAATCCATTTCGGGCTACAGATAATGTTGGGTCGTCAGGAGAGAATATGCACTGTTTTGGGACCTACCTGGATATATATATATAATATCTACAATATACCCTATATATAATATTTTTTAAATAAATATTAACAATTATTTTTATACTTACAGTATAACTAATGTTTCCTGCTTGCTTAATTAGTGTAGGAAGTGATAATTACTTCAGGTCAGGAAATTCAAACCCAGTCACAAAGTCACCCTTGAGTTCATAGGCTAGCATCTTATCGCAAGGTCACCAACAATTAATACCAGAATTGAGGAAATTAAATGCCTATAAATGTCGTCCGCAGGTATACATAGTAAACAGTCAGAGAGTATTCAATGACCTAAAGTCAGAATGTTACATTTGTGCTGTCTCTCGCTCTTTCTTTATTTATAATCCCCCCACATGTATATATATATATATATATATATATATATATATATATATATACATATTATCTTGCAAACATTTTTTGCCTGCACAGTATATACATATATATACATATATATATATATATATATATATATATATATATATATATATATATATATATATATATATACAGCCTTTGAGATTTGAAAAAAAAAAATCACTCGCCCGCCGGTCGAGTGTGAGGGAAAATTTACTCGCCCTAAAATATTTTTGTTTGTCCGACTTTATGTCTTTGTTTCAGTAAATAATTTTACAACAATTCAAGAAATTACCGTGTCTATAGTCTAACAAGAAAATATTTGTTTAACTCTTGTAAATCAACTATTTAATTACTACAAACATTTCAGTAAATATTCAACAAAACGTTAAAATACAACACCAGTTTCTTTATATAGCATCATTCATATTATTGTTCCATAGAAATAAGAATCATTTCTTTGGATGCTTGACCAAACAATGCGTTTTTTCCTCTTTCAAATGTTCGTCTTTACTTTTGTAAGCATGAAGTGTATGTAGTTGTAGTGTTAAAGAATTTTTTTCCAAATGAATTTCAAAATCAGAGAGCTAAATGAAGGCAACATTTTGACTACACGCCGAATGTGTAAATTTGATCTCTTGTTGACCTTTAGCATGACCACTCTTTTTTCAATACGATATTCCAACGGTCTCTCAGCTAGAGATGAAAGAATTCACAAATGATGAGGCATAGGTCATTCTAAATCACCGCATATTTGAGGGTCGTAAAATAAATGTGCTTTCCCCGTTTCTTTATTTTAAGAAATTCTATCGACTGGTGGGTGAGTGATTTACGATTTTAGTTGCCACAAGAAATTTTCAATCGACTGTGGCGACCGGTCGTATAAAGTCTCAAAGGCTGTATATATATATATATATATATATATATAAATTGTCCATGTAAAAAAACAGTTAGTGAATAGTTGTAAGCCACACAATTGTAAAGATTGTTTCACTTAGTTTTCTGGATAGTTATTGCAAATGACACTAAAATTGGAAAGTGCAGTTTCCTAAAGTGTAATGGTGTATCTGATGGAATCATAGGAATGCGTGGAATGAAGATATCTCCACCTGTGAAAGATCCTGTTAAGATTGTTGTTTCTATGGTATTGTTTGTTGATATTTTTACTGCAAGCCATGTGCCATTGCAAAGCTTGGATTGGTTTATATTTCACAACATGATAATTAGTATGCCAATTTTCAATTGCAGTACATGGCAAATCTAGCTGTTGTATAATAAACCACTTTATCTGCTTCCACAACAGCGCCGATGGATTTGTATTTGACTACCTCACTTGGAATTTTACATTGAATAATAGCGTTAAGTTCATGGACATCGTTGTATTGAGCTGCATGCATGTGGATGTGTTATTGGCAGCTCCAGTAACTCTCGCTTCTCCTTTTTTGTCCTTCAGTCCCCATTTCCAATGAGTGATTTTTCTGACAAAGGGTGAAGAAAAAGCTGCTTTCCAGGTCGGTAGTATTTTGTAAAGAGTAGCCTGAGATGTCGGAAAATTTCTGTTTCTATGTCTATCCTTGTGGTCATGTCACGAGTAAGGGTGCTGGAGGTAAACGTTTCATATGGGCTGACGTTACCCGCCTGATAGTCGGGGCCCCGAACCTTGGATTAACAACTAAGGAGGCTGTCCTATCAGCAGGTGTAAAGTAGTGAGGCTGCTGTATTGCCATTTGATGAATGGATTCTGGACCATACAGTAGTTTCTGGTAGGGCCTCTCGATGCCATACTAGTGGGTAATTGTTACGGCTTTACCTTATCATGTACCACAAAAAAAAATTTCTTGTCTTTTTCTCTCTTATTTTCCCTCTTTGTCCTACTCCAACCAAGTCTACCGACCTGCTCCACAAACCCCAAAACCTCAATCATGACAAATCTCCAAAAAAGAAACACGAATAAACCTAGAACCCCATCCACCAACGTAGACCCCTACTACCATGTCTCCTTCTCCAACATGAGGGGTCTACATTCCAACCTTCCAGAGGTTGAAACACAATTACAGGAGACGAAACCGGACATATTCTTTCTAAGTGAAACTGGCATAGGGCCAACCACTTCTCTAGACGAATTCATAATTAAAGGATACTCCAACTTAACATCTAAATCTGACCCCGAAGATCGCCATGGGCATGGAATATGTGCCTACATCAAAGATGGCTTTCCATGTGGTAGGGATATCTCCAGAAAAGACCCTAATTTACCTTATATGTGCTTCCGGGTTGAACTAGCTTACACCACTGCATTTATATTTGCCCTCTATCGCCCCCACAACAGTGGGGTTACTATCTTTAAGAGCATATCTGAGAAAATTGACCACATCCTGACTGCTCATCTTCCGGCTAACATTCACATTTGCAGTGACTTCAATGTCCATAATGTGGAATGGCTGACCCACTCAAATAAAACCGATGATTAGGTGAAGTTTTGTCATGATTTTGCCATTGCCTATGACCTCACTCAGATTGTTCACAAACCCACCCGTTTGCTCGGTACACCCGGTCAATATGCAAGCCTTCTAGACCTTTTCCTCACAACTTCCCCTGGGCTGTCTTCATGTTCCGTTTTATCTCCTCTGGGATCCCCTGACCACTTTGTTGTAGCAGTTAAGATAAAAACAAAATGTAATAAGTCTTCAGACTACCTCTCCACCGTACTGTATATCGATACTCTGTGGCCGACTGGGATAGCTTCCGTACATACATATCTGATCTACTTCTGCATTCCATGTTTAAAAAGGAAGTGTCCTCTATAGTATCAGACCTGACCGAATGGTTAATTATAGGCATAGATCGATTCATACCATCCAAAAAATTCCAACAAAAACCTAACAGCCAGCCATGGTTCTCCCTTGAATGTGCTGCTGCCATCGCGCACAGAAATCACTCTTTCCATAGCTACCAACGTAATAGATGTACTGAGACTAAAGCTGCTTTCAGGACTGCCAGCAACCACTGTAAAAGAGTAATAAAAAATGCAAGAGAGCTATATGCTCAGTCTGTTAAATCCAAAGTAGCTGAGCAGTGGCTTGGTTCCCACCAGTTCTGGCAAATAGCAAACAGGATCTTGAACAGAAGTATGAGTTCTATCCCAACTATCATCAATTGACCTGAGGTCATCTCGTTAGCATCAGACAAGGCAAGACTATTTGCAAAGAACTTTCCAGCAAATTCTTCCCTATACGACAATGACCATCAACTCCCTGTATTTCCTCCCATAACAGACAACATACAATGCGTGAGGTCGCCAAGCTAATCAAAAATCTTGATTCCAGTAAAGCAACTAGCCCTGACGGCATTCCAGTTATAGTGCTGAAAAAGCTCCAACCAGAACTTGCCCCCATACTTACAAAACTGTTTAAGCGTTGCCTTAAGGAGAAGTGCTTTCCAACACCCTGGAAAACCTCATCAGTATGCCCTGTATTTAAGAATTCAGGTGAAAAGTCATCTCCCTCTCAGTACAGACCAATAAGTCTCCTGTGTGTCATGAGTAAGTTGTTGGAATCCATATTAAATAGAGAAGTAGTCAACCACCTCAGCAGAAACAACCTTCTTAGTGACATGCAATATGGTTTCCGCTCTGCAAGATCTACAGCAGATGTTCTAACGGTTATATCACATAGGATTAGTGAATCTCTTGACAAAGGTTTCCTTTCCAGGGCAATTACTCTTAACATATCAAAGGCCTTCGATAAGGTATGGCATAAGGGCCTACTTCACAAGATTTCCAGCTACGGTATTACTGGAAATGTTTTCTCAATCATTAAATCATTTCTCTCCGATATGTTCATAAGAGTAGTGGTTGATGGGCAGAAATCAGAGGCCCACAGTATTAATGCTGGAGTCCCCCAGGGGTCCATCCTGGGCCCAACTCTCTTCCTGATCTACATCAATGATCTCCCAAAACACATACTTAAATCATTCGTTGACATCTATGCTGATGACACGGCCATCTATGGCAACACATCAAAGGCTGTACATGACAAAGTTCTCTCTAATTCTCTCTCCTCTGATCTTGAGCATGTGGTACAATGGAGGAAGAGGTGGCTGGTCACTTTTAATGCATCCAAAACCAAGCTTCTATCTTTACATCATCAACGCTCTGATCCCCATCTGGCATCAATTGAAATGGATGGCTCTCGTCTTGGAAAAGCCCCATGTTTTGACAAGCTTCTGGGTTTGACCTTTACTCCTGATCTTCAATGAAACACATAAATCAAGTCTGTGGCCAAGGTCGCTGGGAAAATGGTGGGATTCTTCTACCGCTCCAGAAGATATCTCACTACTGATGCAATTCTCTATCTGTATAAAAGCCAAGTACGTCCAAGGATGGAGTACTGCTGCAACATCTCGGCAGGAGCTGCTAAAATAGCATATCCTGCCTTGACAGAGTACAAAATAGACTTTGTGGCTTAGTGGGGGATGCCCTTTTCTCTTCCCTGCAGCGTTTCTCCCACAGAAGAGACGTTGCGAGCCTGTCTTTGTTTTATTGTTATTTCCATGGCAGGTGCTCGTCTGAGCTCCAATCCCTCGTTCCCCTCGCACATCTTTCACGAGAAACACCCGTCTGGCTGAAACTACTGTCAATAATTTTCCCCACTCTTTATTTGTGCCTAAATCCAAACATAGATTTCATGAGCAAAGCTTCTTTCTTAGAAGTGCACGACTGTGGAACTCTCTGCCGCTTGCCTGTTTCCCACTTGACTACAACTTGGATGTCTTCAAGTCCAACATAAACAAACTCCTGACAAACCGGCCCCTTAAGTAACACACTCTATCCAAACCCCCAATACTAATGATTATAACAATACTATCCCATTGATTACTGTACACGCAATAACCCTTATCCCTGAGTGGCCTTGATAAGTGGTGACCCCCATGTAAAAAAAAAAAAAGAAGCTCGTTCAATCAGTCAAGTGGAATTCATCTAATTAATTTGAATATCTGAAAAGACCTTTTTAACCAACTCTTCTTTTGATGTAATAAAATTACAGAAATTAAGAAGCAAAGAATTTCACCCTTAACTCGGATCAGCTGACACTTTTCCATACCCAATCTCCCACAAGTGATGCAAAAAATTCTGTGTAGATCAAGCAGTCTGCAACTGGATACACATATTTTGAGTTAAGTTTAATGCCTTCACATGGCACCAAAAAGTAGAGTCTTTGAGGCAAGCATTTATTTCATCTGCTGGTGTTGATTGATGAATTGCAGGTAACATTTGCCTGAAATCTCCTGCAAGCAATATTACTGCATTCCCAAATGATCTGACATTACCATGCAAATCTTGCAAGAATCGACCAAGAGCCTCAAGTGATTTTTGAATGCTATTGTGCATTCATCCCAAACAATAAGTTTGTATTTTTGCAATATTTTTCCCCATACTGGGTGTTTTGGAAATGTTGAACATGAGATTATTGAAAAATTGAATGTTTAATAGTAGTTTCAAAGTAGAATAAGTAGCTCTTCTACTTGGTAGCAAGGTCACAGGTATTCTGCATGCAGCAAGGGCTAAGGCTATATAATTTTGTCACCGAATGGCTGCCAAAATCAATTTAATTAGGAAGGTTTTACCAGTTACTCCTGGTGCCCTTCAAGGTAGCAGTAATTTCCGAATAACTTCTAATCTCAGAGTAAGTAAATTAGGTGACTAAAATAGGATTTATCCATGTTTTGACAATACCTTATTCACTGTAATTAATTTAAAATAGGATGAGGGATTAGACATGGATAGATAGAGAGGAAGATATATAGATAGAAAAGAGAAAGTGAGAAGGAAATAGAGAAAGAGAAGGAAATAGAGAGAGATAGAGGGATTGAGATATAGACAGAGAGAGGGAAGAGTTAGAAACAGAGAGGGAGCGAGACAGGGGAAAGGAGAGAAGGGGGGAGAGAGAGGGAGTTAGAGAGAGAAAGGGGATCAAAGAGAGATGGAGAGGATGATATAGAGATAAAGAGAGAGAGATGGATGGAGAGAGATATTAAGAGAGGGAAACAGAGAGAGGGAGAAAAACAGAGGGTGAACTACACTTCACCGTTTTTTTCGTCGATCAATAGAGGAGGAATTCTTCGAGACTGAGGCAATTTTTATCTTTCTTACTATCCAGAGTACCCTTTTTTTCGGGAGCTAGATTTTCCACACATTAGAAACCGACCAGGTTATCTCTACTTTTACCTAACAATTTAATAAATAAAAAGATATTGTAAAACTTGAATTTAACGCGAAAATTCTATTTTAAAAAATAGCACGGTACCATAAGTACATAAGCGCCACTTTATTTTAAATATTTATTTTCCAAAGGAATGCTTGAATAAATCCACAATTAATTAAATTTTAAACGTTGTGTAATTATTTTTTCAGCGTTCGGCTTTCACCGGTGCATGACGTCAACAACCGGATAAAGCCGAGCGTTGCCGATGTAATAATAACAAAGCTATGTGAAAGAAATTATAAAGTAAAATTTTAAATGTAGAAACAAAGCATCAACAGACCCTCCCCACAAAAAAAAACCCCAAAAAATCTACCGTTCAATTGTATTTCTTATTAAATGTTTGTAGAAAATGTCAATTTTTTTGTCAAATAAATAAATTTTAAGCAATTTTTGCAATAAATAATAGCAACGTTATTAATTTAACGACTTGCCTCAGCGTATTATAAACACTCCAACATCCCCATGTTAAAAACGGCTTTTGGAATAACCCCCCACCCCACCCCAACCTCCCCTAAATGCGAGTTGGGAATAATTTTCCCTTTAAGAGCGGCATATGTATTATATTTTAATTATACACACACACACACACACACACACACACACACACACACACACACACATATATATATATATTAATTTGTATGCACTGTTCACTGCTCAGCAGTTAGCAGTTCCGCAATTGAACCAAATACCACAATCATCAATAGAAACGACTTTATAGTTTCGGCCCCTACTCCTCTACAATATTCATACAGTTACTTTTCTCTACAATATTCATTTCTTTTTAACCAGATCCAGTTTCTTGTACATCCATCACAATATTTTTTTTTATATATCTGTGTTTGTACAACAATGTCACAGTATGTTAATTAGCTTTCACTCAACATATCCTCAATCTCCTCGAGCCAAAATGGTAAGATTCCATATTCCATCCGTTTTTCTGGCACTCAATCAGTAGATCATATTTTCTGTCTTCTCCAATTGCAAAATTATCCTCTCAGGGTACAGTTAACTCCAAAATAATTCCAACCTTCTTTTCCTCATCCCACACGACAAGATCTGGTTTTTGCTGCGTAAAGACCATTGGGAATACTAATGTTCTGGAGGTCTGTTGCCAAGTTCCATTTTTGTTGCCATGTTTCATCAGTTAATTCTTGAGTGACTTTTTTTCGACTCGATGAAAGTTAATGCTTTTTCTCTCTATTTTGTTAATATTATAATTTTTTAAACACTTTTGCCATGCACAGTATATATATATATATATATATATATATATATATATATATATATATATATATATATATATATGTATTAGGAATGAAAAAATACCAGCGGTGGTTGACGTTATGTTTAAAGAAAAATAGAAAAACCGAATGAAATTATTAAAAAATCAACGTTTCGTCCTTATTTCAGAGGACATCTTCAGGATAATTGAAATAAAAATGTAAGAAAAGAAAAAGTCATAGATCGTGCAAAAAAAGACAGTTTTTAAATCCTACCCATGTCGGGAAGGACAAATATGTGTGCGTATGGGAAGGTTGGGTTGTTCGATGTCTATATATACACTTTTAAAAAGGCATTAAAATAAATATGTACATTTTTTTTTTCTCTTCTGCAAAACTACTCATTTTCCTGAAACATTCAAGGAAAAACGGCTAGCCAGGATCCACCCTGATACCTTGCTCTTTGATTATTATTTTCCCTATGCTAGGGGTTAAATGGTAGACGCCTTTTCTTTGCGTAATAGTATTAGTATTCAATATTAGTGCTGATTCTAAAAGTCTTCTTTTAGCTCTATCTATCACGTATTTAATAATTTTCGCTTGATCTAAATTAAATGAGTGATCGTGTTCTGCACAATCATAATCTACATGGTGTCCACAAAGTCTGACTACATAATCTACACGGTGTCCACAAAGTCTGACTACATAATCTACACGGTGTCCACAAAGTCTCACTACATAATCTACACGGTGTCCACAAAGTCTGGCTGCATAATCTACAGGGTTCCCACAAAGTCTGGCTGCATAATCTACATGGTGTCCACAAAGTCTGGCTACATAATCTAAACGGTGCCCACAAAGTCTGGCTGCATAATCTATATGGTGTCTATAAAGTCTGGCTACATAATGTAGCCAGACTTTATAGACACCCTGTATATATATATATATATATATATATATATATATATATATATATATATATATATATATATATATATGTAAGCGCTGTATACTTTGTTTTAAGCCTTGATTGTAATATATACAGAGACATATAGTTTATAGGGGATGGGTGCCCTGCGTTGTCTGGTCGTAAAATATGTTTAAATATATTTTAATTTATCCAGATTTCGTATATATTATTATGGAATCAATTTGCTATCGATTATTTTATAATATATTGTACTCAGTATATTATAAATATATAGTCGCGATTTAAAAAGTAAAAAAAAATATAACTTCGGTGCCATCAGCAAGAATCAAAACCAAAAGCAAAATTTGTGGCATTTCAGTTTGAGACGTTATTGCATGAGCCATCGTCAGTCAGATAAGAAATAGCTAAAAATAAACTAACATTAATGTACAAGTGTATATATATTTGCACATGCATGGAAGAGCATTTTAAGCCGACTTACACTTGCCAAGTTTTCATTTCTTGAAGTTTTGACCCCTTAACAACTATTTTGACCCTTTAGCAATTATTTTAATGGGGTAAAAGCCCATTAAAAATGTCCACAAAATATGTAATCATTTGACCTGCCTCGCACCGTTCTGTGATCTTGTGTTGTGGAGGAGATACAATTTGAGAAAATGGAGATGGACAAACAGACAGACATAGTAAGTCTTATAAATGAGATTAGAAGGCTTTGATGATGCAAGAATACACCGGGATTGTAAGAAAGAAAAGTTTAAACAAGTCAAGATTGGTTGGCAAAACGACTCATCTACATTGCCAGTATCTCAGATTAATTGATAATCCCAACTATTTGTTTTGTACCAGTCTCATTTGGTTTGAAAAAGATTTAAAAACAATATTCGCCAAACAACCAAATAAAGACAAGGGGTAGCTTGTAAAAGCTAGTAACTTTTCCCCGTTCATCTCGCATATCAATTTCTTAAATGTTTCCTGTTGTAGGCAAAGTTATATAGAATCATCTTGAATTAATCGTTTCCAAGAGGTATTGGGTTGTAACATTAAATACCCCCTCCCCAAATAGTTCATATACCATAAAATAGACTCATCATTTTTTGTCATCATCATAATTTGTCTCTCAGTTCCTATTTAGAATAAATGATTTTTTTGACAGAAGGATAAGAAAAAGCTTTATTCTAAGTCGGCAGTATTTTTGCGTGATCAGTCGCCTGAGATAACGGAAATTTTCTGTTTCTATTTCTATCTTTGTAACCATGTCACTAATAAGGGTGCTGGAGGTCTGGACGTTTTACTGGGCTGATGTTATTCACCTGGTAGTCGGATCCGAACCTTGAACTAACAACTAAGGAGGCCGTTCTATCAACATGCAAAGTACTGGGGCTTCTGTATTGCCATTTGGTGAATAGATTCTGGACCATGCAATAGCTTCTATTGGTGCTTATCGATGCCATATTAGTGGGTAATTGTTACGGCTTTACCTTATTATGGTCTACTGAAAAAAATTCTTCACTTCTTTTCTTCCTTACTTTTCTTCTCTGCCATGCTCTAACCAAGTCTGTCTACCTATTCCACAAATCCTAAAAATCTATTATAAAAAGTTTCCAGAAAGAATACAACATTAAACCAACTTCCAACATAGACCTCCACTACCATGTCTCTTTCTCCAGCATCAAGGGGTCTATGTTCCAACCTTCAATTACAGGACACCAAACCAGATCTATTTTTTTATAAGTGAAACTTGCATTGAATTAACTATTTCTGCAAATGAGTTCATAATTAAAGGGTGTTCTAATTTAACATACAAATCTGACCCCTAAGATCGCCATGAGCATGGAATATGTGCCTACATTAGAGATGGCTTTTCATGTGGTAGGGACATCTCCAGAGAATACACTAAATTTCCCTGTTTCCGGGTTGCATTTTCTCACACCACTGTGTTTATAAAAGAATTGACTATATCCTTTCTGCTCATCCTTGGGCTAACATTCACATCTGTGGCGAATTCAATGTTCACAATGTGAAATAGTTAGCCTATTTAAACAAGACAGATGATGAGGAGAGGTTCTGTCACAATTTCTTCATTGGTTATGACCTAAAGCAGATTGTTCATGGACCCACTCGTGTGCCCGACACTGATGGTCAGTATGCAAGTCTCATAGACTTTTTTCTCACAACTTACCTTGAGCTATGTTCATCTCCCGTTCTGTCACTCAGTTGTCTCAGATAAGATAAAAACAAAATGTAATAAATCCTCCAATATACCTCTCTATTGTACAGTATATCGATACTCTATGGCTGACTGGGATAGCTTTCATACATTTATATCAGATCTACCTCTGTGTTTCATGTTTAAAAAGAACATTCTCTATAATATCAGACCTGATAGAATGGTTAATTGTAGGTATAAACCACTTCATACCCTCCAAAAATTCCAGCAAAACCCTACAGCCAGCCATGGTTGTCTCCAGAATATGCTGTTGCCATTGCATACAGAAATCACTATTTCCATTGCTTACAACGTTGTAGATGTACTGAGACTAAAGCCGCCTTCAGGACTGCTGGCATCAACTATAAAAGAGTAATAAAGAACACGAGAGAGTTGTATGCTCAATCCGTCAAGTCCAAAGTAGCTGAGCAGTGGCTTGGTTCCTGCCAGTTTTGGCAAATAAAAAACAGGGTCCTGAATAGAAGTGTGTGCTCTATCCCAATCACCATTAATGGACCTGAGGTAATATAAAAGTTTTTGACTTGTAATGGGGGTATGAGACGAATGGATTCGCCAATCATTTTTATAACCAATGGCTGTGCTAAACAACCAATCAAAACGTCGCAAAATTATTATAAAAATCGTCGAATTGTTTATTCAATCAGTTCGCCATTTGCTACGTCACGGGCCACATTTAATTCTTCGCCGCCATCTTGGTTACTGATCTGAACTACGCCGCCATCTTGGTTACTGATCTAAACTACGCCGCCATCTTTGTTCAACATAATATCTCAGAACTTAAGAGGTTAACTACGCGATGGACCGCATTTGATTCTTGGTCGCCATCTTGGTTACTGATCTGAACTACGCCGCCATCTTTGTTCAACACAAATGTCTCAAAACTTAACAGGTAATCTTGGCAGCATCGGGCAAAGCCAAACTCTTTGCCAAGAACTTTGCAACTAATTCTATCCTATGCAATCAAGTCCGTCAACCTCCGTATTTCCTTCTGTGTCTGAAAACATGCGACATACAAATATTTGTGTGTCATGTTGCCAATCATCAAAAACCTTACAAAGCGGTTTAAGCATTGTCTTGAGGAGAATTGCTTCCCAACACCCTGAAAAATTAGTCAGTATATCTCGTATTTAAAAATTCAGGTGATTGGTCATCTCCCTCTTAATGTTATATAGTTATTATTAGTAGTATTAGACGATACCACTTGTGCGCGTATGTTACGTGAGTTCTTATTAGTAATGATATGAGTCTTAGTGAGAGTTCTTGTCTTATTACATATGATGTTGTATCTTAGAGAGAGAGAGATGTGTATGTAATGACATTTTATAACACAGACATATAATAACAATACAATTTACCTTTTTGTAGAAATCACAAACACAAAGATGAGCTTTATCTAAAACACATGATGAATTTATTTCTTTACGACCGGTCGTGACTTCCTCATTAAGAACTCAAAGTTTCACATTTTAGTTTCTGAAGTGACGTCTCGCTTCAGACGTCCGCCTGTCTCTGAGTTTTCTCACTGACCATCTCCCCTGACTGTCTCTCTGACTGTCTCTCTGACTGTCTCCGCGACCAACTAACTCCCACTTCCTATATTGAGAAATCCATGCATCCCGGCCACGTGAGCAAAATTCACGTGTTTCAACATGCGCGACTTTGCACGTTTCCGACATTGATTTCCCAATAACCTATTTTTTCTTGTTTTGTTTTTTCCACAAAGGAATTTAACCTACATATCTAATTTATTTAACCCATATTTTATTATCCACATTCTTTTAACAATTGAATAGTTTATTTATTATTTATTTCATCCGAATTAACAATTTACTGGACATTCCATTTAAACCTATTGTTCTTTAAAACTTATGTCCAGGGTTCGATTTCTGCTTTCTCTTATTTTCATTTTAACTAATCTCTCTATTTTTATACTTACATGAACAGGGGACAGCCCTTATCATGTAACATCAATACAGACCAATCAGTTTCCTGTACATCATGAGTAAGTTGCTGGAATCTTTGTTAAATATAGAAGTAGTCAACTACCTCAGCAAAATTAAGACTGAGGAAAATTTTATTTTTATGTCAAACCAAAGCGCCCTTTTTAGGGAGCTAGATTTTCCTCCACATAAAAACTGACCTCATGTCTAATTCTGCTCTTGGAGGGAGGCAACTTAATTAGAACAATCATTTCAAAACAGGTGAGAATAGATTTAACAATTTCAATCTATAACAATCGTGTTATAAATGTTCAGTTCTCATAGTCAGATTCTTTTAGTGTTTGGCTCAGACCAATCTGAGCATAGAATTTGTGTGATCAAAGAAGGCAAGTAAAGGTTGGTTGTGAGTAAAGCATATCTAATCTACCCACCTTTTCTTGCCTACCTCTTAATCTCTACCAGTTTTTTCCTTTCTGTTTCATATTGTTTGGTACCGGATATGATGGATCAGTGCCACAGCTGCCGACTCTAGGCTGTTGTTTCCTAGGTGTAAATGTCAAATCCAATGTTTTTCAAGGTTTTTGGTCTTTGGTCTTTGGTTTTTGTATTGTTGTAGAGGGCAGACTATGAGTCTTTTTCCTGCTGTTATCTCTGCTAGCTCTGAGTACAGTGTTTATTGAGAGAGCCTGTTCTCATCCATTCTGAGGGTGCGCTCCAACCAACAGAGCCTGTAGTTCATGATGGTGTCCTTGATACTGCAGCTGTTTGCTCCTCAAGGACGCTTATGTTGGTTGCATAATCATACCATTTGATATTCAGCATATCTCAAAGCTTCTCCTTGTGGAATGTTTCTAGTTTATTGAGATCACATCAGTACATAGTCCAGGTCTCACACCCATACAAAAGCGCAGGGATAACAATCGCATGGTATACCATGAGTTCAGTTTTTATTGAGATATTTTTTTTAGAAGATACACTTTATTAGTTTGCTGAAAGCTCTGTAGGCAAATCCAATTCCACTTTCAATTTCATTCTCAATCGAACACTTTGGTAAATTCTTATAGAAAATATAATGAGTTGGCGAAACCATTTGCGAAGTTAAGAAAAATAAAATGTAGAGTTCATTTGGTTAGGACACCAACAGAAAGCCTTTGAAAACTTAAAACAGATTCTGGCGAAAAATCCAATAGTACAAATCTTTGACCCTAAGAAGGACATAACTCTAACTACTGACGCTAGTGAGCATTCCATGTCCGGTATTTTGTCACAAGATGGTCATCCCGTAATGTACTTATCGAGGAGATTAACAACGACTGAACACAATTATTCTAATATAGAAAGGGAGGCACTAGCCATAGTCAGGACAACGGACAGAGCAAGACAATTCTTGATGAGAAAAAAATCTTGTTGAAAAGTGATAACAGATGACTGGAATTTATTTTCAACCCAAGAAAAGAACTACCAAAAGTTAAAACGTCCAGAATATTACGTTGGGTGATCAGACTGATGACCTTCGACTTTGACATTGAATATGTTAAAGGGATACGATACTGCACGTTGATGCCTTATCTACATTGAGGTTTTATAGAGAGGATAAGGACAAAAACGATGAGGAATTTGAAGACACATTCCTCCACCTTGTAGAAAACGATGTAATATCCGTAGATAAAATGGCTACTGAAACTACAAATGACCCAATGTTAAACAGAATAGTGTTGAGGATAGAATAGAATCGCTGGGGAAATTGTTCAATGGCTGAAAGACCATTCAAAGAAATAAGACATAAACTGACTATGGAAAGCGGGGTAATATGTAATGGAGACTTAATAGTTCTTGCAAAAACATAGAGGGAACAGGTTATAAAAAGTGTACATGATGATGTACATTGTGGAATAGCAGCTATGCAAAGAAGATTAAAATTGGAAGCATGGTGGCCGGGGTACCCAAGAGATGTAAAAGATTATGTAAAGAGATGCACAAAATGCACAGAACTCCGGAATTTTAAGCAAAAGAAAATACATGTGTGGCCCCGAGAAGCAGAACTGTGGAGCAGAGTACACATGGACTCTTATTAATATTAGTAGACACACATTCAGGTTGGCCTGAAGTGGTAAGAATACCTGATAAAAGAAGTACCACCGTAAAACAAATATTAAGTGTAATATTTTTGAGAAATGGAATACCGAGAACATTGGCGACGGATAACGCACCAGAATTTGCAGATGCTGATTTGCATGAATGCTTAAGAAAAATAGGATGCAGACCTTACAAGACCCCTCCCTACCACGCTCAAAGTAACGGGATAACGGAAAGGATGGTCCAGACGATAAAGAAGAGCATAAAAGCATGCGTGCAACAGAAGGAGAAAATTGATGCTTTCCTACCAAGATTATTACTAAGTTATAGAACAATTCCGCATGCAGGCAGGCCAGAAAGTCCATCTGCCTTTATGGGCAGACAATTAAGGTCCCCTTTAACTATGTCATATGCCACAAATCAAAAGATGTGGTACAAAAGAAATAGGAATACGGAAGCCGAGCATTTATTATGCAGAAAGGAAATAATACTGCAATATTAAATGAAGAAAATGGGGACAGTGTTCTAGCTCATGTTGACCAAATAAGATCCCAAGGAGAACAATTGGATGAGGAAATGCCTTCAGAGCTGCCCATTATTGACGTAACTGAAGAGTTAATGCAGAATGAGACTGTGGAGGAAGAAGTAGAGAGGGGCGAGGTAGAAGAGGAAGAAGTAGAATGGGACAAGGCAGAAGAGGAAGATCAGAATATGCAGAAGGAACACTGCGGTTATAGGGAAAGATGTGATAGATCCAGATCTCCAAGGAAAAGGAGAGAGATAAAGGAAAATGTTCAGGAGAGCACGAGAAGAAGTACAAGAAGTACTCGCAGCATAAAGCCCCTCCATTATAGGGAGATGTAGTGATATGTAAATTAAGTATAATTTACATGTGAGCAGATAGCTCATATTTATAAACCGACACCAACTAGAACAGGTGGTTGTTGAACGCTTGCTTAGCGTTGTACACGACATATCAAATACAATATTACTTTAATATTCCCTTAGCATGCTAATACCATATTAATTATACTTAATATACATATACCATATCAAATATATTTCTAGCTTACTAATACTATATTAAATATACTTTTAACATGCTAATACCATATAAATTATACTTCAAACATACATATACCATATCACATATATTTCTAGCTTACTAATAATACTATATTAAATATACTTTTAACATACTAATACCATATAAATTATACTTCAAACACACATAAACCATATCAAATATATTTCTAGCTTACTAACACTATATTAAATATACTTTTAACATACTAATACCATATTAAATATACTTCTAGCACATTAATTACATTTCAGATATACTTCTAGCATACTAATATTATATTAAATATACTTAACGCATACTAGAACCATATCACTTAAATATACATTTAGCATACTAATTCCATATTACTTAAAAATACTTCTGAAATACTAATATTATATTACTAATACCATATTACTTAAATATAGTTTTAACATACGAATACCATATTAAATATATTTTTGCAACATCAGCAATTTGATATGTGGTTGAATATCTGCTGCTGTTAGCTTATTTTAGTTTTACACTTTTAGTTGTGGTGAAATTTTTATTTGTGTTGCGTTTGTTATTGTAAATAGAAGTGGGTGTTGAGGGGGGGGTCGGGCAAATTCTTCTCAAACGAAAATTAGTGAGACTTCCTGGCGAATTCTTTAAGAATTCTTCAACTGAAAACTGATTCGTAAAAATAAAGTCTCATTTCTTTATTTTTCAGAAATTATCGCAATTTTTTCCACAATTTGTGTAGCTGTCTATAGAATGCATCATCCCGTGAAGATAATCAGTCTACAGAATTATCATGCGTATTTTGGCTTGCAAATTATCACCCGAGGTCCCTTAATTGGAATTGGAAAATCGAATGAAAAATAATGTCTCTCTACTCTTCCAAAATATTCTCCTGCCTTCCCTCTCCCCCTCTCTCTCTTTCTCTTTTTCGTCAACAAGCCAAGGGCATCTACTCTTACTTCTTCTCCCACTCTCCCCCTTCTCCCCCCTCCTCCCCGTTCTCTTTCTCTACCTCCTCCTAAAAAAATGATTCACTCAGCCAATTTAGAGAGGCGTCAACAATACAAGAATGTCTCCATTTTTGTTCACATAATGTTTTATTTTATATTCTTATTCTTTGTTTAACTCGTTAATTTTTTTTATTCACCCCCACCCCTCCATACATTTGTGACCAGGTGCTCCATCAAAAAGGTTGGAATCCCCTCCCCCCGCGATGTTCCACAAAGAATTCTTAACAATAAAAAAAAGATCTCCAAGAATCTGTCGCCTGAAATTCTAAGCAATTCTTTTAGACTAATGTCCTCGTTTTGATGATGTCCGCCTGAAAGTACCGTTTGAATAGTGACAATATTCATCAAGTCAGTCGAGATTTATAAGAACATGATTTGCCAAGGTTAAGCGTATTTCAGAGCAGGTAATCTGATTGCTTCAGCTTTTGCGCAAGTTTGTGTGTGTGTGTGTGTGTGTGTGTGTGTGTAGGCAAATTATATGTGTACCTATGTCTCTGCAAGTTGTGTCTGTGTGTGCAAGCTGTTTGCGAGTGTACATAAGCAAATATATATATATATATATATTTTTTTTTTTTCAATTTATTATCATTTTTTTCTAGCTGTGGACAAGGTATTCTACCGGATGCCAGATATTCACCCCCTATCTTATACATTCCAACCGAGATATCGTTTATAGAGTCTAACCGTCCCTTTAAGTACAATTGTTTGCATATGTTTTACACTTGGTTCACCGGGTATATCTGCCAAGTAGTTTTTGAAATTCTTTTTCATGAGTCTAGTGGTTCCTATAATTATTGGAATGATGGAGATCTTCCTAAGATTCCAGTTCCTTTTCATGTCATACATATAAGACCTTGGTATTTTCTTATCTTTTCTTTACTCTCTGAGCTCTGTAATATATGCACATGTGAGTGTGTGCCTGTAAGTACTATATGTGTGTGAATGTGCGTGGTATTGTCTGCAAATATGTGTATAAGAGTGAGTGCCTGGAATTTCTAAGTCTGTGTCTGCAACTTGTGTGTGTGTGTTTGAGTTGTATGCATGTGTGTTTACAAGTCATGTGTGTGTGTGTGTGTGTGTGTGTGTGTGTGTGTGTGTGTGTGTGTGTGTGTGTGTGTGTGTGTGTGTGTGTGAATATTGTTGGCTAGTTTGTTTGCAAGTTGTATACACTGACAAATTACATGTGTCAATCTACAAATTCGATGAGTGTCCAAATTGTGTGTTTGTAAATCTCTGGGATAATATGCATATATATATATATATTTTTTGGGGGGGGTTTCTGAAGAGATTCTCACAGAACAAGATAACAAGATCCATCAAATACAGCCATCAATTTTTCTCATCATTTAACCTGACTTTTATTTTTGTTGCATGGGAAAATCAAATAGATGAAGTGCCATTTAGTCTTGGTAGACAAAGATGATGTCTCGATGAAAGCACTGGTCCCCATCATCCCACTAGATAGATACAAATCATGCCTCTTGGTCTTTTGGCTATAAACAAAATGCAGTATATGATCTGATACTACATTTCATAGTTTTTTGTCCTCAGTCAATGAAGGATAAATCCTTAAAGATTGAGGCAAGTTGTATTTTTGTTCCATTTCAAAGTGCCTCTTTTTTGGGAGCTGAAATTTCCCAATACTAAAAACCGACCCTATGTCTAACTCTGCCTTTGTGAGGAGAAAATAAATGGAGACTTCTGAAGAGAATCAGACGCCTTTCAGGAAATGTAGTTTAAGTGTTTAAGATATGGTAGTTAAGAGGTCACTTTCTAAAAGCCGTTCAATATATGCCAACGAAAAAAAAACAGCCGTAAAACCGAATATGATAATAACTATGATGATGATGATGATGATGATGATGATGATGATGAGTCGTCTGCAAGTTGTGTGGATGTGGCCGAAAGTTGTTTATGCTATGTGTGCCTGTGAGTTGCATGTGTATGTGTCACTATATGACCCTATATGTATGTGTATCTGTGATTGTGTGTATGTATGTGCGAGAGAGAAGAGGGAAAAAGAGCGCGCGCGCGCGCGCGTGCGTGCGTGTGTGTGTGTGTGTGTGTGTGTGTGTGTGTGTGTGTGTGTGTGTGTGTGTGAGGGGGTGAGGTTGACTCTGATTCCCTTGCAAAGGATTTCCTTGTGGAATCTTTTCTACTTTGAAATGTCAGGAACAAAACAGAAATCTCCCATCACGCATCGTCGGTGTCTCTTTTTTTTATTATTTTTCTGGACGAGCACTTGATGTCTTGTGAGAATTTCGATTCTTTTGCTATTCGCTAAAGCAATGAATCAATAACCTGCATTCATAACAAGATCGCGATTAAATGTCCACCGCCACCATTCTCCATCGCCACCATCCTCCATCGCCACCATCCTCCATCGCCAGTACAAGTAAGGATGTCGAATCGGAACTTGGTTACAAAGAGAGTATATTTACAGTTTATTAAGATGGCCGGCTAAACTGAATAAGAAAAAGTGTCTCTTAAAAGCTGATATAGAACGAGAAGAATACCCGTCTCAGAACGAGTAAAATTAATTCACTAAAAAAAAAAAGATAGTTTTTCACCACTATCATATTCCTTTACTACATTGAAATCAACATCTAATAATACTAAACCTTATATTTAGAACGCTTATTCAAATTTTGATCAAAATTCATTGTGATTTTGATTCTAGAAAATGTCTTGAGCTTAAGGAATCTTAAAAAAAATTGAAACTTAAGGAATTTTGCTTTATTGGTCAGAGTAGATCTTATTTAATGCAAATCTGAAATATTTGAATTATCAAACGGGAAATTGTGCTCATATTATACCCCCTAAAACAGTTTAAAATATTTTAAAGAAATTGAAATTTAGGCAATATTTATTAATTAATGTCTAATATCTATTATTAATATTTGACAATAATCGGAGATATCTGAATTTTCACAAAAAATCTTATACACTCTTTTTATACCTCATTTTCATAAAATTAAATACAACCCATATTGTTATGTGGTGTTATTATTAGAACGTATATGCTGTATTGTTGTTGTTCGTCTTAGTGTTAGAAAGTCTTAGTGAGAGATTAGAGTCTTAGGAGTGTTTGTGTGTTGCATGTTCATATGTCTTAAGATGTTCATGCTGTAAGAGATAGCATATTGGAGACATAAACAGGTATATATAAAGAGAGAGATAGTTCTGTATGAACGGGAGTGTTTCTATAAATATTGATACATATATTTCTTACCTATTTTTGAGATGATGATTTTCACAAAGTTCTTATAATATAAATGGGCAATACCTTTTCTGTTGAATCACAACACGAAGACGCAGATACACAAAGATGATGACATCCTTTATTTCATGACCGGTCCATGATTTCGCTTGAGGAATTCAAAGTTTCTTTACATGGCTTTTTCTTCTCTAACCTTTCGCTTCCAAGGTTTGATGTAAATAGTCTATGACGTCAGCAGCTGTCTATGACCTCTCTCTCTCTCTCTCTCTCTCTCTCTCTCTCTCTCTCTCTCTCTCTCTCTCAGCTCTTTCTCCCCGACTCTTCTCCTCTTCTCTAAGACTGCATCTAAAAACTCTACCTATATTGAGAACTCGTCACGTCATCGCATGATTAAACATGTGCTCATAAGGCACATTGGATGACATACGTCACGTGGCCAAACTTGACATGACCCCGAGTTCAGTAACCTATTTTTCAAATAACCTCTTTACAAAATATGTTTACAATATCAATTGACGATTAAATTCCTTATTTTAATTTTCACAGAAACAAATTTCATTATTACATTCCTTTTCCATATGCAGATATGTAAGCTAAACAATTGCAATTCCACATTCTTAATTTCAATAACATTCTGTATTTATTTTAACTTATGATTGGAATTTTCAATTCCAAATCTAGCTTCGCAAGTTCGAATCCTTGACTATCTTATTTCATATTTACATTTAACTAATTCCCTATTTTTTTACTTACATGAAAAGGGGACAGCCCTTATCATGTAACAGCAAGATCAACAGTTGATAGCATAGGATCAGTGAATTGATTGCCAAATTTGTATTTATTAAATATTTTAACAGAATCAACAATTTACTGGACATTCCATTTATAATAACATTCTGTCTTTATTTTAACTTATGATTGGAATTCTCAATTCCAAATCTAGCTTCGCAAGTTCGAATCCTTGACTATCCTATTTCATATTTACATTAAACTAATTCCCTATTTTTTTACTTACACGAAAAGGGGACAGCCCTGTATCATATAACAATATTTGGACCACCTACACCTAGCATCTGTGTTTCAATATTCACAATAATCAGCTTATTAGTTTAAGAATGAACCCCGTACATACAAATGTATAAACATATGAAGATACCAATTTTATATAGCTCGAGTCATTAATAATATGATTCCTGATTGATGGAAACCTTTTGGAGGATCAAAGATGTTGATTTAATCAGATTCATTTTATTGCTCTATTTGTCAGGAAAGAAAAATGTACTAAAAAGAAACGTGCTGCTTCATTTTCTGAGTAAACCGAGCAATATTTTTGTAAATTAGTAAGATCACAGCTATATAAATCACCACTAAACTGCCCTGTTCCAGACTTATAATTATTCAAGGGGAGAAAAATCTAATTTTACAAAAAGCTTAATCAAGTTTAGCAATGGATATAATATGTTGCTTGTTCCTTCCCAAGTCCTTATGCTTTGAAAAAGGCCAAACACAGTTTTTAAAAGCCAAGCTGCTTCAAAAAAGGCTAAATTCACAAAATTTGGTGTGAAAAAGGTCAATCTGGCAACCCTAGACAAGAATATGAGAGTGACCTCTTTTTGATGTAGCCTCGTTTGCGAATATCATTATAATAATATATGATCATTGTTGTAATCGTGTGAGAAAGGAACTCATAGTAATTTCGACATGCAGCAGTTTTTCACCGAAGAAAGAAATCAGCAAAATGTTATGTACAAAAGGGAACATTCAAAAGAAACAGGGAGGAAAAAAGAAGCGCATTGTCTGGAAAGAGCTGCTGCATTGAAGGAGTAAATTAAAGATTGTCTCTTACAATGTGATTTAATTATTTGTATTAAACTATGTATGACTTTCTGAGTATTTAGTCCTTATTACTTTATCTCATTTGGGTCAATTCTATATTTAAAATGCAATGGACACTATTTTCATAGGAATGTTAATAAACTCATATTTGCTTTCTGCAATGGGTTTTTCTGTGCAAAAACTTTAAATTTTTTCTGCTATACAGAAAAATATCAGCTTTATCAAAACATATTTATTGATTAAATATATTTCTCATTCCATGGAATTTCCATGAGTCTTACTAGTTTAAATTAATTCTCAACACACTTGTGGTGTTGCTGTAATGAACAAAGGTATTTCATGTACGTGTGACAAACTATAAAAATATTAAAGGAGACAAGTAATATGTAAAATATACATCGAAAGCACTGTTTCTATGCAACAGTAGAATACACAAATTGTTCATCTAAAAAGTTAATGTGAAAATTATGTTGCCTGTAGCACATTGAGTGAACAAATGAGGACGAAATTTGGTCTTAATTCTTGACTAGACGGTGGCGGGGGGAGGGGGATTATACGAGAATTTTCACAAAATTTTGATTTGCTCCCAAGAGGCATAACTCAGTCATGGAAACCAGTTTATCTCCAAGAAAGATAATTCCGGTCCTGACACAACAGTGCTACCTATCACAGTTCTATTCCAAATTTATAATAATTCAAGGGTAGATAACCACAGTTTAAAAAAAAATACTTCATCATTTAACAACAGATTTGATTAAATTTGGAGAACATCCCAAGCATAAAATTAAAATAATTTAATTCAATATAAATAGCGGAAATGTAAAAAAAAAAGTGCTTATGCACTTATGTTACCGTACTAATTTTTAATATAGCATTTTCGAGTTAAATTCAAACATAAGTACTAAAAAAATAAATTTTATACCGTTAGTGGTAATTGATTCTTGTTATGTGAACATGAACGCACATAGAGGAAGGATTGCTTACAAGAAATTATGATAAAAGTTGAAAAGTAAAATCTTGTTTGAATTGTTGCAATGATAAAAAAAATCCAAAATAGTAGTAACAAATAGTAGTAGTTTTAAATACATAATAACACCTGGTAATAAATCAATAAAATAAATAAGAAATAGTAATAAACTCATCTAAGTAGTAACAAGAGGTAATGAATTTAAGTAATTAATAAAAAATGGCAATAAATCAAGGTAAGTAGTAATAAATTGTAATAAACTCTCTTTAGTTATAACAAGTGGTAATAAACCCAGGTAATTAGTAATACCTGGCAATAAACCTTAAGTTATAACATGCTGTAATAAACCTAGATAAGCATAACAAGTGATAATAAACCCTCTAAAATGATAACAAGTGGTAATAAACGCAGGTAAGAATTAATAAGTGGTAATACACCTTCTTAAGTTATAACAAGTGGTAATAATTAAAGATAAGCATAACAAGTGGTAATAAACCCTCATAAGTTATAACACGTGGTAATAAACCCAAGTAAGTATTGGATTAGCAACTCAGTCCTTGCTGTTTTTAAATATATTGTGTTTAAAAAATTTAGTTGTTATATTTTATTTATTTTAGTTTTCGTTCAAGTTATTTCAATTTATTCATTTTCAGTGAATGTCATGTCGAAAAAATGTGTACTTCCGACACATAGTTGTTAGTTCTTATTTTTCTTTTCAAAAAATGTGGATTTCAAAATGGCAAGAACTTAGTTGCAAACCTAATAAGTTATAACAGGTTGTAATAAAAAAGAAAACAACACTACAGCTTTATTTTAAAACTTTTATTAGAAAAAATAAATTCAAGTAACTTGATTATGTAGTAGAGCTGACATCTATTCAATGTAGCCGCCTTCAGCCTCAATCACCACCTTGGTACGGGTCCGGAACTGGGAGAATGCCTTTTCCACTACTTCATTTGGTCATACGTCAAGAACATCACCAACATGACCTCCCACAACATCAAAGCCAGCCTGATAGCCGCCATCTGCCGAGTATTCGCCGAGCTCACGCCAGCGCTTGTGGAAATCAGGCTGGCTTTGATGTTGTGGGAGGTCATGTTGGTGATGTTCTTGACGTATGACCAAATGAAGTAGTCCAGAGGAAGGTCAATAAGAGAAGGGTACAAAGTAATAGCTCTCCTTTTGAAGCTAAACCTGGGTCTTTTTGGACTTTTGGGCTAGCACCAAGTCCTGCAGCCACATCCGAGGTCTGCTAGTGGCTACTTGATTGCACCAAGAGATCACCACAATCTTCAGCACATCCAGGTACACTCTGGTGTTAACTTTCAAGCTGACTTTGAAGATGTGAGATGGCATGATGTGACCCTTACTTGAAACCACACCAAAGACCATAACTGTGGCCGGAAACTTTGTTGAACTGTGCTCTGAAGCATTGAACCATCAGGATTTGCATTTGGAGGGCGCTGGCAATGGTCCTGTTGTCATAACTTGAATCGGTAGAGAGCATGAGTTGTGCAGTGGCACATCTCTGATCTTGCTCGTTGAACACTGTGTAACTTTCAGACATGATAGAAGGCTCCTATTGCTCTTGGGATTAGTACTCAACTGGCTAACTAGTAGATGGTGTGCAATAAAAAAGAAAACTGGTTTTCATCAAACGGGAATGGAATCATGCCGTCTTTTCTAGGGCGACAATATTATCGTTCCACACTGTATATAGAATACAGCAACAAGTACTTTATTAAAAAGATGAGTTTAATTACATTGGAATATTCTTTTATATAAAAGAACACAATGATTAATATGATAATCGGGCCGGGATCAAAGTGTAATATCTATACTGGGACAATTATTATTTTTAGTCCCAACCAGAGTGCCCCTTTTGCCTTTTTTTCGGGGAGCTGGTTTAACCCCACATTAAAAACGACCTCGTGTCACATTTTGCTTTGGTGGGAAAGCAAATAATACTAGTACAATAATGCAATCTGGCACATGCGGACATAAAACTTCTAATTGTAATATTACTGCTTGGATCCTTTGGTTGATTTTGGTTTCATCCATTATTGAGTGTATTTTTTTTTTAATCTTTAATATTTATCTTTCTAATCACCTGACGAGACTAATCAATCAAATATCTACACTCGTGCATGAGATTGTAGCAGCTGTAAAACAAATAGAAACTACAATGGCTACAGTGAGCTGTCATTAGCGATTTTGAATCTGTGCTTGATTTCTAAGCTTGGCCCTGTATAGTGGAAGCATTTTTCAGTCTCGAGATGCAACTACAACTTAGCCATATTGCTCGGATTGACCACAAAATTTCGCTCTTCAAGCATAACTAAAATCCCTGAGCCGTGTGGCCCTGAATTTAGCAATAAGACAAAAGGATCCCACATTACAACAGCCACACACACACACACACACACACACACACACACACACACACACACACACACACACACACACACACATGGACTTACACATACTTATATAACTGACTTTAACACCTGTGTATGTATGGACATCCGCATGCAAACTTTCTCTTATTTATTTATTTCTTCGATATTTATTCTACTCATGGACTCTCTAAACTTTTTTGTTTTCGTTTATAATCATGAACTTTTCTCTTTTCATTTCCTTTTATTTACACCACAATGAAGCTTTCTTAATAAAGTTATTTTAAATTTTAGAATGAGAGTGTCTTCCTATTCTACAGGATTATCTGACCGTGTAATTAAGTCCTGTCTATCAAACTAAATAACGTCGACAAACACATTCCGGGTAACTTAATATTCAACACAAACAAGAAGCGAGCATTCATTTATACTAGTATTGCATAGTCGGGTGGGAGTATCCGTAATACACAGTTATCTATATGACGGGTATATATTTATATGTGCGTTTCTAACAGTGCTGTATATATATATATATACATATATATATATATATATATATATATATATATATATATATATATATTCAAAAAGGGAGATCGAAGGCTGTGCGGTAATTACAGGGGTATATCACTGCTCTCAGTCCCTGGGAAAGTGTTCGCTCGTGTTCTGAATAGGCCTACAGCACACACTGAAACCTTGCTACCTGAGGCACAATGTGGATTCCGTGAAAACAGAGGCACAGCGGATATGATCTTCTCACTCAAACAGATCCAGGAAAAAGTGTGTGGAGCAAAATATGGGGCTGTACATGATCTTTGTGGATTTTACGAAGGCTTTCGACACGGTGGATCGAAGCACTCTTTGGAAAGTCTTGCTGAAGTTTGGCTTTCCTGCACACTTTACCAGCCTTGTCAGAGCCCTTCATTCAGGCATGAAAGCCACAGTTAAGCTGAAAGGCGAGCTCGATGTGCAGAATGGTGTCAGACAGGGCTGTGTCCTCACTCCAGCCCTCTTCTCACTCTGCCTGTCAGTTGTGGTTCGACATGCCTTTAGAAACTATGATAAGGGTGTTTTTATAGGATCTAGGCCGGGAGCAGACCTTTTCAATGTCAATGTATACAAATCCGCAAATAGAACAACAAAGATACTCATATGGGAGCTCATGTTTGCTGATGACACCGCATTTGTAGCGCATAGTCACGAGGATGATCAGGACATAACTCGCTTCGCAGGATCAGCTAGTGGATTGAAGATTAACATCAAGAAAACTGAAATGATGTACCAACAATCCCCTGGATCACCAGCAACAAGCCAGCCAATTAAGATTCAAGACAGAAGCTTTACAATGTCAGCAAATTCAAATACCTAGGGGCCACAGTCATGAACAACAACAAAATGGACGAGGAGATTTCTACAAGAATGGCTAATGCCTCCATATCGTATGGAAAACTCAAACAGAAGGTCTGGCAAAATAAAAACCTGACTTTCAGAACTAAATGCTTGGTGTACCGCGCCATCGTCCTCTCGTCACTCTTATACGATGCAGAAACTTGGCCAGTGTACAAACTGGTAGCCCACAAGCTCAACACCTATATGATGAGACACCTCCGGCAGATTTTAAATGTCAAGTGGTATGACTTTGTCAGCAACAGGGAGATCCTATCACAAGCCAACCTCCCAAGCATGTATGACCTGCTCACCCGGAAAAACCTGACATGGGCCGGGCACGTAAACAGAATGGAGAACTCCCGACTACCAAAACAGATACTGTTTTTACAACTGGAGGATGGGGTATGAGGCATAGGCAGACCTAAGCTCAGGTTTTGTGACACCGTCAAACGAAATTTAAAGGACAGGTTGATCCCTACTGGAAGCTGGCAGACCCTCAGTCACGACCGTGACAAGTTGAGAATGATGGTTCACAGGAAGTCGTCTTCGGACACGAAGGACAGCAGATGAGTATGATGATATATATATATATTGTTAAAATATAATTATCCACTGACACGTGTTTCGTCGTCTACGACTCATCAGAGTGGCTGAATGTAGCAAGATTCGAAATTGGAACCCCATGATAAGAAGCGTAAACCTCTACCACTAGGCTATCTCGCATGACTGCCGAATATATTGTGCGAGATAGCCTAGTGGTAGAGATTAACACTTCTTACCATGGGGTCCCGATTTTGAATCTCGCTAGATTCAGGCATTTTGATGAGTTGTAGATGATGAAACACATGTCAGTGGATAATTATATCTTAACAATACATATGCCGTTCCCCATTTGGGGGTACCTAATTGGTCGTAGGGAAAATAATTTCCAATTCGCATTTAGGTAAAAATGCACTTTCATATAAATAGTTAATTTAAAAAATATTGCAAAACAAAAACACACACACACACACACACACACACATATATATATATATATATATATATATATATATATATATATATATATATGTAGAAATATATTTTCTTATTATATACCAATCCTTATTTAAGAAACTCAATGTAATTACAGAGCATTATAGATGACAAAAAATATGACAAAACGTTATATTCCAGAATTCATGATGTTGACCATCTTATAATTTATTCATTTAATTCAGTTGACTTATACAATTCTTGGCAGTATCTGTTTCGTAGCGCAAAATCAATCACTTAATTATTATATCAATCAGCGAATCTATTATACCCTTAACTCTTCAGAAGAAATAGCAACAATCAATCCATCAAAAGGAATTGAAATGTGATTTGACATGGTAAAAATCCGAAAATTGAAAGAGAAGCTGCAGATACCTTTATATTTTTCCATTACGCCATATTGAATATATATATATATATATATATATATATATATATATATATATATATATATATAATTCCCCCAAACCTCTTGCCTTGATGGAGGGGAGACTAAAACTTGCTGCTATGGTTTCAAATGATCTGAAATAACAGCAAGAGGAGACTTTATTCCAAATATTTCTCATATGTTATATCTCCTCTCTTTTGGAAATAGGTTACATTTATGAAATCTCCAACATCAAATAATCCTTATACACTGTGAAATTTACTTTATGTATGAAAACCAAAGAGGGGAGATATAACATATGAGAAGTATTTGGAATCAAGTCCCCCCTTGCTGTTATTTCAGATCATTTGAAAACATAGCAGCAAGTTTTAATCTCCCCTCCATCAAGGCCAGAGGTTTGGGGGAAATATCAGATATTTTGTAATACATATGCAAAAGTAGGAAAACAAATGACTATGATTGAAACATTTTATGGCTGTAAAAAAGTACCAAAAATAGGCTCTGGATGATCGGTGATCCTCTTAATATGCGCCCTTGAGAGCAAACGTTACATAGCCCACTCTATAATTTAGGTCATTACCTTTCCAACGAGCCTTCATTTGTTAAATTCTAATCAATATTCGCTGAGATTTGGAACTTATAAAATTGCTAAAAAGGTGGTATATCTACATATGGATATATCTGTACTGGTAACCAAATTAAATATTGAAAAGCTCATATCTTTGGTTCTATAGGACGAAACTACATGGAAATTTGCAGGCTTATTAAACATTATATTATCACATGGTTAAAATTTGATGAAAATTGGTAAAAAAAAAACAAACTATATTTTCAAACTTATAAAATATACCCAAATTTACCTATATTTATATCTATATAGTGTCCTGCAGGCCAGCTTCAGTTTTGCTGCTTCGGTTGTCTCCTCTGTGGCCTTGCCAGGCCACTAATATGATGGGGTTTACATATACTTGTGATTGTCTAGTGTGTGCACATATATTTATAAGCGTATATACACTTCAACAAACAGTTCAACAAACCGGACAATAAGGCACAAAGACGGTCTTTTTAAACAAGAGACAGATAACATCTTTCTTGGAGGGGGATTACATCAAGACAAAATGGGAACATACTTTCGCCCATCGGTTGGTCTTTAAAAGCTGCAATGAAAATTTATCCCAAGAAACAACAATCGACACTCGGGTTATATTTTCATACAACTTTTAATTCCTGATGTTCCTCGATTTTGGAGATGCACGCAGTTCTTTATTTCTATATTTTTGCTATTTCCTGTGTCCAATATCTTCCACACGACGTACAGAGACCATTATTACGGTATGCTATATAACTCGGTCTAGCTTTCCTTCTCGTCTTCAACTGAATTTTTCTATCTGATTACGAGTCTATATTACCATATTCTTTATTCGTTATCTGACGTCACCATTAAATAATTTTTTTGTTTGTTTTGATCAATTATCTTAACTTTTTGTTTATGTTAAAAAGTTCAAAGTTATTATATGAATTTTTAACATAAATATTTTATCCCTCTAAAATACCCAGTTTGTTTCAATAACATTTTTTTTTTGCCATCTAAACATTTTTCTATTCACAAACATTCACAATTGCCCATGATTGGGTATCCGGCGTTTTCCGGGAGGCCAACAATATAACGCTAGTAACAACTTTCACACAGTCATTCCTTTTCTTCTGAGCTTTACTGGATTATATTTAGCATATTTAGTGGTTTTGACTGATAAATATAATGTGCCGCAAACACTAGATTTCTAATTTTAAACAGCAACATGTTTTCTACTTCAAAGTAATATCTCATTTTCTCAATTCCAATGAACTTCTCTGCTACGCTTCTGCCTCCTACCGGAAAGACTCTTTTGGGACACCTTTCAGTTTCACAGCCATGTCATCTTTGCAGCCTCTCCAAACCTTCAAAACGGTTCTCCCTGATGATCCCGGTGTAGTCTGCTCTGACACGGCGATGTTCTTTTATTTACTAGTTTATTTTTATCGCTCGTTCCTCGATGCTCACAACTGAACGACTTCTTTTATGATTCATCGCTTATCATGACCCAAAGGTCATTTGAGGATAAGAGTTTATGATTTGGTCAATAGACGATGAGACAACATCTTGAGAGAGTTGTAGACGATGGTTAAAAATGGGCAGAATTTGATAATTAAATAGAACAGCTCAACAAGAATTTGTTAGCATTGGACTTGAAAATGGCCATGTTATAATCAGCTGAGAAACAGCCTCGTGGTATTGTGCTCCATACACGGATAGTTCTTAGAAAAAACTGTGTTCATAGAAGTTCTGTGTAATTTTATGTATATAGAGGAAGAAAGGAAGACAGTGGTTTTCACTAGATAAGTTTTTGCTGTGAATGTATTGCAAGGGAAACCAGAGATTGGAGCTCAGTCATGCATGTACCATGAGAATAACGATAGATTAGAAAAAAAGACTACCAACATCTCTCATGTGAAAAAGATGATGTAGGGGAGTGAAGAGGACATCTCTCATTAAAGTTCGAAGTTCAAGTCACAAAAGAGTGTTCTGAGCGGCACCTCCCTAGATGTGGCAAGAGTACCGAAAACAACGTGTACTTTGTAAAGCATTTGAAAAGGGATGCAATAGGTGTGGAAAGTGAAGATCGCATATTTTTACTAATATATGCAACGTTAGTGCTGAGTTTTCTAATTACCTATGCTAGCCAAAAGAAGTGGAATCTCTCATAGCAACAGAATATATATTATATTACCCCCTCCATCCCTCCCAAAGCAGCAGGTAATGCCTGGGCGGATGGTATCATAAGTACAGAACACAAACCACCTACAAAAAAAGGACGAGGTAATGTCTGGAAGGATGGTATCATGATGAACGAACATATACTAAACTAATCTTAAAGGAGGAGACAATGCCTGGAAAAATGGTCTCATGACAAAAGAACAGATACTGCACTACGCCTCTCCTTGAATTGAGCATTTTAGATAATACAATGTATAAAAGTAATAGTATCGTTTCGTCTTTAGACGGACAGAGCATAATCTCTTTCGTCCACGGCCCATATAGCACACACCAGTAGAGGTCACTAGATACCCGATACTGTCTACTCTAGCAGCTTTTTCGTTGGACTGCTTGCCTTTGGAATTCTTTCTTTGTTTCCTCGACTGTACCAACATGTAGTAATTTAAATGTAATCTGAATAAACATCTTGCTGTGCTACTTAGAATGCCCCTATAAATTTGGTTCATAACTACAATAGCCCTCTTACGCCTCAGTGACAATATGCCTTGTTTTGAGTGAACAAAATTAAAAAAAAAAGACTGACCTTGTATCTTAATCAACAACAAAGATTTGATCTTGAAAAGCAACTCTTATACTTTCACAGAGTTGTGATGCCCTTGATCTTCAAATTAATAAAGCCTCTGTTCAATTCCGCCTTCTGATCTTCATTATTCCTTAAGAAATAATCTATTTTAAATAATTTGATTTGAAGGAAAGACATCATTCTTCCGATGAAAGATAGCTTTTCTTTCTTTTTTTTTCTTTTTTGAATCGTTAAATTTGAATTTTGAATTTAGAATCTTCATATTCAAGGTTTTCGCTTCGCCTTAGGTTACCGCAGTCATTTGATAATAAACCTTTTCGTTGTCATCTTCCTTTTCTTTTCCTTCTTTCTCCTTTTTCTTTACTTCCCGAACAGAAAATTATGGGACGATCACTGTAGTTTTCGTTTGAAAAGCATGAATATTAACTCAAGTGAATCAGGCAGACTTTTTTAAAAATATTATTATTCTTTTAACCAACTTTGATCCCTTCTCAAATATCAAATTGACCGAGGCGTTTCTTTTGAACAATAATTAAACCATCTGATTTGATTCCAGCGCTTGCTTTTGTCCAAAAGCGAACTTGATGGATGATCGAGCCTGCATCTTTTGTTCAATAATAAATTGTGCACTTAAATCCTGTTAAAGACCAAGTCTTTCAAATTAATTTATTTTAGAAAAGGAAATTAATTCAAAATTTGCAAGTAAATTGATTAATCATTTCAAGTGATTTGATGAGGCCAATATCGGGTATGATCTTAACAGACCTCTGAATATCTTAAAGAGGGAAAGGCAATATCAAAAGAAGGAATGAATGAGTCTGTCCATACAAAATATTGACTTATTGTTAAGGCAGCGAAAGAGAAGTGGTTGGTAGAATGCAAAAAAAAAAAAAAAAAAAGAAAAAAGTTTTCAAAAGAAGAAAACAGCTCGCATTAAGTACGATGAGAAAAAAATGTTTATATCTTTTCATCGAAATATATTGTCCCAAAAGCTTTATAGAAGATGCGTGGCCGAGATGATCTATGCTAACGATTTGGTGCTTGCGGCAAATAACAGCTTACTTGTTAAACTAGATTTTACTAAATTATACTAAATACAAGGTGTTTTTTTAGAAGCGGCGAACTTTAAATTGACAACTCTATTTTCTTTAATTGCAGATTTAGCAACTATCAGTTATTTTGAGTTTAGTTTGGTTTGTCAGTTCATTATGAATAGACTGACGCCCGAGCGGCGTTCGCGAATTGCTAGGGATACGATCAATTTACTGAGAGAAACATTTGATGAACGAATAAGTTCACAAAACGGACCTGTCAACTGGCAAACTCATAAATGCGATTTAAACCCATAAAATTATTTTCTTTGGGGATATGTAAAGTCTCATAATTTATACTGATAATCTAGACACAATAGATCACTTGGAAGACAAAATTCGACGCGTTATTGCTGAAATACAGCCTAATTTAATGCGTAGAATTTGTGAAAATTAGACCTCTAGATTACACCATATATATATGCGAACCACATGCCCCTCAAAATTGTATTTAAATTATAAATGCCAAAAATTAATCTGTGAAATAAACGACATATTTGCATGATAAAAATATATTTCTTTGACTTATTTTAATTTAATGTTCACCGCCTCTAAAAAAAAAAAAAAAAACACCTTTTAGAATTAGAATAAAAAATTAGAGTTTAGTAAATAAATAATTAGTCTATTGTTTTGATCTTCCAGTGTGTGAAACGGAGAGGGTTCACAGAGTGTATTCTGAAGTGATTTCACAACACTTTAAGCAATTTAATATTTTTCATTAAATGGCACATAATTCACTTTTGTCGGTCTTTATCAAAACTAGCAAAAAACATTGTCCCCCCCCCCGATTGCATATGTTTCCTCATATATCTCTACTATTAGATAAAAGGAACTTTGACTCTGTGTGTGTGTGTGTGTGTGTGTGTGTGCGCGCTCGTGCGCACGTGCGTGTGTGTTAATATTCCCCATAGACTCCACAAGGGCTGGGCCAATTTTTATGAAAGTTCACACAAATTTACCTTATGTAGCTGACAGTATTCTAAGAATACCTTCGATAAGTACTGATAACCATTAATCGAAAAAAATCTGATGAAAGAAGGAATAGGCGATTTTCACCAAAGTTAACTCATTGTACATCCTAACATTGCGAGCGCCTTTGAGAAGTTTTATTACCACACAAGCAGAAAGACCCGGCATATAAAATCAAACAGTAGGTTCTTTGATACGACAGGGGTGCGTTCGAAATGAACGTTTCTGTTTGGAGCATAATCAAAGTATAATACTAGGTTGACAAGATTTTTAATTTTGATTTCGAATGAATATAAATTTTTAGCATAAACATTTTTCAAATAAGTTTTCGTTATAATGCATTTACTTTATATATTATTTTAAAGAGCGATTTTTCGCCCTATCTAATTGCTTAAATTACAATTGTTTAAAAGCAATTATGTCTTCTTTTCAGAACGTTGAATACAAGACGAAAAACAAAGCAAATTCGCACAATTTTCTTATTTAAATCCAAGCTAGGTAAAAAAAACTGCTGGAACAGTTCGCGATGATATCAACAAAGCGTTTGGCTCAGGAACCACTACTGGACGCACAACACAATGGTGGTTTAAGAAATGTTTTGTCACAGACAAGAGCCTTGAAGATGATGAACGTAGTGGTCGGCCATCGGATGTTGACAATGATCAATTAAGGGCCTTACTCGAAGCCAATCCATACATTACTGTCCAAGAACTAGTTTCGGAATTAGACGTAACGTATACGACGATTTCCAACCACTTGAGAGAGATTGGAAAGCCAAAAAACCTTGATAAATACGTGCCTCATTAATTGAACGACAACCACAAGAAACGCCCTTATGAAGTGTCATCTTCCATTCTTTTACACAACAAGAACGACACATTTCTCGACCTGCGATGAAAAGTGGGTTCTTTACGACAACTGGCGACGCTCAGCTCAGTGGTTAGACGCTGCTGAAGCTCCATAACACTTCCTGAAGCAAGACTTGCACCAAAAGAAGGTCATGCTGACTGTTTGATGGTCTGCAACAGGTCTCATCCATTCCGTTTTTTTTTTGTTTTTGTTTTTTTTAATGCAGTCGACACTATTACGGCAGAGAAATACTGTCAATAAATGAATTAAATGCATCAGAAACTTCGACAACAACACCCAGCATTAGTCAACAGAAAAAGTCCAATTTTCATTCATGACAATGCCCGATCACACGTTGCTAAAGTAACCCTGCAGAAGAAAAAGTCAGGCTACGAAACTCTGCCTCCGAACCTCTTACCTACCGACTGCCACCTTTTCAAGCATCTCGACACCTTTCTGTTTCAAAAACCTAAGCGATATTAAAAATGTCTTCAGCGACTTTATCGTCACCAGAATGTAAGATTTTTACGTTACTGGCATAAATACACTTGTTTTGCGTGTGTTGATTCAAATGGTGCTTATTTCGATCAATAAATTTTTGTTTGAGCCGAGATATGTTCATCTGAATTTAAAAGTAAAAAAAACGCAAGAACTTTCTTGTCAACATGATATTTTACTTTTGCATTTCAAACTTTAATTCAAGCCGTTATATATAAAAAATAATTTTATAAAATCAACAGTAGGTTCTCCACAGTGCAATGTAGACTACAATATATTTTGGACTAAGTCACTGTGGGGAGGCATGTGAAGCTTCCTCCTCACCGCGATGGTCCATAATAAGAGCAGACAATCGATTTGATTTAAAAATGGGCGATTTCACTGATTTCGATGACAATAAAAATATGGGAGTGTGAAACATTCGTTGATCATCATTCAATTCTGGCCAAAGTCGGGTTTCCTTGCTAGCATATTATAAATGCTGAGTTCGTATGTTGAGTTTATTTATGGAACGTTAGATTGTGACAAATTCTTGTTAGTCTATGTTATTTCCTCTCCCCCCCCCAAAAAAAAAGAGGTAATACATGGGAGGATAGTATATTGAACAAGCAGATACTATACTACTAACACCCCCTCACAGGAGATAGTAATGCATGAGAGCATGGTTTTATGATAATAGAATGAATGCTACACTAGCACAAAAAGGAGAAATGCCTAGGAGGGTGATCTTATGATGAAACTACCCAGCTGTACAAAAATAATGTCGTTTTTTAACGTTTAACTACATATATCAAAACGACATTACTTTTTGCACCAACCTAATATAACTAAACTGATTATTGTTTTGTTTAGTTAGTAATCGATTTGAGCAATTTCAAAGGAAAAACTCGGAAGTGACAGTTGCTAATCACAACAATTTCTGATTGCGACCTTTCTGTGATTAATAATAATCTATTTGAACAATATCAAACGTAAAATATTACAACGATAGAAAAGAGAAAATGGCAAGATTATTTCAAGCTTAAGTCAATACCTGATAGAAAAATAGGGTTTATATTAGTATACACATAGATTCGAAAAAGTTGTCAAAAACACACACACACACACACACACACAAATATATAACAAATCAATGTTATCAAAAATAAGATAAGTTACTTTTCTATCTAACTGGATACTTTTTTAGTGGTTTTATTTAATGTAACATGTTTATTCAGCTCGAAAAAAAAACATACAATGTTTACCGATGTATCGGAAAATTTAAAATGGCGCCAGACTCATGGTAAGTTTGGGAAAATGAATAAAAAGAAACTATACAAAATACTGTTAAAAACCCACTGAATACATGTCAGCCTATATCAGAGTAACATATATTGAGCGAGTTTCTAACAGTATTTTGACTGTTTTTTTATTTTTAACTTTAATTTCGAATCTATGTGCATAGTAATTCAACCCCGAAAAATATTATTTGAAGAGTGTACACTGAAGGTTGAGAGATGACAAATATATTTCTGATATTCACTTGACACGTCTAAAGAGTTGAAGGCGATTAAGTAGATAACGACATGAACTCGCGACCTTGATATGCCAAGTCTGAATCCAGTCGTGTTCATAGGCCCACTTTCACCTATAGATGTTGGCAACCTTCAGTTGGTCCCTTCATAACATTGTCAACAACAGAATCATATTGATCTGTACGAATTTACTTATTTGCTTATTCCAATGGCTATCATTCACACGTTTTAAAAAAGAAAGTTAAACATTGATCTGATGAAGGGGGTTTTCCCTGAAATATTACTTTATACAGATATACAGACTCCACCATCAAGTGAAACTGAAGGCGAGTAAGATTTCTAATAATAATAATAATAATAATAATGATAATAATAATGTAATTGCCCAGAAAACTAAAAGGGATATAGAAGATGTAGAAAGTCACGATAACACCAATAATCGTAGGAGCACTAGGAACAATCTTTAAAAAAATTTGAAAAAGAATGGAAGAAACTGGAATCAAGAGTAAGGCCGAGAAGAGTCAATGGATTACAATAATGAAAACAGCTGAAATCTTAAGGAAAATCCTTGAATGTGGAAACCAACCCACATAAACTGTGAACACTTATTAGTAAACTTGAATGCTGCAATAGGCATAAAAGAACAACAAAAAGAACATGTTCATATGGAACTAAGAAAACAAAAACCACAAAATTTCACATTAACTGCGTCCTTAGTGATATCAGCATCGGCTGGCGCCACACCAAATAGTCGTAAAAGGTAAAGGAGAATGAAAAAAAAACGAGGAGGGCAAGGAACTAAGCAAATCTTCATTTGGAGTGTGGAGAACACTGGGACCTTGAGGGTGCTTTATGTCATCCAGACCCCAGAGAATACCAGTAGTTGTTCCCAGCGAGAAGTCAATGGTAAGCAGCTGTTGTGAGGACACAATGTATTTTGTAATGTTATGAAAGAGGTGAAAAGTACTGGGAATCTGGGGAAACTTGTTGTCACTCGAACAGGTTATTGTCAGTAGACAATCGCTGGTGATGGCTGGTGTGAGAACTCATAGTGAGTAAATAATAATGAAGAGAAAAACAGAAAATACTCATTTTTAATTTTGCATACGTCTTATCTTTGCTTTCAATTCTGCTTATACCTGATACATCCCCGCATTGAAACCACCTTATATATATATATATATATATATATATATATATATATATATATATATATATATATATATATATATATATATATATATATATATATATATATATATATATATATATATATATATATATATATATATATATATATATATATATATATATATATGACATTTATTTTTTATTAATAGGTCATCTTTTATCAAGACCGACCCAGGGATCACTCTAGGATAAGAGCTAAAATGAAAACAGTTAAAACTTTAATCACACACGACTAATAAAACAAATTCAGATTTTGTAGAGTTAAATATATGCCTCGTAGAACCCCCCTTTTTTTAGACTTGCAACTCAGTGATTTCTACTTGCTTTTCAAGTTTCGGTGTGAATCACTCAGAGTACACACACACACACACACACACACACACACACACACACACACACACACACACACACATATACACACATACACACAAAAACACACACATACACACATACACACATACACACACACACACACACACACATATATATATATATATATATATATATATATATATATATTGTTGCGGGGACGCACCCATGCACATGAAATGAACTCTTCGTAACTGTATAAATAAACCTAAAGGTACGACTCTCGGGGTAGTCTATGTATTCTTTTTGTATATGTCAGTCGGACAGAAACTGAGCCATTTCGATAGCCTTTTTCTTGTCGGACTGATGCGAAAGGTTCTTTGTAACCCTAGAAGGTCCACCATCTCATGCCTTGCCTCTCAACTTTCGGGGGAAGCAAGTTTATTGTGTGTTGCCTGAGATGCCTTCACCGAGGAATGCCGATGGGACTACTCAGACATATTTTTGTAGGGCCTAAGTGCTTCTCTTGGAGCACTGACTCATATTCCCACTTTCGGACCTTGTGGCACATCCTCTCGCGATGAGAGAGAGGTAAATATCGGTCTGTGTATTTCATAGTACGTCATCTGGCGTTACGTGCTACAGCTGTTACTCTTTGTATATTCTGTTTTGTTTCAATACAATTTACCTTTTCTAACCCATATCCATGTCTGTGTTTTCCTTAGTGACCCTTCCGGACACAACCACAACAAGTTGACGACGAGAGATTCGAATTCACAAAGAGGATACCCACAACAATTTGACCAACGTGGATTTAAGAACACCCGCCGCAAAATTACAAGAAACCCTCTCTACCACCTATAGCAATGACCAACGACTCTTTATCTGAGAGTACATCTTTCAAACTCCTTGGCCTAACGTTCACAGGAAACATGAGTTGGAACAGTTACATTGAAAGCATTGCCAGGGCCGCTGCAAGAAAGGTGGGCTCTCTCTACCGTGCTAGACAACTACTAACACCCGAAAGTATCCTGTACCTCTATAAGGTCACCATTCGCCCATGTATGTAGTATTGCTGTCACATTTGGGCTGGTGCATCTGCTACTAGTCTCTCGCTCCTTAACAAGGTTCAAAAGAGAGTTGCAAATCTGATAGGCCCTGAACTGAACTGGCATCCAAGCTTCAGCCTCTGTCCCATCGACGAAATGTTGCATCCCTCTGCCTGTTCTACAAGTATTTTAGTGGTGAATGCTCTGACGAACTGCAATCACTTGTGCCCCCACGACGTAAGCACCCTCGACAAACCCGACAGGCTGCTAAATCCCACCCCCACACAGTAGAGATCCCTAGATGTAAAAGATCTTTCTACTCCAATAGTTTCTTCCCCAGAACCGCTAGACTCTGGAATTCCATTTCAGGTCCCTGCTTCCCCAACAGTACTAACGTGCAGAAGTTCAATTGTAACGTGAACCGACATCTTGCTGCCCAAATCCCTACATAGTACCCCAGTAGTTGTTGCCCCTGATAGTAGCCCCCTACACCAAAGTGGCAATTTGCCTTGTTTGGGGTGAAAATGTAATGAAAAAAAAAATTGAATTTACCCGAGTGTTCCACAACAACTTGGCAACGAAAAAAGTCGAATTCAAAAAGGGATACTGATAATAACTTTGCGACGAATAACTCAAATTTAAAAAGGACCACCAACAAAAACATTTGTTTTGGAAGAAAAAAGGAAAAAGATAAAATTTATATCCGTAATTAAACACCAAAGCTATCGGTATACAGAGTACCATTCTCCACGAAAAATACTTTTTCAACCGGGACTACAAAATCACTGAGGTCTTTCAACTAACAGCAAGGAAAGGGAAAAATCGTGTTGTCGGACACTAAAAAAAAAAGCATTTCCAAAACTGTACTTGAAAATATTTCCATATAAAGTTAAAGAGAATAGAACGATAAGCACGTTTTTATTTAATTAAATAGTTTTTTTCTCTCTCGGAAAATAACCGCAAATACATGCTTAAACTGTTATTAGTAATATTACAGTGTTTTTTTTACGAGTAAGTAATTTTCACTCCTGAAAAAAGTATACAATATGGAAGACTTTAAAGAAATAATTTGAAGGAATGTTTTAATAACAATAACTACAGAAATAACAGATGCTACAACAACAAGAACTGCAAAAACAACCGATATTTCAACAGCAGAAAGCTGAAGAAGGACAACAGAAAATTGAAGAAAAGTTGATTCTACAAAAAAATAAAAATAAAATAATAATAAAATAATAGAACGTCTACAGCGAACTAGAAATTACTTCTTACAAGCTTGATCAATAAAACTAACACCCGCAGTAACACAGCGTATTTGCAAAACACGATGTAGAACACCATGGAGGCGTTTACCTGCGTCCCTGATCGAGACCTAACCTTCGACGAATTATTACGGAGGTATGAAGATCTTTTCAACGTTAACTGTGAAGATTGACATGATGCGAAAAAGTTCTGCTTTTATGAAAGTTAGAAACTGAACATAATAGGTTCGTAGACTACATTCTACTTAAAACGACTACTGATCTGGAGTTCGCGGAAGCCGTTAAGTTACTTTCAGAACTTTTTTTATCGAAATACATCTCTGTTTCATAAAAGATGGCGATGTTTTAATTTGGATATACGGGACGATGAAGATTTTTTTTGACGTTCGCGTCATTCATAAACAAACACTGTGATCACTTTAGACAAGCAGAATTATCAGCAAATAATTATAAATGTATCATTATTGTTCAATCGCTAGTGTTGGCAAAAAAAAAAAAAAATGCTACGATTAGACGGAGAGTATTATCAAAACTCGAAAGGGCACACAGTCTCACTCTACAGAAATTTGTAGAGGATTGTGAAAGGTTTATGAGTGTGAGAAGTGATTCAAGAAACACGGGAATCGAGCGTAGCACACGCCAGGAAAATAAAGTGCACATCTAAAAATGACGCTTCCAAAAAGAGAAAGCTTCCAAAAAGAGAATATGTTCAGCCACAGTTTCAGTATAAAGCAAAGTATTACTTTCCTAAAGAGAAAAAAATGGCTACCCAAAGTTTAAAAACGAGCGGACTATTCAGAAACAAACAAACAAACAAACAAACAAACAAACAAACAAACAAACAAAACCCAAGACCATGCGAAGAACTGCGATAGGAAAACTTCTGTCACATTCGAAATAAGAATTGTCAAAATGTGGCAATGTTGGGCACAAAATGTTGCATTCTAGAATCAGATGAAAACCAAAAATAGTCAGACAGACAAAATCCAGCAAAAAGTCAGATGAAAATTTACGTAAATACGTAGTAGTCAAAATATTTAACAAAACCGTGAAATTGCAATTGGATCGGACTTTTCAATTATAAAATCACATACGTGGGGAAAAAAACTGAACAAACCATCTTTGCAGAAAACACTAAAGTCAGCCCGTACGGTGACTGGCAATAAGATAATTTTATTGAAGAATTGTTTTACCAGTAAATTTGAACTGGACTATAAAAAGTTGAAGGCGTACGTTCTAAAAAAATCTTCAAATCTATTTGTCCTGAACTGGATAAACAATTTAAGTGTTTGAATTTATCAGCCAACATTTTAATCAGAAAATATGTCAGCTGAAGAAAATCAAAGAAACAAAAACGTATCGTACGAAATCACTTCCAAATCAAGCTGTTTATAATAACAACCTAAGACTTTTCAAATGAATTGCATACGATAAATCAATGAAAGCATTAAAAAGAATAACGCATATATTAGGTTGAGAAGAAAATTCTTGCGGAATTTTTAATTTTGATTTCAAATGATGTATTTTGAAATAAGTTTTCGTTATAATATCTTTAGTTTATATATCATTTTAAAGAGTGTTTTTCGCTCTATCTAGTCATTTAAATCAAAGTCAATAGCATAAAGAGTGGATGTTCATTTCTAACCCTGAAGATGGGAATAAATATCATATATAGTTGAAAAATACCATCTATAATCAGGTATATAAATATATATCATTGAATTATTATTATTATTATTATTATTATTATTATTATTATTATTATTATTTATCTGATAATAACGACTATATAATTCCTGCACTGTCAAACCTTCATAAACACCCTTTATATATATATATATATATATATATATATATATATATATATATATATATATATATATATATATATATATGAATGATGGACCGGATGAAATTCCAATAAAACTTTAAAATAAAAGTTAAAATTAAAGAATAATGTTTATAAATTGCTACATATAATTGCATGGTTAGATATGATACTATTACTTCCCCAGGGAGAGTTACTTGATTGAGGAACGTCCTGGGAACGCAACCAGCTCCACGGGGGATTAAACAATATCCAACGATATTCAAACGATAGGCACATGGAAACATCAACAAAAACGGGTCGAGATGTCGTCGGCTATAACTGACTGGCACGGGTCGCTTCTTGTCTTCATTGCGTCGTTATTAATGGCATGCTGAAATCGAACGCTTGTAAAAAAAATAGCGAACAAATCCATTTTTATAAAAATATAATTTAATTAAGATTTAACGATGAGGAGCATATTCTTATAAAGGTCAGTTGAAACCAGACGCATGCTATGTCGCGTCCGCTGACTCCAGAATGCAAGCGTCAACTGTTTAAAACAATAGAATTATATTTAATTCTCTCTTTCTTCATTGAAAGAAAGAGAAAGGGAGTGAAAGAGAGAGAGAGAGAGAGAGAGAGAGAGAGAGAGAGAGAGAGAGAGAGAGAGAGAGAGAGAGAGGGGCATTTATACATAACGTTTTAAATATTGTTTTGTTTTTTTTATCCATGCGTTTTTTCGGATTTGACCTTTCAAATTCTAAGGTTCTTGGTTCAATATTATAAACAAACTGTCATTCTTGGCTTGAGTGATACCAGAACATTTTCAAAATCACAAACACCTGCTTAACACATCTGCACCTCACAAGTACAGACCAAGTTAGGCACAAGGTTTATTAATGTAGAAGCCCCCAGCTCCCTCAAAAGGGGCTACGTCATTGTGCCACATAGGTATGAAACTACAATTAGTTTGAAAAATTAATAAACAATCTATGTCCTAGTTTAATCTTTGCTTTCTCCGCCAACAAATCCGTTTGGGTAGGGGTCATTTACATAATGGTTTCTTTGGTCAATTATCCTTAAATTTAAAATGAATTTTCTCTGGTATTTCATGCTTAAGTTTGAAAGAGACTTTTAGACGTGTTCTTATATTCTATCAGCCCCGCCAGACTGTTTGAAATTATATTTTCGTGACTAAATGTATGTATTGAATAAACACACCTGAAAATATCTATTTCGTTCGTTTTTATTTATTTATTTTACTATTGGACGTTGGTGGAGGTATGCATTCTACCGAGTGCAATTCTCGTTGGAATTGGCTGTTGTAATTTTTCTTCTAAATGCCATTCTTGTTTGAGTTGCTTGTGTAATCACTCCTACCGTGCCGATTCCAACGAGTGAATCGATGACTTCAAAGAAACAGGAAGGATATAAAAGCACTCATATCCAATCGGCCACATCCCTGGAGACTTTCTGTCAATGGACGTTTCGGAGTCTCTTTTGAATGTCAACGATTTTATTTGTTCTTCACAGAAAATAAATCAATTTGTCAATAAATGAATCTTTCGACAGAAATGAATAAAGTTCTTTTTTATTTTTATGCGAAAAGGAAAGTGTTTGTTTTATTTATAAACTAATTATCTATTCCCCAACACCGATGCCATTACCTACTTATGTACCTATCAATGCATATACTAATATTACGCTGTAAAATGGCGCGAAAAGATAAAGATATTTACCTATTAAATGAAAAATGACTATTTTTTTGCAAATATATCACTATTTGCCTTCCCTCAACGAAGAAAGCAATTCTCAGGAGAATAGTATCATGATCGCAGAACAAGTACCCCCCCCCAAAAAAAGAGAACACGCGCGCGCACACAAACACAAACACAAACACAAACACACACACACACACACACACATACACACAGACCTGAAAATAACACCTGGGAGAATGGTATTTTAACAACAGAGCAAACACTATTCCTTCCACCCTCCCCCTAAATAAAAACAAACACAAGGAAATAATACCTGGGAGAATGGTATTATTACCACAGAACAGATGCTACACTATCCTTTGAAAAAAAAAAGAGGAGGTGCAACAAACCACGGCACGCGTATGACAGCAGCAGCTGTATGAAATTGACGTCACAGTGAGGAAGAATTAAATAAAAAGGTTATAAAAGCGATGGACATGTCTTTTAATTTCGGGTAGCCTGAAAATGACAGAGAAAGAGGCGTGCTACACATGTGGGCTGAGAGCGACAGGAAAAGACGCGTCCTAAATATAGTCGGACAAAGAGTATCACGTGTATGACATCGGTAGAGTTTTATTAAGCACGTTGGAGTGCGAGAAGACTTTTGAACAAGAGACAATGCGTTATTCTGGAAGCACCTGTAAATAAATGTCTATCATTGCAACTGAAAAAAAAATGAGTCGAGTTCTTTCCTTGTCTTTCTTTCCTTGCGACTGTTTGCATACAACGTGTGGGTCCCGAGTGTTGACATGTTACGAGAACGTTACAGAGGTACGGTATGCTTTTGAAGTTTTTTGCCTGAAACAATTACATTTCGGCTATTTTCAGTTTTGTATTGTCTCTTTCTTGTCTGACAATAAATTGATTTTGCATGTGATATCAATTTGTCATATCGACATTGGACAGTTGTCAAATGTCATCCAGAAACGTGGGGGATCATTCTAAAAATTTTGAGGATCCAATTACTGGTATTCATACACAGATCATAACGTGTCTAAAAGGCGATGCAGAAATAAAATAAAAAATGAAACAAACTATAGCATGACATTCGATCACAGATGTTAGACTTTTATGTTTGTGAATTTTTGTGGCGACAAAATTATAAAGGCAAGAACACTTTTGATCGAACTTACAATGGTGTAGAGGCATTTAATTCTATCCATTAAGAAAAGATAGTAAAATAGTTGAATTCGTAGAAGTAATAATATAGCTTCGGCATTAGGCAGGCAGATACTAAATATGCATTAATAATAAAAGTAGAATAATACATTAATAAGAAAGGAGTAATCACTTATCAAGGCACAGAGGCCACTGGAGGATAAGGGTTAATGGGTATACATAAGTAGTGGAAATTTTGTAAATTGGATTACTTAGGGGGGATGGTTTATTGAGAACTTGTTTACGTGGGACTTGAAGACAATCAAATTGTAGTCAGCTGGAAAGCAGGCAAACGGAACAGAGTTCCACAGGTGTGCAGTTCTAAGAAAGAAGCTTTGTTCATGAATCTACGTTTTGGTTTAGGCACAGATAAAGAGTGTAGGAAATTACTGCTAGTAGTTTTGGCTAGACAAGTGTTTTTCGTGAAAGTTTAATGAGGGGAGGACCATAGATTGAAGCTCAGATTAGCACTTGTCATGAACATAATGATACAGCAGAGACAGTCTTGCAACGTTTCTTCTGTAGGAAAGAGGCTACAGGAAAGAGAAAAGCCCTTTCGCACGCACACACACACACACACACACACACACACACACACACACACACACACACACACACCTTAAGCTACTAAGTCTATTTTGAACTCTGTCAAACAGGATAAGCTGTTTCTAGCAGCTCCTGTCCAGATTTGGCAACAGTACTCCATCATTAATAGAAGTAAAAGCGCAATTTCGACTTCAGAGTAACAGATGTCAACATTTTATTAATAATAGAAGCACGATGGTACATTAATAGAAGTAATAGTACAGAGTCGACTGCAGATAAATAAAAAATCTCTATTAGTAAAAGACAGTACAATAGTACAAGTATAGAACTACAAATAATATTATAATACTATGGTGAAAATAAAAATAAACGTAAGTAATAAGTTTGGTTTGAAAATCAAATGAAAACTATTCATCGTTGCTTTTTGTAATTTCAAATTTTAAAGGTGTCCGACTTAACATTGCAATATGTACGGATTCTTTAAAGGAGTTGAAGTGTAAGTGCTATTCAGGCTATTGTATCACCTCCATTCTTAACCTGTGTTCAGCATCATGATTAACGGGCCATTGTAGATTCTTTTCTCTGAATATAGCGTTGATGTTGATTCCATGTAAAGAAGATATTGTTTACAATCTTAAAGTGCATACGATGCCTAAATTTGGAAGTCATGTACCATCCACTATCACTATGCAATTCCTACGGATACGTACCTAGAAAACGGAGCTATTAAACCTGGCATAGTGATATGGGACGAGAAGGAGAAAGAAACAACTTTAGTAGAAGTAAGTGTAACCAATGGTGCTGAGTTAAACAGAGGTGAGCAGGAACAGATAACGAAATACCAAGGTCATACGTACGACATGAAAGGAAACTGGAATCTTAGGAAGATCGCTATCATTCCATCAATTATAAGACCAACCGGACTCATGAAAAGGAATTTCAAAAACTACCTGGCAAATACATCCGGTTAACCAAGAGAGATTCAAACAATTACACTTAAAAGAATGATAAGAATCTCAAAAAGATCTCTCGGTTGGAATGTATACGATTATATATTCCAATAGCTTGAACAAAATACGAAAATTGATAAAAAAAAAAGAAATTTGAGGAGTGTGGAGTTACTCCTTAGTTTATGTCCATTAAAATTGGAGTGAGAGTACCTGTCCGGGTCCTTTTTATGCATTAAATAGAATTGGTCCTGTACATGACACTGAACTGTCTCTGAGACTCCTTGGAAAGGTGTTCGCCTCTATTCCATGTAGTATTTTTATTTTGATGCAATCAATATATAATTATTCATTACCATAATACATCGCTCAGCATATGAACAAATCACCGCCATCTTGAAAATCTTTTAAATAACCTCGGGTGAACATAAAAGAACAGTGTAGGTAAATCATTTTTATAAAATTATATTACACTTCTTGTAAGAAACCAAAAATGATTAATATATAAAGATGTTTTTAAATAGTGACAAGCGGCATGTTTCATGACTTTCCCTAACGTTAATATTAACCAATTTTGAAAAGATAAGGCATGTTTCAGTACTTATCAAGACCCAAAGCCACTCGAAGATAATGGTCAATGAGTGTACGGTAGTCACTAAGACAACAGTATATTAATAGTGATGGAAATGGGGGTAGAAATGGATTATTTAGGGAGGCAGTTCAACAAGAACTTGTTTACAATCGATTTGAAGACGACCATATTGTAGTCAGCTGAAAAGCATGCCAGCGGAACAAAGTTCCATAATTGGGTAGTTCTAGGAAAGAAACTTTTTTAATGGAATTTGCATTTAGATTTAGGCACAGATAGGGAGTGGGGGGAATTGTTGATAGTGGTTGTAGCTAGACGAGTGTCTTTTGTAAAAATTTGGCAAAGGGGGACCATAGATTGAAACTCAGATGGGCACTTGCCATGAAAATAACGATAGAGCAAAGACAGACTTGCAATGTCTCTTCTGTGAGAAAGCGGTTGCAGGGAAGAAAAAAAGGGCATCACCTTCTAGGTTTCAAAGTCGGTTTTACAATTTGTCAAGGCAGGATAGGGTGTCCTGAGCAGCTCTCGCCTAGATGTGCCAACACTACGCAATTTTAGTACGTATCTGGCTCTTTTACAGGTAGAGGATGCATCGGGAGTTAAATACATTAGGAGCCATAAAAAACAACAACAACAACAACAACAACAACAACAACAAAAACGCAACCATTTTCCTAGGTGACTTTGGCGGCAAATTAAATGTAAGTCTTCCATTTTAATTCAGGGGTAAAGGTTAGAACCAGAACTTTGTCAGAACCGGGAGCCCATTTTAGACGAGAGCCATTCATAGCAATTGGGCCCAAGTGGAGATCACAACGCTTGTGCTGAAAAGATAAAAGCTTGGTTTTGGATGCGTTAAAATTAACCAATAACTTTTTATCCTGCATGCTCAAGGTCTGAGAAGAGAGAGAGAGAGAGAGAGAGAGAGAGAGAGAGAGAGAGAGAGAGATGGGGAGAGAGATGGGGAGAGAGAGAGGGAGAGAGAGAGAGAGAGAGGGGGGGGGGTTCTGTGGTTTATTCCGTTCTATGTGTTGGACTATCAATTTAAATATAGTATAATATATAAAGTACAAACCGTGCATTTTCTAAAGGTTAAACAGAAAATGTCATTTGTATTTTTTAAATTATTCTGAAAATTTTTCTCATCCTGAGTGTTGTTTGCAGAACGTTTCAGTCGATGTAACCTCGAACCTTTTTCAGATGTATCTTGTTGAACTTGGGAATCAAGGGTCCATGAAACAGGGGATGAAATACCTGGTAAGATTCAAATGTAAGTTACATTCTTATGGAAGTTAAAAGTTAGATCTCAGTGTCATCGACACTCAAAATACAATTGCAAGTTACTAATCTGTCATGGCTGATGAAATGAGAGCATACTACCCCCGTGGATTAAATAAAAGGTTCCTGTTCGTAATTCTGTGCAGATTCCCGATTTCGACAGATACACTTGAAGCAGGTCGGAAATTACATTAACCAAAATGTTGTGTAAATAGCGGCCAAGGTGAGAACAGTATTCCAAATTATCTAAACAATACGAATTATCAATCGTCATCTCAAAAACGTAGAAACATAGAAACCATCATTTACATATTATTCGCTTACAACATATACACCTACTAAGCAAATTAATGTAAAACACAATTAATTTACAGAACGGTTTGGGCATAAAACAACCGTGCTGACATGCCGTAAAATCCAACAGCCAACCATCCAAAAGAGATTTGATATCTACTGATTTGTTATCTGGATAAAACGCTTCTAAAGGGTAAAAATATTGGTTTCTATAAATATAATACACGACTGTTTCATTGAATCTGAGCGATTGGCTGAAATAAGTAATTTTTCCTTTTACCTTTCTTTTACCTTTCTTCATGTTTTTCAATCTCTTAATGTTTTCTGACCTTTCATGCGCCTTTCTTTTACTACATCAAATAACAAAGATGGCTGCTAGCATATTTACTGTGTCCGATTTGACCTAATTGAGACAATCATGTTATGGTTAGTTTCTTCTTCTTCTTCTTCTTCTTCTTCTTCTTCTTCTTCTTCTTCTTCTTCTTCTTTTTCTGTATTTTTTCTTTTTGTTTTACTTTTGTCTTCATCTCCTCTTACTTCTTTCTCTTCTTTTTCTTCTACTTTTATCTTCTGCTTTTGTTTTTACTTCTTTTTTCTTCTTTTTCTATTTTCTTTCTCTGCTTTCTCTTCATTTTTTTCTTTTCTTCTACATCAAATAAAAAAGATGTTTGCTAGCATATTTGTTATGCCAGACTTGACGTAATTGAGACAATCATATTATGGCCAGTTTCTTCTTTTTCTTCTTCTTCTTCTTCTTCTTCTTCTTCTTCTTCTTCTTCTTCTTCTTCTTCTTCTTCTTTGTTTATCTTCCTCTTCTCTTTCTTCCCTTCTTTTTCTTTTCTTCTTTTTTCTTCCGCTTTACTCTTTTTCTCTTGTTTTTTCTTCTCTTTGTTCTTTCATTTTCATATTTTTCTTCTAGATTTTCTTCTTTTTCTTTTTCCTTATTGTTCTTCTTGGTCATTCATTTTTTTATTCTGTTTCTTTCTTTTTTGTTTTACTTCTTTTTCACTTTTTTCTTCTTCACACATTTCCTCAGCTTTTCTTCTATTTGTTTTTAAGTTTTTCTTATTTTTCATTTGATATCAACTGTGTCTCATTTTTTTCTTTTGTATATTTTCTTTATTTTTTTTTCAGAATCACCTCCTCCTCCTTCTCTTCTTCTTCTTCTTCTTCTTCTTCTTCTTCTTCTTCTTGGCTCACATGGAGCTTGCACATGTCATCAAATATTTGATTGAGAAACCTGTGGTGTTCCCTGGAAGCTGAGTGACAACAAGTCTCCTCAGACGTCCAGCACTCTCCTACTCCTTCGATAGCATTTGCAAATAAATTTGCGTTATTGCAACATCTTCTCACCATTGATTTCTCGCTGGCAGCGGCCATTGGTCTATACTAGAATTTGAGTTGCACTAAACCTCCCCAAAGTCCCAGTTCTCTTCACACTTGTCTAGCGGATATCTGGTCAGTGCTCTCTCCTCGGTCTTTCCATCCTCCTTGACCCTTCTCGGCTATTTGGTATCACACACTTTTTTTTGGGGGGGGGGACGGTGATATGAACATTGGAGGGGATACATGATGGGGATGTAGAACTTGTTGATATTCAGCTTCATTGTTCTTTGTTCCCTGTAACGCTTCTTCCTGTTTTGCCTCTGCAGCAGTTTGTCTCACGCATGTGGTTCATATGTATTATTCTCCGCATTCAAGGGATTTCCTTAAGATTTCAGCCGTTTTCATTATCGTTAGTCGTTGTATCTTTGAAGCCATTCCTCTGATTCCAATTTCTCCCATTCTTTTGTCAAACTTTTTTGGATGTCCCATAGGATTTTGTAGTTCTCGTTTTCAAGTACTGTTGTGGGCTTATGCTTGTACCATTTATCTGCACGTTCAAGATGCATTTGTTTGCATAATTCCCAGTGTACTGCCCTTCCCACTTGGTCGTGCCTGTTTTTGTATTCTTTTTGGGCCAGTTTGCTGCATTCACTTACTATATAGTTTATCGTTTCGTATCTTTGTCCACAGAGTCTGCATTTGCTGTTTTCTTGTGTTTTATCGATCTTTGCTTTGATATTGTTGGTTCTTATCGAGTTATCTTGTGCTGCAGTTATTGGTTTATATGTCCTTTTCGCATCCATGTCCAAGTGTTTTTGTTATTCTCATCTTTTGTCATTCTTATGTATCTTCCGTGGAGTTGTTTTTCTTCCCCCATTTTTCTTTTCTTGTTTTATCATTTGTCTCTCTGTTTCCTTTTTTTTAAAATTTTTTTCAGTGTCTCTCACTGTCATAATTATCCTTTCAGTATTTTGTATTATGTATTTTTCTAGTTCTTTTTTTTGTGTGTTATTCACACAGTCTTCTATGCAAACCAGTCATCTCCCGCCGTCTTTCCTTTTCACGTAGAGTCTGTCAATATCATTCTTTGGGTGTAGTGCATTGTGCATGGTCAGGAGTTTCCTGGTCTTCTGATCGAAGTGTATCAGTTCTTCTTTTGTCCACCCTATAAACGGTCCACAGTATCTTACTAGTGATACTGCCCGTGTATTTATATCTTTTATTAGGTTTCTGCTATATAATTTGGTTTCGAGGAGTTTTCTTGTTATCCTAAGGTATTCCTTTCCAATTCTCTCTTTCATTTCTGTTGCTTTGATGGTGTCCGCTTCCAGAATTCCCATGTATTTATAGTCGTCTTGTTCCCCTAGTGCCGTCATCTTCATTTGGTTTGGTAGTTCCATGCCTTCTACTGTTTCCAGTTTTCCCTTTCTTATAACTAGTAGTGCGCACTTTTTCATTCCAAATTCCATTTGAATATCCTGGCTGAAGTTCCTGGTAGTGTTAATTAGTGTCTCTAGCTCCTTTTCGGAAATCATCCATGTACATCAGGTGGTTCATTTTCTCCTCTGTATTAGAGAACTTGTATCCGGCTTGGCACTTTCTCAGAATACTGTTAAGGGGCATCATGGCTATGATGAACAGTAATGATGATAGGAAGTCTCTTTGGAAGATGCCTCTTTGTATGTTAATTTCTGTTATACATCTTCTCAGGTTTGGGGCTAGCCTTTCATGTAAGGTTGTGAATTTTTTGAACCAGTATGCATGTATCCCGTCGTGCCCTGGTGCTCTCCAGTTTTCCATTTTTCCTATGGTTTTCTGTAGGGTTTCCTTAATCATTTCATTCACTGTTCCTTCTTCTCGTTGTTGTAACTCTTCTTTCATATCTTTCAGTCATTCGGCATTTCTATTGTCATCTCATCATTCTTCCCATATTTTACTCCAGGAGAGTTTTGTTTCTCTCGGGTTTAGTTGTTCTGTTTTTGTTTTTCCTCAGTTCACATTTTGGTAGAATTGGCTTTCATTAGTTTCAAATATCCTGTTTTGTTTGCATTGTTCAGATTTATATCTATATCATCTCAATCTCGCTTCTTTTGCTTTTATTGTTTGGTCCAGTTCTTCATGTTTCTTGTTCAGTCTTTTCCTGCCAGTCACTTTTCCAATATTCTATCTTCTCCACCTCGCTTTCTTCCTGTTGATCACTTTGGCTTCTTTTTTATGTTTGTGTGTTTGAGTTCCTAGTCTCATTTCCCATCCAGGTTTTGTCAGTCCACTTTTATCCGATTGTTTTTCTGATTTGAAATTCATACTTATCATTTTGGCGCCTGTGTAAATTAAGTTGTTTAAGTCTGTGACTGTTGGGATGTGTGGGAGGAGCTTATTAACCTTCTCCATTTCTGTTTTTAATTTCTTCTGCTCTTGGTTCCTTAACGATGGGAGCTTTGTTTTTCCTCATTCATGAATTGTATTATTTTCTTTATTTCATCGACTTCATTCTATGTTAGTTTTGTTTCATTGTTCTCGGTTTCTACGTTTGTAGAGTTCGGTCTTCGTAGGTCCTCCGCTTTTGGTGGTTTTACTTGTGGGGCTTCTTTACATGAAGTTCGATCGGGGAATGCTTCTTGTTCAATTTCATTATTTATTTTTCGCTGTATTTCTGCTAGTTCTAGTTTAGAAAGCTAGTCTCTCTTGAGTATCAGTCTTGCTTGGTCCGCTATTCTTTGTTCTGTCGTATTGTAGTCACTGGTATTATTATTATTATTATTATTATTATTATTATTATTATTATTATTATTATTATTATTATTATTACCCCCTATTAATTTTCGCTTTCTTTGCTTTCCCCTTCTCTTTCCACTTCTTCTTCTTTCCTTCTTTCTTTTAATTTTCACTTTCTTTTTTTCTCCCTTCTTTCATTTTTCCCTTCCAAACATTCCCCTCCCTGTTTCCCATTCCAGTTTCCTCTTTTTTATACTTTATTCCTTCCTCTATTACTTTTCCCCTACACTGACCTCTTTTGCGCCCCCCCCCCCAATTCTTTTTCCATCATCTTTTTCCTATCTGATTTTTCTATTTTTTAAAGGAAGACATGGTTATCGGAAATTAAGACGAATGCTTGCATGCTGAGTCAAGGGGTATGCTATCTCTAACCGAACTTTTCCTCATCCAGCATCGTTAATGTCCACTGCCAAGGATAGATCCAATATGACTTGAAACAATGCCAAGATAACTGGAATAGTTTTAGCGGTATTTTATTTTCTTCTTGACCTACATTATCTATAGGGTGTGTTTTTAGAAACAGCGAACTTTAAATGAAAATAAATCAGAGAAAAATATTTCTATTATACAAATATGAGGTTTATCCCAAAGATTAATTTTGACATTTATAATTTAACTACACATATATACGACAGTATCTAGAGGTGGGATTTGACAAACTTTACGCATTAAATTAGGTTGTATTGCAGCAATAACAAGTCAAATACTATTTTCCAAGTGGTCTATTCTGTCTCCTCTATTAGCCTAGACATGGGATTTTACATATTTCCAAAGAAAATAATCTAATCGGATTAAATGACATGAACAAGGTGGCTAATCGACAGGTCCATTTCGTGAAATTATTCATTCGTCAAATGTTTCTCTCAGTAAATTGATCATATTATTTCCAATTTGCAAAACGCTGCTCGGGTGTCAGTCTCTACTTGATGAATTGCAAACCAAGCTGCTCAAAATAACCGATAATCATGAAATCTGTAATTTAAGAAAATAGAGTTATCAATTTAAAGTTCGCCTCCTCTAAAAAAAAAAAAAAACACACCCTATATAATATTAAGAGTCCAGTTTATCTTGATAGTTTACCCAGAGATAGGGGAGGGGGATATGCATCTCCAAAGATATCACAAATAATTATTTTTTTACAGTCACTCATCTAAGTAGTAACCAGACTAAACATTGCTTAACTTTGGTGATCCGATAAGAACCGATGTTTCGACAATGTATTTTTTTACATTGTTATTTTTGCAATGTTCAGACGACAACAACAACAACAACAACAACAACAACAACAACCACCACCACCACCACCACCACCACCACCACCACCACCACCCTTGTTGAAATTCAATTATTTTTAATTTTTGGATATCTTTCTACCTGGAATATATATATATATATATATATATATATATATATATATATATATATATGTGTGTGTGTGTGTGTGTGTGTGTGCATATATGTATATGCGTGTGTATCTTTATGTGTATATAGTGTATATGTATATGTATATATATATATATATATATATATATATATATATATATATACCCGTTTACATACACCTTTCACGATTAAGCTAGAGCCCAGAATTAGATAGAATCTAGCAATTGCATCGACAACGGACAACGCCAGACCCAAAGTGGGTTTCGATGTAATTCATATCATCAGTGACGTGCTCCAACATAGGCGCGAATCCAGGTCGTCGCACTCATGAAGTGTAAAATACTGACGACCTAATCATATGGGCCACGGCTATGCCTCGATTTTTTAAATTCTTATATTTTTATCCAGTTCCACATTCTACGATGTGACAAGCAACGCGTCCTATACAACTAAGATAGTTACTGCTGGTATTCAGTTAATGTTTGTAGATGTGATATCTACCTCCTGCATACCAGCAGTAACTATCTTAATTGTATAGGATGCGTTGCTTGTCATATCGTAGAATGTAAAACTTGATAAAAATATAAGAATTTAAAAAATCGAGGCATAGCCAATAGATTGTGCCGTGGCCCATATGGTTAGGTTGTCAGTATTGCACACTTCATGAGTGCGACGACCTGGGTTCGCGACTATGTCGGAGTACGTCACTGATGAGATGCAGTACATCGAAACCCACTTTGGGTCTGGCGTTGTCCGTTGTCGATGCAATTGCTCGATTCTATCTAATTCTGGGTTCTAGCTTTATCCTGAAAGGTGTATGTGAACGGGTATTTATATATCTATCTATAATCTCCTCTTAATGTATAATATATATATATATATATATATATATATATATATATATATATATATATAAGAAAATAGTTGCACACTATTTGAAGACACTTGTTTTGAATAGAAATTTAAATAGAATTTATATATTTTGAAAACTTTAGGTGTCGGGAAAATGATAAAATCATTTTTATGTCCTTTTGTTGGGGCTGTAAGTCCAATATTTCGCTAAAAATAGCTTCATCAGGGTAGTTACTCAGTTCGTAGTTTTTTCCCCCCTTCATTTCATTGTCATAGAGGAAGAAAGTCCTGGAGAAGAAATTTAAAAGTACGAGCTGTACATTTTTGACGTGTGTGTTCGCTCCAGTTTCCAGCAGGAATATGAAATAAGAAAATAGTTGTACACTATTTGTAGAAGAAACAAATGTAACTTTTTTCTTCCACGAATCAATGCCTCTCACCTGTGCCATTTGGCCACATCTTTTGACGCACGTGGTCGATATATGTTCTCGGAAGAAAACGCCCGCTGCTACATCACATAGCAATCCGTAAGCGACAGACTGCGAGAGCGTTAAAAAAAAGGGGGGGGACTAAACTTTTTTTTAATTTTGGCTAAGAAGGACGCAAGCACACACGCACACACGTGCGTACACATACACACTCAAGCAAGAGACAACCGATACAAAAAAGAGAACTCCTCCCTCAAATATATATATATAATATTTCTCTTCGTCTCTCGGTCAAATAAAACGTAAGTACCCTTTTAAAAAGATTTAACTTCAGGCTTTACGTATATACACATAACCTCTCTCTCTCTCTCTATATATATATATATATATATATATATATACACACACTCAAAAAAAAAGAAAAATCACACACACACACACACACACACACACACACACACACACACACACACATATATATATATTAACTCTTTTACCACTGCCCTTTTCTTTCAAGAGTATATTTTTCTATTTTATTTTATTGTGAAATCTTTTTCTTTTTCGTCTTTTAAGTATTTTCTCTCATATTTTTGTCTAGTGTTAAATATTTCCCCTTTTTTTTCTCACGTGGTTCTTCGACAATGTCCTATCTATATTTCGGATAGTTTATTTTTTTGGTCTGTTGTCACTTTCTTTATATATAAAATAGTTACCGCGAGTATTGGCAATGATGTCACAAACTAACAACATCATGGGTATGGCTATTTTAAAAGCCATTCAGAGACTCACTCACGAGGTAAAAAAAACTTGGCAAGCTGGAGCCGCAGTCGCGCATGCACCGACTCAGACTAACTCCTTACATACAGGCTACTACCGTCACCACCACTGCCACTCAAACAAGCCGAAACTGTTCTTTTATCACAGTTGTTTTGGTATGGAGACGCGGAAATGCAAAAACCCCTGTTCATACATGAGCCAAGGAAACTAAGGTCTGGGGAGCTGAGCACGGCAGGCTCTCCACGGGATACTTTCAACAACCGTGCCTATTTCATCACAGACTCCCTATCCCAAGCACGTTGCTTGGTTGATAGCGGAGCTGCCTGCAGTAACTGGCCACTGAAACTTCTCACAGAGAAGCGTCCAGTGTCGTCCATCACATTGCAGGCAGTAAATCAGTCCCCCATCCCCACGCACGGTCAAATTTCAAGTTCTCTAGACTTGGAATTATGGAGAGACTTTACGTGGGTCTTCACTATAGCAGATTTACCCTACCCCATACTAGGCGCGAACTTCCTGCACCACTTCAACCTGATAGTGGATATGCGCAGACGCTGGCTGATAGACGCAAATACAGAACTTTCTGTATCTAGTGTAAAAGCAAACACCCCTTCTATCAGCCCAGTATTCTTCATTGCCGCTTCAGATAACCCATATCAGACTGCCTTACACTCCTACCTGGAGTTAACAAATTTAAATTTTATGGTAAGCGAACCCACGCACACCACAACACACCACATCAGGACCAAAGGTTCTCCTGTATTCTCACACCCTCGCCGCCTCCCTGCTGATAAAATTAAGGCAGCGAAGGCAGAATTTAACCATATGCTGCAGCTAGGAATAATATGCCCCTCGTACAGTCCATGGGCTTCCCTTTTGCATATGGTCCCGAAATGAGACGGAGATTGACATCCAACTGGGGACTACCGACGACTCAATGCCATGACGGTATCTGATCGTTACTCAATCCCACATATACAAGATTTTGCTTCCTCTCTGCATGGTTGTAAGACCTTCTCCAAACTAGACCTGGTTAAGGCTTACCATCAGATTCCAGTGAATCCGCCGACATACCCAAGACTGCGGTAATGACTCCATTCAGATCGTTTGAATTCTTAACTATGCCCTTTGGTTTACGAAATGTGTCTAGCACATTTCAGCGCTTCATGGACAAAGTAGTGCGTGACTTGGACTTCGTCTATAACTATATAGACGACATTCTCGTGGCAAGTGCCTCACCTGAGGAACATGTCACTCACCTCCACCTACTATTCGAACGGTTTCAGCGATACCAAATGTGTTTGGTAAATGTGTTTTTGGTGCATCGTCACTAGTTTTCCTTATCAGCCCATACGTTATATCTCCATTACCGGAAAAGGTGAAGGCTCTACAAGACCTTCAACCACCCACTTCACTTCGCCAACTAAGGCACTTTCTCGGTCTGTTAAACTATTAAAGACGCTTTATCCCACACTGCACGGATCTCCTAGCTCCTCTTTCCGACCTGTTACGTAATAGGAAAAAGAAAAATGAGCAAATCTAACTTAATGAGATCCAGCTTAAGGCTTTTAATGAAGTGAAAACAAAACTGGCGACAACATCTCTACTTGCACATCCTGTACCCGATGCCCAGTTTTCTTTGGTCGTTGAAGCATCAGGCACAGCTATAGGTGCAGTGTTGCAACAGCATCACCAACAACAGTTACAACCTCTCGCATACTTTTCAAAACAGCTGAAACCAGCGGAACAACATTACAGCACGTTTGGTCGTGAACTCCTGGCAATGTACCTCGCAGTGAAACATTTCAACATTCAGTCGAGGGCCGTCAATTTGTGATCTACACTGATCACCGTCCGCTGACATATGCACTGCGTTCTAAGCCGGAAAAATATTCTCCCCGCAAAACGCGTCACTTGGATTTTGTTTCGCAATTCACCAACGATATCCAACATATCTCAGGTGAGCAGAATTCTGCGGCAGACGCTTTGTCCCGTCTTCCCATTAATTCTCTGTCCTCACCACCGGATATCGACTTGCAGTAGATGGCGTTAGACCAGGCAAGTCTAGACACGTTGGATCCCTCGGCACCTGAATGTGCAATTAGCAAATTCACATACCTGCCCGTGCCTACCTTGGACATGCAGATCATTTGTCATACTTCAACGGATTTACCTCGACCATTCGTTCCAATGACTCATCGTAGAGTTGTTTTTGACACCCTACACAATTTGGCACACCCCGGGTGCAGAGCCACAGTGAAGCTGATTACAGTTAGATTTTTCTGGCCAAATATAAGGCGTGATATCACTGCCTGGACACGTTCCTGTGTATCCTGCCAAAAGTCAAAGGTACACAAGCATATCCGTGCACTCCTTGGAACATTCACCACCCCAGACACTCGGTTTAGCCATGTGCACATTGACCTGGTTGGACCTTGGCCGGTCAGTCAGGGATTTACTTATCTCTTGAACCTGTATAGACCGTTTCACACAGTGGCTTGAAGCCATTCCCCTCACAGATATTTTGGCTGAGTCTTTAACCCTTATATCAGGCTGGATATCGCGTTACGGAGTTCCCACCACCATCACCAATGATTGTGACATACAGTTTGAATCCCACCTCTTCCAGGAACTCTCCAGGATTCTAGGGATCCAACGTATTCGCACTACAAGCTACCACCCTGTTTCTAACGGGATGATTGAACGCTTCCATCTTCCAATTGAAAGCAGCATTACATGCTTACCCTGACCAACAACGATGGAGCGAATATGTACCGGTTGTCCTTCTTGGCTGTCGTGCTGCTATCAAAGAGGACCTGGGATATTCTGCAGCCGAACTTGTATATGGAGTACCTCTATCGTTGCCAGGCCAAATGTTGAGCCCGATAGAGTTAACAACAAACGATTCAGCTCTGTATGTCAACAGACTGCGAGCTTATTTTAGTAAGCTCCCACCGATGCACACTAGGGAGCAGACCATTAGATCTTCGGTCCCAAAGAACATTTCGTCTTGGACTCATGTTTTTCTTAGAAAGGACGCCGTGAAAGCCCCCTAACTTTACCTTATACTGGTCCCTATCGTGTGCTTTCACGTACCGATAAACTTTTTACTTTAGATATCAGTGGGAGAAGAGAAACTGTTTCTATTGATAGAGTAAAAAAAGCCTTTCTTGGCACAAAAACACATAAACCACACATCCCCCCTACTTTCACACAGCATCAAAACATGCATACACCTGAAGTAAATACTCCTAATGAAGACAATCATGTCACCACTACACGTAGTGGTCGACGGGTACATTGGCCAAAGAGACCGTGTAAAACTTTGTATTTCTGTTAAGAAAAGTTTTTTGCCTTGTTTTCCCTTCTTTCAAAAAATAAATAAATAAATAAATATGCTATTACAAAAAAGAAAAAGTTGCAAATATTCCCCAACTTTTCACACAAAAGTAAGAACATGTTTTTCTTTCTCGTAGAAATAAATACAATAAAAAGACATTTTTATTTTTCGCCATTTGTTATGCTACTTTTTTCTCTGTCAGCTTTCAGCCTAAGCAGGGGGTTATGTAGCAGAAACAAATGGAACCTTTTTTCTTTTAACGAATCAATGCCTCTCACCTGTGCTATTTGGCCACATACTGACCAATCAGGGGTACGGCGAATTGCTCCTTCCTATTCCCTAAGGAAACCGGCCAGCATCCGGTTTGAAGAACAACTCGTCCTTACTGACAGAGACACCAAACAGAAAGGACCTCCCTTTTCTTCTCTCTCTCCATCTCGGTGTTATATCTACCGATATCGACAATTCCACTAGGAATAACTACCGTGATAGCACCAGAGTCCAGCTTTTAACTAGGAACATATCACATTCTCCTTAATAAACCTTTTCTGTGTTACATTTTATAAAGTTGTTGCGTTCGTCATTTCAAAAGCTTGTATTGAATTGTTTATTTTATTAGGTTGTGCCCTAAAAGCATTTCTAAACCCCAAACACTATTTGAAGACACTTGTTTTGAATAGAAATTTAAATATTTTGAAAACTTTAGGTGTCGGAAAATGATAAAATCATTTTTATGTCCTTTTGTTGAGGTTGTAAGTCCAATATTTCGCTAAAAATAGCTTCATCAAGGTAGTTAGTCAGTTCGCAGTTTTTTTTTGTTGTTTTTTTCCCTTCATTTTGTTGTTATAGAGGAAGAAAGTCCTGTAGAAAAAAATTTAAAAGTACGACCTGTACATTTTTGACGTGTGCGTTCGCTCCAGTTTCGAGCAGGAATATGACTACACGTCAAAAATGTTCAGCTCGTACTTTTAAATTTCTTCTCCAGGACTTTCTTCCTCTATAACAACAAAATGAAGGAAAAAAAGTAAACTACGAACGTACTAACTACCCTGATGAAGCTATTTTTAGCGAAATATTGGACTTACAACCTTAACAAAAGGACATAAAAATGATTTTATCATTTTCCCGACACCTAAAGTTTTCAAAATATTTAAATTTCTATTCAAAACAAGTGTCTTCAAATAGTGTGCAACTATTTTCTTATTTCATATTCCTGCTCGAAACTAGAGCGAACGCACACGTCAAAAATGTACAGCTCGTACTTTTAAATTTCTTCTCCAGGACTTACCTCCTCTATAACAACGAAATGAAGGGGGAAACAAAAGAAAAAAAAACTACGAACTGATTAACTACCCCGATGAAGCTATTTTTAACGAAATATTGGACTTATAACCCTAACAAAAGGACATAAAAATGATTTTATCATTTTTATGACACCTAAAATGTTCAAAATATTTAAATTTCTCTCTCCCCCCCTCTCTCTCTGTCTCTATCTCTGTCTGTCTGTCTGTCTGTCTGTCTGTCTGTCTGTCTGTCTGTCTCTCTCTCTCTCTCTCTCTCTCTCTCTCTCTCTCTATATATATATATATATATATATATATATATATATATATATATATATATGCTCAGGTGATTAGAACAAGAGTCTAAAGAGCAGAGTATATTTTAATGTATTAGTAAATTCATTAATACAATTAAAAGAAAAGAAAACAGTGCTTATTTTAATGTAGATATATAATAAGCTCGATAGGCATATATATCCTAGAGCTATTTTAATATTAAGTAAGATGATTGATAATTTATAATTAAAATTAAAAATCGGTTTCATAAGGAAGAACAAAATCAATAAAAAATTGATTTTGTTTGTTCTTTATGATACTGATTTTTAATTGATAATTTTAATTATAAATTATCAATCATCTTACTTTATATATATATATATATATATATATATATATATATATATTAGAACAAGTAGTAAATAAAACATGTTAAAAACACTTTTAAAAAGAGTTAAAAACATATTTAATTTTAAAAAGGAAGCACAAAATAAGTGGATTGTCCTTAATCCGCGGAATTTCGAAGAAATACTTTCCTTCTCATCTGGGTAAAATTTAGCAAAATGCGGGATCGGATTTTGCTTTCAAAAGTATTTAATGAAACTACAAGTAAGTCATAGATCTTACTTGGTAACAAATAGTGAAGCAGAGGGAATATGGTGATGAAAAAGGCGATTTCACGTGAATGGATAGTCTGGTGAAGGGTAAAATATCCAATAACGATAAAATCCAAAATCCAAAAAAGTTGGTTAAATTTCCATTTCCACAAGTAAAATCCAAGGGAATCGCGTAAATTTTTTAATGTCCCATTTAATATAGGTGAAAAGTTAAATTTGAAGGGATCAAATTTAAAGTGGGGAAGGTCACTTAAAGGTCTTTGTACAAAAAATTCTTGTGTCCCGAAACAAAATAGAAACACGCTTAGTTAAAACTTCAAAAGGCTCCCTCCTAAAGTATTATATTATCTTCTAAAAATGGATGACGTCATCATCTAATACTCTTTCTCCCCTTTTCAACATATTATTTTACTTCGCTTCCCTCTAATTGTCTTTTTTTTTTTTTTTTACAAAGGAGTCACCACTTAGCAAGGCCCGAAGGCCACTCGAGGATAAGGGTTAATGTGTGTACGGTAGATATCTGTGGGTAAGATGAAGATGTATGGAGTATTGTTGCCACATTTGGGTTGGTGCATCTGCTACTAATCTCTCACTTTTAGACAGAGTTCAAAAGAGAGTCACCAACAATAGGTCCTGCAATGTCAGCTAGGCTTCAACCTCTGTCCCATCGACGAAATATTGCACCCCTTTGCCTGTATTACAAGTATTTAAATGGTAGGTGCTCCAACGACCTACAAGCCCTTGTACTCCCTCGAAGTAAATACCTCCGACAAACCCGACAAGAACCTAAATCCCACCCTTACACAGTAGAGATCCCTAGATTCTAGAAAACCTTCTAATCTAATAGTTCCTTCCCTCGAGCTGCTAAGCTTTGGAATACCCTCCCTGTTACCGTCTTCCCTGAGCGTACTGACATACAGAAGTTCAAGTGTAATGCAAATGTTCACGTTGGACTTGAAGACAACCATATTATAGAAAGCTGGAAAGCAGGAAAACGGAAGACAATTCCACAGGCATGTAGTTCTAAGAAAGAAGCTTTGATCATGGAGTCTATGTTTAGGTTTAGGTACAGATAAAGAGTGGGGAAAATTATTGATAATGCTTTCAGGTAGTCTAGTGTCTCTTGTGAAAGTTTGGCGAGGGGGGACCATAGATTGAAGCTCAGTTGAACACATTCCATGAAAATAACGATAAAGCAGAGACAAACCCGCAACATCTCTTCTGTGAGACAGAGGTTGCAGCGAAGAGAAAAGGACATCTCCCACCAGGCCACAAAGTCTATTTTGAACCCTATCAAGGCAGGACAAGTCTTTTCTAGCAGCTCCTGCCCAGATGTAGCAACAGTACTCCATCCTTGGACGTATCTGGCTCTTATATAGATAGAGAATTGCATCAGCAGTGAGATATGTACTGGATCGATAGAAGGATCCCACCATTTTTCCAGCGGCCTTGGCAACAGATTTGATGTACGTATTCCATTTAACATCAGGAGTAAAGGTCAAGCCCAGAAGCCTGTCAAAACTTGAGGCCTCCCCAAGACGAGAGCCATTCATTTTGATTGATGCCAGATGGGGATCAGAACGTTGATGATGTAAAGATAGAAGCTTGGTTTTAGATGCATTAAAAGTAACCAGCCACTCCTTTCCCCATTGTACAACGTGATCAAGATCAGAGGAGAGAGAATCGGAGAGAACTTGGTCGCTTACTGTCTTAGATGTGCTACCATAGATGGTAGTGTCATCAGCATAAATGTCTACGAATGATGTAAGGATGTGATTGGAAGATCATTAATGTAGATCAGGAAAAGAGTTGGGCCCAGGAGCGTCTTCTTCTTCTTCCACCTTTTTCTCGTTCTTTTCCCTTATTCTCCAGTCTCTTTGTTTTTCCTTATTCTCTACATTCCCCTTCGCTCTTTCACCTCCAAATACACATACTTCTACTGCGCTCCCCTCTTCTTCTTCTTCTTCTTCTTCTTCTTCTTCTTCTTCTTCTTCTTCTTCTTCTTCTTCTTCTTCGACTCTTACTTTTCCTATTCCCCTCTTTTCCCATCTACATTCTTCTTTGACTTTATCCTCCTTTTTTCTACTTTTCCTCTTCCTCCGCCTCTTTTTTTCTACTTCTTCCCTCACTTCTTTTTTTCTTTTTCTTTGTCTCATCTTTTACTTTCCCTCGTTGTTTACTTTTCATTTCAATCCTTATCATCTCATTCTTCTACTTTCCTCATCAATCCCCTCTTCCTCCTCCCCCTCCTTTTCCCCCTTCCCTCTTCCTCCACTTCTTTACCTTCGCCTCCTTCTCTTCTTCCTTCTCCTGCTCCTCCTCCTCCTTTTTCTATTTAGCCATTCTCATTTCACCTTTAAATCCTACGCCTTTTCGTTTATAACCTATTTTTCATTACCCCCACCCCTTCTCCGCCATTTTTTTTTAAAATCTACTTTGCAAATCTTTTCATCCATTTTTGAAAAATAAACACAAAAATTAAGCTTGGATGACGATTCTTTCTTTCATTTTTCGTTTGGTTTAGCAAAAAACAAAAACAAAAAAAATTAAATAAATTTTGAAAGCAACAATCGTCAAAACAAATACAAAAATAAAACTCTGTTACCAATGATAATAGCCATAATGATATCGAAAGAGTTGTGTAACAAAAAAACAACAACAACAACAACAACAACAAAAAACAATGAGAGAGAGAGAGAGAGAGAGAGAGAGAGAGAGGAAAAAAAATTAATTTAAAGCATCTTGTCGCTTGCAGTTTAAAGGTCAGAAGTTTGTATTCTTGGCAAAGACTTTTTGATTGGTACTTTAGCAGTTTTGTGATGTGAAGATTTCGTATTTTTAGAGTTGTTATTAAACATTTTATTTGCTCATCTTTTATGAAATTGCGTGAAAAGCAGAAGGAGGAGGAGGAAGAGAAGGAGTAGTTAGAGGAGAAGAGGGAAGGAATGAGAATACGATGGAGGGGGAAGGTAAAGACAAATAATTTGGGAACATGGTGGAAGCGACATTTGAAATCTTTCGAAATCATTTATCTTCCTCTCGGCCGCTTTCTCACATATTGCTAGTCTCTCTCTACTCTATCGTTATTTTTATGAGAGGTGCTCGACCGAGCTTCAATATCTGCCCCCCCCTGTAAAATATTCACAGTAAGAACTCGTCTATTTACCACCACTGCAAAAACTCTCTTCTCTTCCCTACAGCCCCTTTTTCACAGAAGAGACGTTGCTGTCATTATTTTCAAGGTACATAATCGACCGAGCTCCAAGTCTTTGATCCGCCTATTACATTCACAACAAGAACTCATCTAGTTACGACCACTTCAGAGAATTTTCCTTTTTTTCTTCTATGTATCTAAAACCAAACATAATTTCCATGAACAGAGTTTCTTTCCAAAGATTTTCAATCTGTAAAATGTAATACCATAAGACTGTTTTCGTAATGACTATGAAATGGTCGCCTTTAACTTCACTATCAACAATTATTTGTCAAGCCGTCCTCTTAAATATTCAAATTCTACCCGTTCCGCCTATGATAGCAGTTGTTGGTGTGGGTTGAGTGTCAGGAAAGAAGATAGTCATTTTGTTAAGCCGGCCATATAAGTAGGAATCTGACGGTTCTGGCTTGAAATGTTGCAAACAAAACACTAACATCTCCATCATGACAAAATCAACTTTATTTTTTAACTGGAACATACAAATATAGGATGAGTTGCTCAGCAAGCAAGTTTAAACTAAAAACAGAATGTGGAATTCTGGAGTGCCATCTCGTCTTGCCGTTTTATCACAAAGAATGAAAACATATTCTTACTATCTTATCGTTACGGAATCCTCTTTATTGATTGTCTTTCCCCGCTAACGAGATAGGTAGAAACAGAAAAGCTTAAGACAGGGGTTGCTTTCTTGGAGTCTTACACCGTCAATATCTGCAACAGAGAGATAAAACTTTCAGATTATGAATGCATGTCGAATCATCAAAATACTGCAATTTGCAATCACCTCTGATCAATTAGAACACAATGAAAAAAAATAGGAGGCATTACTTTTGGAACGTCCCTCATATCTTTTCTTTGTATTAAAAATTAAGAATATTGGATATTCTCATTCTATCATGTGTGGCAATGTGTGGCAGGGAATACAATTGAATCCCTAAACGTATGACGCCAATATGCATGCGTCGGTAACAATAGACTACAAATGGGGCTAGTTAAATGAATGCATATTTATTAATTTGTTTAGTTTGGTTTGATTTGTTTTACAGCATATCGACTACCTATAGGTTATTTAATGCAGAATGAAGTTTTAGAATGGAAGCCAATAATTTAGCGCAAATATATTATATTTACAAGATGAATCTTTGGTAAGAAATCTTTATAACCAACACACGTTTTATACATAATATAAATTAAAAAATAGTTTGGCTCAACTATGATTTGTATTTGAGATAATGGTAATCTTCTTTGTCCATGAGATGATTCACCCTCAGTCACCAGATCCTAGTATCTATTTGTGAGGAAAATAGAAAGGAGGAAATAAGGTTGCGATGTAAAGAAGAATCAAATTGATTAATACGATCGGGGATGAACTTATACATTTTAGGGCATGACATGATCAGTCGATTGATCGGATAGCCAAAACGGAGTGTTGCAAGTCATGCGATTATTTATACAGACTGCTCAGCCACCAAAATCCTTTCCTTAGTTTTTTTTTTTTTTTTTTTTTACAAGTAAGTCATCACTTATCAAAGCTACTCAAGGATAAGGGTTACTAAGAGTAGAGTAGTCACCAGGACAACAGTGTAGTAAACGTTAGTTGTGGAATTTGGATATAATTTGATTATTCAGGGAAACGGCTCAACAAGAACTTGTTTACATTGGAGTTGAAGACTACCACATTGTAGTAAGCTGGAAAGAAGCTTTGTTCATGGAATCTGCGTTTTGATTTAGGCACAGATAGAGAGTTGGGGAAATTGATGATAGTAGTTGTAACTAGTCGAGTGTTTTTTGTGAAATTCTGGAAAAGGGGGTTGGTGTTGGCATTGGGATTAGAGCTCAGACGAACACTTACAGGTCGCCTCCCACAGCCCAAAAGTAGTCTCATTTTCGGGGATGGGTGGGGTTATCTCTCTGCTTGGGGTTGTAGTTAGCATTTATTAATAGTTTGTGACACTAATGAATATTAACTAATTATAATATTTTTTTTGTTTTCACTTTCGGAAGAGTTTTTATGGAGAAAAGGGGAGACAATCCAAATTTTAATGCTTTTTTTTTTCAAACCAAACTTTTCTGGTAATTCAAAACAAATTCAGTAAAGTAAAGCAGTAACTCAACAGAAAACACTACTTACCGAAACATTTATTGAGTTGATTTTAAATTAAAACAAGTGAAGTATACATGGTCCCCCGTGAGTGCACACTGAATGAGGCATAAAAAAATGATTAAGTTCAGCATTTACCCCCCCCCTCTCATTTAGCCCCAAATGTCACCAGGGGACGTCAAATCCTGGTGAAAATTAACAAATTGTGTAGTTTTAGGCCTTAACGTATGTAAATTTGAGTTCTGCACCATGCAAAAAAAAAAAGAAATGGCTAAGTCCATCATTTGCCCTCCACCCATTTAACCCCAAAAGTTTTGGAAAAAGATAAATGTCTTTGATAAAATAAAATTCTTAAGAATTGTAGCAGTCATTTCAGTGCATTTTGATATGTATCAGAGAAATTATTCAATATAAAAGAAATCATTAAAATTTAGATTATCTCCTCTTTTAACTATGTTTACTTTTATTAAATTATAGTTTGTCAAGATAAACTAGGTACAAATGCATTTAATTAATCAGAAGTATTTTTATTTTTTAAAGAGTTATAACGATATAACTCTTTAAAAAATAAAAATAAAAATACTTCTGATTAATTAAATGCATTTGTACCTAGTTTATCTTGACAAACTATAATTTAATAAAAGTAAACATAGTTATTGCACGTCTCAAAAAAATCGAATGTAAATGATTATAATAAAGATAAAAAAAAAAGTTGTGTGAATCACACAAGTATTTACTTAGAGTTGTTACATGGTAGTCAGTAGAAGATGGGATGAGGCCCATTAGATTCATCCAGTTCGGTGAACTGCAAGCAAAAAATAAAAAAAAAAGAAATTGAACCTTCAAACCCCATGGTCTTACAACAACAACAACAACAACAACAACAACAGCAGCAGCATTTTACAACGGAGACGTGATCATATATATTCATATTTGAGGCTTTTTTAACCACTTTCTCACAAAGTCACAACTCTGGCCCGGAAACCTCATTCTCCAAGGGGAAGTAACTTCGTCGTCCGTACAATATCAATAAAATAATGATTGATCTCATGACAAACATTCTGACCATTGGAACCAATAGAAACTGACGTGAAAGAAGAATATAATGATTTTACAAATGAACATGTCCTGCAAGTGTTGTATTATATTCTACACACACACACACACACACACACACACACACACACACACACACACACACACACACACACACACACACACACACACAAAATCTTTCTCTGGAAAACTTCCCCGGGGAATAAATCGGCTTCAAAATAAAAATATCTCCAGTAACAAATCCTCTCAGCTAGAAAAAAAGTCATTATTAAACAGAAGTGGTTTTATTTTAAATAAAAGCAAACGTTTTTTTTTTTTTTGACACACACACACACACACACACAAAAAAAAGATAACTTGCAACGCTACTCAACAGCTTTCTTAAACTTTGCCCCAGGTAACAAATGATATCATTGACGATTTGTAACACACAATGGAAGGGCGGGGAGATGTGATAGAACTTTTGCTGTTTCTGAATTTTTTGAGATGGGGATTGATAATTCGTATTATTTAGATTATTCAGATTACTGTTCTCAGCTTAAGTGTTATTTTCACAATGTTTCAGTCGATGTAACCCCTGACGTTCATCAGGTGAATCTTTCTTGGTGAGCATTTTTTTTTTCTTATTCATATGTGCCCATTTTTATCTTCAAACACACTAACAATGCGATATAATATGATATTCGTTATTGACGGTTTTGCCTTTCTCATTGCGATTAACGAACAAAATACATTCTGCATCTCAAAATATGGAGGCCAAAACCTTGTCTACTGATGTTTGTATCTTTAGTCGCATTAGACAGCTTTTATCTGCTACTATTTAATCAGCTGATTCCAGAGTAAAGTGGTAAATCCATATTGATGACAAATCTCCTTTTTGTAGCATTGAAACAGTTGCAAATTAATTTTCAATTCGATGTTGTTTAGGATTGACTGTAAGCAAACGGGACATCTACTTTGCCACGGCTTTGTCATTGAGAAATATTTATGCAAAATGATGAATACACTGCCTTATGATATCTTCAATTCTTTTGCTATCTCACACAACTTTAATTTACAATCGGTCAAAACGAATTTCTGAAACTTTTTGTTGTTTTCCAGAACAATTGTCGAATTTGGGCGACTTGAGAGTTCAAATGCATTTGTATCTGCATGACCATGTTTAAAGTCAGTATACTATCTCTTCACGGTTGCTTCTGACAGTGAAGAGTCCGAATTACACGCATCAAGTCATTGCTTTGCTTGAATAGTATGCTTTCTCATCAGAAAGCAACGTTTTATAAACACTCGAATTTAGATTTTTTCATTGTTTTGAAAATTTGAACAGTACTTTGACTTAAATAATTCTAAATTGTAAATTAATTATTCGATTAAGCTATTTTAAGGTTAGTACTTTATCATAGGTATGTTTGATTAGCAGCAACATTCGGATTATTTCATTGTATTGTAAATTTAATGTTTTAAATAACTGTAATTTGTAAATTAATAATCCGATTGGACTCAAATTTTAACACTTGCCATTTTGTTTGATAGGTGAGAGGCATCGACGGAAAATATTGGATGTAGGTGCACACACATACAATGCCAGAGATCAGCCGATTGCTGAACGATGACGTCAACATACATTCCAATCGAGAGTTATGGTTTTGAAAAATAACCTAAAAACGGAAATCATGAGGCGTCCTACATTCTAACCTGGATTGGAATTGTGTCAGTGACCAAAACAAAAGAACAATCGAATTTCGATTTATGAAATGCAAATTAAAGAACACTGATAACAAAGACCAAAGGAGAGTTGACAGCAATCGAGTAGTGAAGATATTTCAGCACCACCCTGCACCTCCACTCGTCACATCACTGTAAATAAAGCTAAGTTTATGTTATTTGCTCGTCTGCTGTCGTATTGAAACTAACAGCATGTATGTAATTTTGCATGCATTTGACAAAGGTGCAACCAGAAATTATATAGACGTTAAAAACACGTTAAACAAGCTGTTATATATGTCAGTTATATAGACCCGACTATATAACATTTTGAAGGTTAATATTTTATAAAATCATATGGATGTATATATGTGTGAATAGATGCGTGGAAAGGCTAAGTAATGCTACAGCTGTTTTCTACATCAACGTATATAATCTACCGTTACTAATAATACTTCCACTTTAAATAAAATGTCTGCTGTATTAAAAAAGTAACTATTTGGTCCCCCCCCTCCGATAAAGGAGGGATGAACCTAATAATTTACTCCCGTTCAGCCATTCGTCATTCGTTTGTTTGCACTTTATCAACAACCACGCCTTGGATTTAAAAAGATTTTGCACATACATTAGTCATAGTGAAAGAACGGATTTTCCGGAATAATTCTGGTTGTTCCCCTAGGGACATTATAGGGAAAAAATTCCAAATTCCCCGAATTCGCGCACTCGTGGAGGTGGACTCCGCATGATCGGCTTGTTTCTTATCAAAAAATTGTCATTATCAGCTAAAGACTTGTTAAATAACTATAACGATTTAGTTTCTTCCTTATTAAAAATTGTAACAATTTAATTCTTTTAAAAAACATGGAACATTCCTTTTTCACATGAACGATAATTGTCAGCTAAATATTCTTTAACTTAATAAAATGAATATCACTTTTTGAAATATATTTATTTAAATTTGTACTGTATACGCATGATTTTGTTTTAAAACAATTCATTTCAAAATGGACAAACCGAAATTGTTTGCCTTAGGGACAACAGATTAATCACCAATCGCCACTGGAACATCTCTTTCTTTAAATAGTCTTAAAAGTGATCACTAGGGCTGTAACAACAGAATATTCTTTTCATTGTTTTCCCTCTTGAGTATATATCCGTTAATATCTTATGTTTTTATATAGACTGATGTGGTTCTCTGTTGATTGACTGTGTCTTACTGTGTCGGATATATACTTGAGAGTCAAAAGAATGAAAAGAATATTCTGTTGTCACAGCCCTAGTGACCACATACGTACGAACACTAAAAGCCTTAGTGTATTATTATTATAGCATAGATGATGCGACGATCTCACATTTAAAAAAAAATGTGTGTGAAAGGTGATAACGTACCCACAAATGGTTCTACGCATTATTTATTTATTTTTGTCTACTTGCCTTCCCACAAAGCACAGTTAGACACAAGGTCGATTTTTAATTTGAGGGCGAAACCAGCTCCCCAAAAAGGGGCACTCTGGTTAATAACAAAAATTAAAAAAATGTATCAGTCATGAAGGATTTCTCTTCCGCTAACCGAAACTAAAACAGTGAAGTGAAAAAAAGTTAAGTGCAGCATTAGAACAGATACTACACTTTGATGGTATGTATTTGCTTCCCCACGAAAACAGATCAGACACAAGGTCGTTTTTTAATGTGGGGGAAAACCAGCTCCTCCAAAAAGGGGGCACTCTGGCAGCATCCAAATAAATAGTAATTATACATTATTCAATTGGAATTCATTAATGAGATGAGTATTATTCATTAATTTATTTATTGCGGACTATTATCCTCATCTTTCTTAATTGTTGTTTCACAATGTTTCAGCCAACTATTCATCTGGCCTTCATTAGGAAGCAACAACTAGGAAAGATGAGGATAATAGTCCGCAATAAATAAAATTAATAAATAATACTCATCTCAATAATGAATTCCAATTAAATAATATATATATATATATATATATATATATATATATATATATATATATATATATATATATATATATATATATATACAGTGATGATCATATTTATTGGCACGGTAAAATAAAAGTTAAATTTTGTCTAATAAATTCTAAAAAAGGGATTAAATTAAAGAAAATAACAAAGTATATTATGTATTTTTAACTGGCCTTTCCGATGCAGCAATCGGATTTTAGAAAAAATAAATAACAAAGGAACAACAAACATAATTGCAAAAAACCCTTGTTCAAAATTATTGGCACGATTTATTTAATAATCAATTGTATAGCCTTTGGCTTTGATTACCTTCCTCAGTCGCTTTTCATAGTTTACAACCAAGTTGTTGCACTCTTCAGTAGTAATTTTAGCCCACTCTTCCTGACAATAATCCTCCAATTGAATAAGATTCTTAGGCTTCCTTTGCATTACCCTCAATTTTAATGTTCTCCATAAATTTTCAATTGGATTAAGGTCTGGACTTTGTGATGGCCACTCCAAAACATTAATATGATTGTCCTCAAGCCATTTCTTAGTCAGTTTAGCCGAATGCTTTGGGTCATTATCTTGCATGAACCACCAACGACGACCAAGTGAGAGCTCTTTAGCAGAGTCTTTCAGGTTTTCATCCAATATTTTAACATAATCTTCCTTTTTTATGCTACCTGTGACCTTAACAAGTCGCCCTGGTCCAGAGGCAGCAAAGGATCCCCAAAACATCAAACTGCCTCCACCGTGCTTCACTGTGGGTATGGTGTTCTTAGGCAGGAAAGCTTCGCCAGATTTTCTGTAAATATAAGACACTTTATTATGGCCAAATAACTCTATTTTCGTTTCGTCAGTCCATAGAACACGTTTCCAGAATGCAACATCTTTATCAATATGACGTTTTGCAAAGGCTAGCCTTGCTTTCAGGTGCATAGGCTTCAATAAGGGAGTCTTTCTCGGACGACATGCTTTTAAACCAGCTTTCTTCAAAACTCTACCAACTGTATGTCGAGATACATTCACTCCAGAGGTGCTCTGTTCATCAACAATCTCCCCAACAGAGATCCTTGGGTTTTGTTTTACTTGTCGAACAATTTTCTGTTCATCTCTTGGGGAAAGAATCCTTTTTCTCCCTCTACCCTCTAAACTCATAACGTGGCCTTGCGATTTGAACTTGTTTATTATGGCTCTAACAGTGGATTTGGGAAGGTTTAGCTTCTTTGAAATCTTATCATAGCCCTCCCCATTGGTATGGCATGCTACAACAAGCTTCCTGACGTCTTCGCTGTGTTCCTTAGTTTTAACCATGGCGATTGAAAATTATAATTTAGTCACTTATAATAGTTTAAATAAATCGCTATCTAAAAATTATCTGAAAAAAATTATTCACTGAATTAGCGTTAAACAAGCATAATATGGCTATAAAAAAGTTCAGAAAGCACGTAAACCGGAAATTGATATATATATATATATATATATATATATATATATATATATATATATATACATTCAGTACGGACCATGAAAGATCAGATAATAAATAAACGTGGATTCATAAGACCAAAAAATCCAACTTTGATCGCCTTTTTTGGCGCAGTGGATAGAGACGTTGAATCTCTATGGTTCCAGGTGAGAATTGTCTGAAGATAGCGGTTTCAATCCTACCCAAAACCTGCCAGAGGCTTACTTGGCCAAAACGCAGTGAGATAACAATAACTGGATGGCAGTGATTACTGAGAATGCAGTTAGGAGAATCAGAGTTCCTATCCTGTCGTGGTTACCCCCTGACGAAGGCCAGAGGTATAGTTGGCCGAAAAATCGTTAAACAAAAATTAAGAAAGATGAGGAAAATAGTCCGTAATAAATAAATTCGGTATGATTGGTTTCTCCTACATTGACCAAGGACCAATTACTTACGTTAAGCATCAGAATAGATACTAGGCTTTGATCTTGACACGAAGGCCAAGAACCCTTTTCTACATATTATTATATAGAATAAGTGATCAGACAATCTTACATTAAAAAAAAAATGTGTGTGAAAGGTGCTAACCTACATACGAACATGAAATGCTATATTATTATATAGAACTAGTAGGGAGACCCGACGTTACCCGAGATTAGATAAGGATCAACAAATGTTCCACATCATACTTGTATTATCAATTAAATAGGAGAAATTTACCATTTTTCAATCAAATTAGTTGATCGCCTACTCTAGCTGGGGAGCCATTGTGATGCACCGGGAGAAAACTTCACGTACCTGCAGCAGTGATTTAGTCAGCAATACATTACACTTAGAGAACCCACTGCTGACTTTATAAAATTATTTTATATAATGGCTGGAATTAAAGTTTAAAATTCAAAAGTCAAGTATCCTGGTTCAACTGTGCCCTAAACAGAAACACTCATTTGAAACACGCCCCTGTCTTATCAAAGAACCTACTATTGATTTTATCAAATTATTTTATATAATGGCTTGAATTTAAGTTTAAAATGCAAAAGTCTAGTATCATGGTTCAATTGTATTCTAAACAGAAACATTCATTTCAAACGTGCCCCTGTCATATCAAAGAGTGGATTTTATACGCTGGGCCTTTCTGCTTTTGTTGTGATCAAACTTCTGAAATGCACTTGTTATGTTAGTCTTTATAAGGTCTTAACTTCTTTTATTTTAATCTTTAATCCGATTTTCCTTCTTTAATCTGATTTTTCGATTATCGATTAACAAATTTCGATACTTATCAGAGGCATTCCGATAAAAAAACCTATTTAAGAACACCCCTCCCCCCAGGCATATAAAGTATATTTGTGTGAAATTTCATAAAAAATCGGTTCAGCCATTTCGGAATCCATAGGGAACGAATTCACACACACGTACACACAAAGTGCCTTTTATATACAAGTAGAGACATACAACATAGATGGGCACTTCAACTAGTTATAAAAGAAAGTTTGGCTTGAAGTTAAGAACTTCCACTGGCTAAAATGATTGACTTTTAATCTAAAAGACCAACCAGATAAAGAATGAAAGATAACGCCTATTAAATTATGACTTATGGCAAGAGAAAAAAAGTAAAAGTAACAAAAAGAGAAAAAAATTAAGTAAATAGGAAAAAATCTTATTAAAAACGTTCAATGTTTTTATCTATTATATCTTTATGGTTCGAATTTCATAGAAATTGCGTTTTTTTGCTTTTAATATTAGCATCGAAGAATTGCGAAATTCAGTGAATAATTCATAAATAATATGCATAGAGGTTTGGGGCTCAAGGCGTCCTAGCGCAAGCTCGCTTAACTCTCCTTCCAAGCCTCATGTTCAAAGAAACACACCCGGACAAAAATATCGATTCTTCTTTTTCGTTTCCGTTTCCTTCGTCGAAGACAGAAATCTTAAGAGATAATTTTGGCTTTGAGGAAGAATAAAATGAAACTGTAATTTATAAAAAATAGAAAAAAGAAAGAAAGAAAGACAGAAGCGTCTTTGCAATGCTGAAAAGACAAGATTGAACTTGACTGAGTTGGCCGCTGCAGACAGCAGGCTTTGCCTTCCTGTGCACCACTCCAAGATGAGGATGTTGCTGGAATATTGCCAACAGACAAAAAGGCTGCACTTTTGGTGCAGATGCGGCTCATACCAAAGTGCAGGAAGAAAGGAAAGGAAAAACATGACGACCAAGAATGGAGAAATGGCATTGCAGAAGGGTGCATGCTGGCTGGGCGGAAAAAAAGAAAAAAGCTACACAAGGTTGTAAGTTCCTTGCCTTAAAGAAAACCATTTTGGAATGGCTCCCATTTGTTAAACGCTGAACCAAATTGTTAGTTCTACCGAAATAGATTGGCAAGAAAAGCATTTTAATATCCACTGAATAAAAAGAAGATATCATTAGAATTTATTGTATAATTTGTTCATCTAGTATTAGGATCCTGTGGAAATACCACGGTGTCTAAAGTATGTAGACGCTTTCAACTGTCTGTATTTATTGCTAATCGCCCGAGGCGCCATAATATTAAAATGCCGATGAGGCTGCTTAGGCATTTTTTGTAGACCAGAGAAGCGCTGGTCTTTCAAAACCACACTTTACTTTGCGTCTAACTTTGTGAAGAAGAGATAAATAAAATACTAAAATGCAAAAGAAAATAATTGTAAATAAATTTTATCTTTAAACTAAAGTATTTTTAAGTTTATTAAAATATCCCATAGGCCGACAAAAAAAAGGCAAACTGCAAAGATTTTGTAAATATTGCATACAAAAATATCTAAAACACTAATTAGATGTTTGAATAATAGATTCACGTTATTTTCCAACCATCTATCTCGTTTATTTGAAAAAAAAAATGTTTTATTAAAATAAATAAATAATAAACTTTGTTCATATTTTGTTAACAACTAAGGAAAACTAAAAAGACATTTCCGCTTCTTTTTTTAAATGTAAACGTATTTCTATTAGGTTGGTGCAAAAATAATGTCGTTTTTTGACGTTCAACTCCATGTCAAAAAACAACATTATTTTTGCACTAACCAAATACTTTTTCGTTTATTTCACTTGTCGTCATCGTCGTCGTCGTCGTCGTCGTCGTCAACAACAACAACAACAACAACAACAACAACAATAATAATAATAATAATAATAATAATAATAATAATAATAATAAAGGAGCGTGAATTATTTTGTTTCAAAGAAATGAGTGCATGGAAAAGCATGGCAATGGATGCTTTCTGCATCAATCTATATAATATTCTACTTGTTCCTTCCTTAGTTATTTAGTTATGCTTTGAAAAAGGCCAAATACAATTTCTGAAGGCCAAATAGCTTTTTAAAAAAGGCCAAATTCGCGAAATTTGGCTTTAAAATAACCAATTTGGCAACACTGCAGAAGAATATGAGAGTGGCCTCCCTTTGATCTAGTCTCGTTTTCCAAGGTCATTATAATAATAATGTATGATCATTGTTGTAATGGTGTGAGAAAGGAACTTGTAGTAATTTCGAGTTGCCGCAGTTCTTCACCCCAAAAAAAAAAGAAGTTAGTAAAACATTATGGAACATTCAAAAGAAACAGGGCAAAAAAATAATATAAAAAAAATGAAAAACATTGTCTACCAAGAAGTGCTAGATTGAAAGAGTAAATTAAAGATTGTCGCTTACAATCTGATTTTATTATTTGTATTGAACTATTTAGCACAATATTACTCCCTGGGTATTTATTAGTACTTATTAGTTTATCTCATTTTGATCAGTTCCATATCTAAAATACAATGGACACTATTTACATAGAAATGGTAATAAATTTATATTTGTTGCATGTTATTGATTTTTCTGTACAAAAAAAACTTTCTTTTTTTTTGAAAAATACCAGCTTTATCAAAACATATTTGTTGTTAAATATATTTCTCATTCTGTGGAATTTCCATGGATCTTGCTAGTCTCTATAATTTGCTGTTACTAATAATATTCCTTTTCAAAATAAACGTCTGTCAGAATCCAAAATATTAAAAAAAAACATGTCTGTTTCTTTCTGTTATATATAGGTTTCATTATTATTATTATTATTATTATTATTATTATTATTATTATTATTATTATTATTATTATTATTATTACTTTGTTTCTTTTTGTTGTTATATCGTTCGTTGTTATTGTTCTTTGTAGTGAGAGAGTCTTATTAGAGTGTGTCTTAGAGAGAGAGTATTTTATTAAGAGGGATGTTGTATCTTAGAGAGAGAGAGATGTTGTAAGAGAGATTCATATTTATAAAAATGTTCGTACTTAGAAGTGTAATAGAAACTCTTTGAGTGAGGAGATAGTGTTCACTGTTCAGACAGTCTTAGTGTTCATATTGTATATGTAAGATGTGTATGTAAAGACATTTTAAACCATATGATATACATAAAACATATATAACAATTTTCACTTTATCTTTTGGTAGAATCACAACACAAAGACGACGTTTATAAAAACACATGATGGGTTTATTTCTTCTCACGACCGGCCGTGGTTTTCTGAGTCAAGAATTCAAAGCTTCACATTCTAAGTTTCAAAAGTGACCGTCTCGCTTCTATACGTTCGAATGTCCATGTCTGGACTGTCGTCTGTCGTCCTCAGACTCTCTCTGACTCTCCCTCAGTTTCTCCTCAAGTTTCTTACTATATCTAGAACTTCCCATTTTCCATGACGTCATACACATGTTAAAACATGTGTCTTCTTTCACGTGTTCTGGACATGCGTGCCCAAAAGTTTTTCCTTTGTTTACAAAAGGAATTTTAACCTATATTCCCAGTAACCTATTTTTCCAATATGTTAAAAACATGTTTATTATGTTATCTTGTAGTTGCATTCTTTCAATTGAATTTTCATAACAGAATTAACAACGCACATTTTTTTCTTTAAAGTATTTTATCTCTAAGCTAAACAATGGTTTGTTTTACATTCCATTTTCTAATTCTCTCTCGTAATCTATTTCTAAACCTAATTTACGAGGTTCGCATTTCGTCTATCCTATTTCATTTTAACTAAATCTCTCTATTTTTATACTTACATGAAAAGGGGACAGCCCTTATCATGTAACATTTCTCCTGTAAGAAAAATCGTTATTGTTGGCTAAATATTCTTTAAATAAATAAAAAACGAATATGTCTCGTCTATATTTATTTATTTCAAATTGTAGTAAAAGTTTTGTCTTATTAGCATAAAAATTATTGTTATTATTATTGTTGCTATTCTTTAAATTAATAAAATGAATACCAGTTTTGAAATGTATTTATTTAAAATTATACTGTGTTAGTCGACAGGGCATCATGCTTTGATTTTGGAGCAATTTATTTTAAAACAGGTGAAGTCGGAATTCTTACCTTAGCGACATCAGATCAATATTTTCATAAATTGTCAAAATCTTACGGCGTCTTTTTATGAAATACTAGCTCGCAAAGTTAGGACTTCAAACACTTGAAAGCAAAATTTTCAATATTAAAAAACACAACTTTCTGCATCTATTCTATACTAGCGGAAGGAAGGCGTCTGACTTTGCCCGGTCGTAAAATACGCTTAAATATGATAAATAGATTTCGTATATATTATTATAAGGTTGTGATTTCAAAATAAAAAAAAAGTATTTGGGTGCCATCAGCTAGAATAGAAACCGAAAGCCAAACTGTAGTAATCAAAGTTGGTGACGTTACCACCGTACCAACGTGACACGCATATGAACGGATTAAAAAATATAAATTTAAAATAAACTAAGATGAGTGTACAAAATGTATAACAAATTTTTTTCAAATTTAACCCTTTTGTTACCTCTTAAAGACTATTTTTGTCGGCCCATAAAAGAATGGTCTATTAAGTATCCAACCATTTGAGGTGCCGCTCTGTGACTTTTAGTTTCGGAAGAGATAAAGTTTGAAAATATCAAGACAGACAGACAGACAGACATATAGTCTTTTATATATTAGATAAACATAAACATATAATATGAATAAATTTTGGTAATTTGTATGCAAATTAGTAACGAGAATTAGGATGAGCAACAAAAACGGATGTGCAGATATATTTAAAAATGTATCCACAAAATCGTTCCATGTGATTATTAGTTGCAAGTGTTTCTGTACTTGGTTAAGTTGGTGATGGAAATAGTATTTGTGTAACAGAGCATAGACACGCATATGCAAATGCATACGAAATACGAAATGACGTCACTAAAGGAAAAAAGACTGTAAAAAGGAGAGAAAGCATGTTAGAGAAGACGATCCCGCGAGAGACGTTATAGCAATAAGGAGAAGTCACACATAGGGGGAGAATAAAGAAATAAATGTTGTATAAAAAAAGAGTTGAGTTATTATTTGTCCTATGTTCGTTGCAATGTAGACTTCACACAAAGTGTGTAGCATTACATTTGCTGCGCTCAAAGTTAGTAGTGCAAGTGAGTCTGTGCTAATAATGAAATCCATTGGTGCAAGTAAGTTTTTGCCGTGGGTGCAAGTCTGTAATGCAAGTAATTCTGCACAGTTGTTGGTTGTGCTTCTCAGAATGGAATAGCATTGGAGAAGTTAAGTAACGTCAGGGTCTGTGGTGCGCTACATTTGAAATCAAAAAAGGTTTGCTACTGGTTCTTTAAATTTGAAGAGACAAATTTTCTTTAACAACTACTCTTAAATTGAAAGCCATGTTTAATTTCAGAAGAGTTTGCGATGGATAGCTGCTCTGTACAAGTCCTGGAGATGAAGAGTTATCCGTCGGTCACTTTTCTGTACAAGTCTCGGACTTTATAATTTGCAGGCAAAAAGCAAAAGATCTCTCTCATGTTGACACGAAAAAAAAATGTGCCGGAATGCTAAAAGATTAAATATTTTTATGGAGCAGTTCTGGTTTCTGATTGGTTGCTAGCAGAACGTGACTCCATTTGATTGGTCATTTCCTATCGCCGGTGTCTATAAGTAGAACCTTCCAACTTTCGGTGATCATACACTATTTTTATATCAAAAATATTGCAACAACTACCAAAAAACCTCAACCATCGATTGCAATGACAAATAACACCCTACATGAAAACCAATCCTTTAAACTTCTAAGCTTAATATTCACAGACAACATAAATTGGTACAAATACATTGAGGACATTGCTAAGGCTGCTGCAAATGTGGTCTCTCTCTCTCTCTACTATGCTAGAAAATTATTCACACCCCTCCATGGACTATCTCATGACGTCACTTCCTTTGATGACGTCGCTTCCTTTGGTGACGTCACTTCCGGTATCGAGTATCGGTACCCGGCAGTCAGAGATTGGCACGCGACCAAGGAGGTCGGGTGCATACGCTCCACCGTTGATGAATGACTTTGCTCAACTCGCTTTGCCTATAATATATGTGAATACATGTTCGTTTCCTAAAAATCCTGTGGTCCTTCGTTCTTATTACCATTTAACCCCATAACAATACAATCTACCCATGCATGGAATATTATTGCCATACCTGGGCTGGTGCATCTACCACTAGTCCTTCACTCTTAGACCAAAAGAGAGTCTCAAGTCTAATACGTCCGGCACTATCTGTGAAGCTCCAACCTATGTCTCATCGCTGTAATGTTGCATACCTGTGCCTTTAATACTTTAATTAAATGTGCTCTGATGAACTCATAGCACTTTTGTCCCCTCAACGTAACCTGACAAGCAGCAAAATCACACCCATTCACTTTTAAGGTCCCTCGATGGAGGAAAGCTTTTTCCTTTAATAGTTTCTTTCCTTGGACTGCTAGACTTTGGAATTCCCTCCCTGTTTCTTGCTTCCTTGATTGCACTAATCTGCAAAAGTTTAAATGTAATGTAAACTGATATCTGTTAAACACGATTCCAAATAGTAGCTCTTTTGTTCCAAGCCGCAATAAGCCGCGTTTGGGTGAAAAAGTATTAAAAAAAATACAAGTGGGTGCATTTATATTTTAGTTTATGAGTGGAATTAATTAACGAACGTCCAATTGTTAACAAAAAGCAAAAATAATAATAAAAAAAACAATAATAATAATAATAATAATAATAATAATAATAATAATAATACAAACTACTACTAATAATTATTGTTTTTTATTATTATTATAATTATTTATATTATTGTTATTATTTTCATTATTATTATTATTATTAGTAGTAGTAGTAGTAGTAGTAGTAGGATTATTATTTTTGTTATTATTAGCAAAAAGGAAAGAAACTGCAATATTGTAGATTTTGCCGTCGCAGAAGACTACAGAATGAAGATCAAAGAGATAGAACAACGAAACAAATATGCAGAACTTGCCAAAGAACTGAAACGAATAGGGAATATGAAGAAAATAAATAATCGTAGAAGCACTAGGGACAGTATCAAAGAACATGGATTAAAAAAAAAAACTAGGAGAAATCGGAATCAAGAGGAAGACTGAAACTATACAACAGATGGAAATCCCAAAAACAACTGAAATCTTGAAGAAATCCTTTGAATGCAGAAACTAACCCAAATAATCTACAAACGCTAACCCGTCATATAGAAAATACAATAGAAGTAAAACAAAAAGATAGTGGAATTCCACATCGAACCAAGAAAACTGAAACTGCAAATTGTTAATTAGTATTGCGCCCCTCTCCAAAAGAGTCTACATAGACAGGCACTACACCAAATAGTCGTGAAGGACCAAAGAGGATGGAAAGACTGTAGAAAGAAAACACTACCAGACTTCTACTGGATTAGTGCAAAAAGGACAAACCTTGGGGAGGCTTGTTGCCACCTAAACTCCAGTAAAGGCCAATGGTCGTTAACAGCGTAAACGGTTGTTTTAGTAACGCAAATTTAATTGCAAAGATTATCGAAAAAATACTAGAAATCTGGCGAGGTTGGCTGTCACTCAGACTCCAGGGAACATCTCAGGTTGTTGGCAGAGATAAATCTTCGAAATATTTATTTGCACAAAATATAAAAAATACATTGTGACCAAATTAGGTACACGGCCATTCAAAAGTGTGGGGATAAATGGGTGTCGTTGGTCATCCTTGATTTCAAATACTTAAAATTGTCTATCCTACTCTTAACTAGAAATATCTCAGTCACCACAATACCAAGTTCATTCCAGGAGCTATCCTACTTAAGATAAACCCAAATTTGAAAAAGTTTTATTGAATTATCTTTGATGAAGGTCCGTGTGAAAACTCCTAGTGAGTACCAATAACAATGATGATACTGTTGCTGCTGCTGCTGCTGCTGCTGCTGATGATGATGATGATCAAATGAACTCGCAAAAAGTATCCCGAAAAAAATGATTCCATTATAAATAAACCATCAAAATGTTTCATCTGAAATGATTTAATTAATCAAGATTTTTCTTCTTACTCATTCGCTGAATTAATTCTCATTGAAAACGGAATATGCTTCACAAAATTCAAAATGGATGCCGATTTCCGTTGTAGACATGCTTGAGAGGCAACCTACAAGAAACCCAGTTAAATTTACTACAAAAGTGCATTTTTTGAAGGAAACTTGTAATTAATTCTGACAGAAGAAGAGACATTTTTTTTCGTAAATCGAAGAATCTGCAAAGTCTTTTCAGATCTGCTGCGATACTTTTGAAAAAAAAAAAGAAGAAAATAAACAAATGCGGTTCTATAAATGTGAGATACATTTCTCATTATAAATTATCGTAATCTTACTTTTCACACACTTCTAACTGCTTTCTTGTGTCTTGGTGAAACTTTCGTTTTAAGCTTTGCACAAATTTACAAAGAAAATTAAAAAAAAAAAAAACCATTCGTTCCTGTCTTTTTCATTCGTTATGTTACGCTTTTCAATTGCCGACATCTTTCTTTTTTTCTATCTTTCGTCTTTAAAAAAAGAAGAAAATAAGGAAAGAATTCTTTGCATTTTCTCTGCTCTTTGCTGTTACTGTCTGCTGTTAGGCTCCCACTCCCCCTCTCACACACACTGTTCCATGACAATATGCAATTTCAATCCTTTGTCTCATCTAGATAGGTTTTCCCCAACATTCCTAACTCTCCACCGCCGACATGTGTTTTCGCGCGCTTCTATTATACAATGTTCCTTTGTTTTATTTGTATAAAGAAAAAAAGAACAAAAACGACATGAAATACATTAAACAGAAAACGGATATCGCAAAAACGTCTATGTAAATAATAATAATAATAATAATAATAATAATAATAATAATAATAACAACAACAACAACAACGAAGATAATCAATAATCAATAATAACATCTCTTTAGAGTAATTGATAAAATTCTTTAAAACAATCCGATGAGAGTAATTATTGCTTCCACTTTTTCAACTTTGGCTCAGCCATTGTGTTTTATGCGTTTCTTGATTTTCTTTCCTCTTGTGGAATTTTATTTGCGCCAATTAACTGTTAAATGTAAACATATTTAATCTAAAACAAGAACAGATCTGTTCTCAAGATGCGTCCGTTTGATCTGCGCGACTTACGCTGAGAGTTATATTTCAAATGTAAAACCTTGCAGGACGACGGAAACGCTATTTCAAACGTAGGCGTAACAGGCTGATGCAAACATTATTTTAAACTTAAGCATGAAGCATAAATTAATATGTTGGATTTAAGTGTAACAGACCGACGAAAATGTTACTTTTCTGAATTTGGTGGATGAGATTATATAATTCGTATTATTTGCATAATTCGAACTACTGTTCCTATTTTGAATGTTATTCGCACAAGTTTTTGGTCAGTGTAACCTTCGTCCTTCCTCGGGTGTATTTTGTCGAACTTGAGCATCTTTCTGTCAAACTCGGGAATCTGCAAGAACCCATGGCGTAATGGATAAAGTAATTGGTTAAATTCAGTTATATAAGTTGCACTCTTCTGAAGATTGAAGATTGAAGATTCAATCCTTAGTGCAGACCACACTAAAATACAATTACAAATTATTTATGACTTCAAGCCTCTCATAGTTGACGGAACAAAAACATACTACCCTGGTTGCTTAAATAAAAGGTTCTGTTAAGATTCCTGAGTTTGACAGAAAGCTTCCCGTGTTTTACAAGATAAATCTGAAGAAGATCGGAGGTTACATCGACCGAAACGTTGTGCAAATAACACACAAGATGAGAACAGTAGTCTGAATAGTCCAAATAATACATACGAAAATGTTATTTCAAATTTTTCCCTACTCTTTAGCTTTGCCTAAAACTAAAAGCAAATTCCATGAATAAAAGTTCTTCCATAGAACACCCGCCTGTGTAACTCTATACCGCAGGGCTGCTTCCTAGCTTTTAATCCGATGTAAATAAGTTCTTTAATAATCAAATCCTACCCAATTTCCATCACTACTAATCATCGCCGTGTTGTCTCACCAACCACCTTAACTCTTATCCTCGAGTGACCTTCCAGCCTGGATAAACGGTGACTCCATTGAGAATAAAAGGCGAACTGAAAAACAAAATCTTTTTTAGAAATATTTGGACGTGTCTAAATATAGATGCGTCCATTTAATCTGCACTTAAAGCAATGAAATGCTCTTTCAAAAGAAAGTATGACAGATTGAAGATAATGACTATTTCAAATTTAAGTGATACAGACCAATGAATACAGATATGTGTTTATTGGTCTGTCACACTTAGAGACTATTGAAGACATCAAAAATAAAATATGCTTATTCAACCTGCGCGTTTAATAATGAACCACTACTTTAAACTGAAAAGTGACATACAAAGAAGTTAAGTATGACAGAGGAAGAATCTTAATGTGACAGACCAAAATGTAAAGTGTGACAAATTAAAAAGTTATGCATGAGAAACAAAGAAGTGGAAGATGAAATTCAAAGAAGTTATGCGTGACAGACTGAGAAATTGAGTGTGACAGACAAAGATGTTATACGTAACGGACCCAGAAGTAATGCATGAGAGAAGTTAAGTGTGAAAAATAAAGAATCTATACTTAATATACCCACAAGTTAAATGTGATAGACTAAGTATCTAAATGCAACAAACTAAATGTGATAGACCAAGAAGTTAAGTGTGACGGACCAAGAATCTAAATGTAATAGACTAAGATGTTAAGTGTGACAGAGCAAGAATCTAAATGAGATACAGTAAGATGGTAGGTGTGACAGAGCAAGAATCTAAACGTGATAGAGCAAGAGGTTAAGAGTGACAGACCAGGAATCTAAATGTGATAGACCAAGAAATTAAGTGTGACAGACCAAGAATGTAAATGTTATAGACTAAGAAGTTAAGTGTGACAGACCAAAAATATAAATGTGATAGAGAAAAAAGATAAGTGTGACAGAGCAAGAATCTAAATGTGATAGACCAAGAAGTTAAGTGTGACAGACCAAGAATATAAATGTTATAGACCAAGAAGTTAAGTGTGACAGAACAAGCATCAAAATGTGATAGACCGAGAAGTTTAGTGTGACAAAGCAAGAATCTAAGCTTAACAGACCGAGACGTTAAGCGTTACACCACAGGAAGATTAAATCTGAATAGTATAAGATGTGTACAGAACAGAGGACGTTAGCAGTCTGGCTGGTGGACCCCCCCCCGCCCCCCAAAAAGAAACTATTATATATTGTTACATTATGTTTTACCACCGTTGAATATATAAGCCGTTATGCACCTGAGTCATCGTAGTGACCCAAATTTTTTTATATAACGCACATCGTAGCCGTTGTGAAACTCAGGTGGCTTTTCGGCTGTTGATAAAAACCACATGAGTATTAATTGTTTGGTTATAAAGGTTTATTCAAAGAACATAAGCAGAAAACTTTGTACATTTATGTGTGCGTGTATAAGAGAGAGAGAGAGAGAGAGAGAGAGAGAGAGAGAGAGAGAGAGAGACTGATAAATAAATAGGTAGACTCATGTTATTTAGTGTATCTTGTCGAACTCGGGAATGCTTCTGTCTAACTCGGGCGTTTGGAAACGAAATAGGTAGACCGATAGATGGTCTGTTTTGATAAACTTATCTCGTTGTTCATGAAATCGGATAAGTTCTCCTTGGCCGGAATTCACGTGATTTCGTTGACTTCCGGTTTTAGGTCCCACTGAAACAACTCCATCTAGACACCTCTTCCCTAACAATATTAAAGTAAAATAAGCAACCAATTGAACTGAAGTGTTGCATACTCAACGTTGTATCAAACACGTAACAGCCAAGTTGATATCATCATTATGAAAGTATTAAATTTGGGAATTTTTAGATGACGATTGAATATTTGGATTATTAGGACTACTGTCTACTATAACTCGTGACGCAACGGATATAAGCGTTAAGTAATAATCAGTTCAATATGACAGTCTTTTGGGGGTTTAAAGTTTAATACTAAGTTTGGATGATACTAAGAATACAATTAAAAATGGCTGGAGAAACGAGAGTAAGCTACTCCCATGGATCAAATAAACGGTTCGATAGAGATACCTGATTTTAACATAGATATTCGAGAATTTAACAAGATGTACCTGTAGGAAGTAGAACGTTAAATTGGTCGAAATCTTATAAAAATAACATCCAAGATGAGAACAGTAGTCCGAAAAATGTAAATAATACTGAAACATTAAAGTTCACGATGGTTATTGCAAGGGTCTGGAAGAAAGACACAACTCGTATTTAATTGAAACAAAATATATTGAACAGGAAAAGCAAATAAACAAATAAAGAGAATGGTTATACGTCAGTCCGACTGCTAAATGTGCATAACTTATGCATAACACTAAGAAACATATTATTCCGGTCTTTATAGTAAGCAGAAGAGTTTATTATTATCCATGATGGACACCACAACAATTATTCATATCTTCTTTTTTGCTCATTCTTCTCATAAATGCTTTAATGTGACCAAAGAAGCCTCTGTCCGGTTATTAAGATTTCTTATTTATGCCTTTAAAAAGACTAACCCGACACAAATCTAATGAAAGATAGTGGACATTTATTCAATTTGATCTTTGTTCCAAATCACTGACTAGTGTGGGAGCGAGAGACAAAGAGAAGCGATCGAAATCACTAATTAGTTATATCTTCTCGTCAGCTGTCCCATTTCCTGTTATTTTTAACTAACTAAATTATATACTAAATGATCTATCCACACAATATCTCATAAGTGTGAATAGGAACCATTTTTCACCAAATTTAACCTTTTTAGGTTTACTTGCTCCAAATTAGTTAAGAGATAGAGGCATGTCTATCATATTATTATGGAATACAAGTCACTCACCTGTAATAACTTTACAGTTTCCAGAGATTATTCATATAGTTAACAACTTCAGTATTGCAAAAACCATTTAATTACATTTCTATATATATGATATTAATTGCAATATTTTGTTTGATTTCTGTTATAGGCTTCATATATAATTTGGACTGGGTTAGTTAACCTCTGCTAACCCTTTGACTACCTCATTTCCCGTTATTCTCAACTGACTTGATCTTCATTTTAAATCAATTCTCAGTTGTGCCAGACAGACAGAAAGAACAGATCAAAGTCACTAATTAGTTACATCTTCTCAGCCAATGTCATCATACATCTGACACCATGTGGTGTCATATCCCTTTTTAATACCTACCCACAGCCTAAGTAATTTTCCCATAATCAGTGAGTTGACCTCTATGGACACCTCGATTGCTTCATTTGTCATTATTCTCGACTAACTAAATTATATACATGACTAGCCTGGGTGCACGGCGTTGCTCGGATGTTTGGAAGTGTGTGTTGAGCAACAAAAACAACTTGTTAGTGGACAGGTAGGCTCGAACCCGTACCATGAAAGAGGAAAAGAATGTGAAAAAAAAAACATGACATCTTTGCCGTTGCGTCCATTGCCAAACCAAAAGTGGCGAAGATTAAAATTAAGGCTAGTTAATCGAAAAGAGGTAATGACTTGCGAAAATATCGGTGAAAATAGCGACGCCTGCTTGTAGAAAAGTGCCCAGTTGAGGGTGAAGAAAGTAATGTTTTTAGTCAATTTTTCGATATTTGTCGTCCGAAGGGTCGAGCTTAAAAATGATACCGACCTTGTGAAAATAGGTCGCCTCTGTCGAAAGTAGGTTAGATTTATATTATAGATCAGCAGGGTTACCCGGCGTTGCCTGGGTGTGGAGGTGTGTGTGTGTGTGTGTGGGGGGGTAATTCAAAACAAAATGGAAAATAAAGAATAAGCGAACGTAATAACCCTGTTTAAATATTATATCTTTTTCTTTTAAATCGAAAAAAAACAGCGAACGTGATGCAAAATAAAGAATAAGCGAACGATGTTAAAACTTCTTAAAAAATCGGAAAAACAAAAACAAAAAAAAACAGCGAACATGATGGGAAAATAAAAAAACCTATGAAAAATGGCATAAATAACCCTGTTTCTATATTAAAATTTTAAAATCGAAAAAAAAATATGTTTGACATCTCGGCTTAAACGTGCAATCTTAAGATAACGACGCTGCTACTATAACGACTGGTCTATGACCGCATTTATATATTAAAACTAATTCAAGGAAGAACGTTTTTTGCGCATGCGTGTTTGGCTAAATTGTCACGAAGGAAAAGAAAACTGTAGAAAAGTGTCCAGTTGAGGGTGAAGGAATTAATGTTTTTAGCCAATCTTTCAATATTTGTCGTCCGAAGGGTCGAGCTTCAAAATGATACCGATCTCATCAAAATCCGTCACCTCTGTTGAAAGTTTTTGCGAGACATACATACACACATACATACATACATTTTAACACGCAGGTGAGAGTTATATTATAGAAGATGATCTACCGATGACATATCTAACAGAAGTAGCTGCCATTAGATCAAGTGTAGATTCGCCACTCTGATTGTACTGACAGTTTGAAATGAACGGGTATAGCATGGCACTGTATCTGATATTAAGCAAACGTTCCACATTTTTTCCAAATATAAATGAAGCTACATATTTTTCAAATCAACATGATCTCAGAATAATATTTTTATTCCATTAAAATATCCAAATTAATCCCCCCCCATATTTACGCGGGAAAGTCTCTTAATATGGAACACTGGGAATATCCAAGAAATGCGAGTGAACAATATCATGACATCATACACAAATGAGGATATCAGAAATGCTTTAGTCTAAACAAAGAACATGTTTGAACTAGTGCTCCAAATGGCAAGGGAACTATTTTCAAGAACATTAATATTTCATTGATTTTTCCTTTCTCTTTTGAAATACATTTTGATTATCTCATAGCTTAAAGAAAAATAACATTTTATTTGTAGTGTAATGAGGTTAGGGTTAGGGTAATCATAAAAGTCCGGATAGTGAACGAGTATTATAAGCTAGATGTTAACGAGATGTAGGTCGGGGGGAAGCGTAGATGTCGCTTTTGTAATGCGACTTATTGTGATAATTTCAAGGTTGAGACGAAAATAAAATGAATGTATTGTTTGTATTTTGAAGTGTGTCCATTCGAGGAATGTATTAAAATAAATTTAAGAGTTACTTCAACGATCGAGAGAGAATTGAAATATTAAAACATACGAGATTGAACTGAATGAACGTTCTGCCTTTGGGACCGTCCAGCAGTGGCTGGAGAATTGACTGCATCTGTACGACAGAGTGTCTCAAGAAAATGTCGATCTTCAACTACAATACATTATCAGCTATAATAAAAAAAACCTTTCTGGTTTCATTTCTTCATTTTTTACTGACACACAGTTCACATTTTGAAACCAGGTAAAAATGGGGAAGAATGTGACAGTATGACTACAATATCATCATCTCATATACAAATAGAATTTTCACACGTACTTTAGTCTAAACAAAAACCTGTTTGAACCCGTGCTCAGAATGTTAAGGAAACTACTTCACAGATCATTATGAAACAAGGTACAGTGTCACTTTGATGTAGGGGACTACTATCAGGGATATAAGTTGCAGGGATACTATGTAGGGAGTTGAGCAGCAAGATGTCTGTTCACATTACACTTTAACTTCTGCATGTCAATACAGTTGGGGAAGCAAGAACCCAGAAGGGAATTCCAAAGTCTAACAGTTCTAGGAAAGAAACTATTAAAGTAGAAGGTCTTCTTACATCTAGGGATCTTTATTGTGTAGGGGTGGGATTTTGCTGCTTGGCGGGGTTTTCTGGGGAAATTACGTTGATAGGATACAAAGGTATGTAGTTCGTTGGAGGAGCTATCATTAAAATACTTGTAAAACAGGCAGAGGAATGCAACATTTCATCGATGAGACAGACGTTGAAGCTTAGATGATAGTTCAGGACCTATCAAGTAGGCGACTCTCTTTTGAACCCTGTTCATGAGACAGAGACCAGCAGCAGATGCACCAGCCTAAATGTGACAACAATACTCCATACATGGGCGAGTAGTGGCCTTGTAGAAGTACAGGATACTTTCAGGCATGAGTAATTTTCTAGCATGATAGAGAGAGCCCACCTTCTTTGCAGCAGCTTTGATAATGCTCTCGATGTATCTGTTCTAACTCATGTTCCCTGTGAACATTAAGCCGAGGAGTTTGAACGAAGTACTTTCAGGTAATGTATCTTTAGCCATAGCTATTGGGGGCTGAGAAGGTTTCTTGTAATTATTAAAGGAAACAAGTTTGGTAGCATTAAAAGTTACCATCTACTTTTGATCCTATTCCACTAGTGACTAGTCTAGCTGCACTTATGAGTTGTGATACAACGAAACAGTACTATATATATATATTGTGTATATTTAGGCAGCATGTTCTCGTTGAGGCAAATGTTATTAAAAAGCACGGGATTTTTTTGTTGCATTATTTTCTTTTTGTATTATTTTCTTTTTTACCTTTTACTAATCTCTGAATTTTTCTTTTTATATTTTTATCAAAGTTATATAAATTGGATCCATATGTTTGTTTTTGCATAGCGAACGCCTTCGATTGGTACATTTACGTCAACCTCATGTAGATTAAGTCATTTAGGTTTTTAAAGTTACGTTTTTTTTTTAAATTATGTTTGGTATTACATATGTGAAAATTAATATATTTTGTCATGGTCACATGTTAGGGTGGTTTTTTTAAATGGGTGGACACTTTTTAACAGGGGGAGGTTAATATTAATATCAACATTGTGTTAAATTGCATTTACATTTTTGTATACATATTATTTAGAATTGACGAACCTAAGCATTTTACAATGTTCCCACTGCATTCATAATTTATATTATTTATTGAGGTTGTTTCGCTTTTATGTATACAACTTTGAAAAAATATGAAAAGAAAAATTCGGAGATTGAAAAATGTAAAAAGGAAAATAATCAAACAAAAATACCATTCTTATATATATATATATATATATATATATATATATATATATATATATATATATATATATATATATATATATATATATGCATATATATATATATATATTTATATATATATATATATATATTAATCCTCGCGCGAAAGAGCAAAGCACAAAATGTTTTAAATAATAATAATAATAATAATAATAATAATAATAATAATAATAATAATAATAGAATAACAATAACAAAGCTGGCGAGGACTACTATTGAGCGTAACCAGTTATACAATGCTTTTGAAATTTTCATCTTTATTTTTCTCGTTATGTACTGAATATTTGTTAATGAAGCCTATATGAAATATGTTACTTATTAAATTTTAAAAATGTTCTATTCTGAAAGAAGTTTAAAAAAACAACAACAACATCAAGTTATTTAAAAGTTTTTGTTAAAAAACATCAGATTTTCTCATTATTCAGACCTGTATTACAAAGAGGGGGTTGCAAAAAATGAGCTGTGACGTGAGGAGAAATACAAACTGAAACAGAGAGAATATTCAGACCTGTAATAATACAAAGAGGGGGTTGCAAATATGAGTTGTGCTGTGAGGAGAAATACAAACTGAAATAGCGAGAAGGAGAGTTTTAAAATATAATCTTAAAAAGATAAGATACAAGTTAGAAAAGCATTTCATCCAAGGCATGAAAATTGTTAAACAAAATGTTTTTACTATAGGCTTTAAAAATAAAGGTACAAGATTCAATTTGAAATTTATTTATCTTCAAAGTGTACTTTTATAAATTTTACAAATTAAGGTATAAAAATTTAATTTAAATTGAATCAAAAAATTACCTTGGATTTATTTTATGTAATGTATATTCTGTTGCAATTTAAAGACATTATCTTTCATCTAGCAATTAATGATATAGATATAAAATTTTCAATGATTTTTTTAAGTGCAACAGAATGTACACTACATAAAATTAATCCAAGGTAATTTTTTGATTTAATTTAAATTAAATTTTTATACCTTACTTTGTTATATATATATATATATATATATATATATATATATATATATATATATACAAATCCAGGCTTGAGATGTTCAAAAGTAAGGACTAATGAACTAAATGAGGCTGTCAGTAAGTGCTCGATAGCAAGAGCAAAATATTTCTTATTATTTATCCGAAGGTGAACAGTTACATTTGGTCGCTACAAACAGCCATCTGTTTCAGTTAATGAGACTTCATCAGGCGATCATGAACAATTCAACGTTATAGAAAAAAGAAAACAGTGAGCTCTTCAAAAAAGACCATAAAAGTTGCGATTTCTCCCAAAAAGAAGGATTCTCCATTTTTATCCTTCTTTTTTAGGGAGCTCGTAACTTTTATAGTTTTTTTTAAAGAGCTCACTTTTTTTTTGTAAAGCATCGAATGGTTCAGGGTCACCTGACGAAGTCTCATTGACTGAAATAGATGGCTGTTTGTAGCGACCAAATGTAACTGTTTACCTTCGAATAAATAATAATAATAATAATAATAATAATAATAATAATAATAATAATAATAATGTATATATATATACATATATATTATAAATATTTTATTTATTAACACACACAAATATATATATATATATATATATATATATATATATATATATATATATATATATATATATATATATATATATATATATATATGAGTCGTGTATCTTTCTTTTTATCCATTGCATTTCTTTCTCATATTAATGTTGATTTTTATTATTGATTTTTCTCTGGAGTATATGCTTTTTTCCGAAGTCTGAAAACTCATTTTCCGTTAAGTGTTGCCTACATAAGTCCCGGAGGACACGAGACTTGCTAGTTAAATAAACGATGAAATCATTAATATGCATTAAAATACAAGATATTTGTTCAGGTTTCAAATCCTAAAATATGACCGAGTAGAAAATGGGGGAAAACAACAAAAAACATCTAATATAAACGAGATTCCGTTACCCATTCCTCCTTATTTTCCTTATTAGCGTGTGAATAAGAGGAGGACCTATCACCATTTCCACCCTTCAAAATCAATTGTAATTAGTTTTTTTTTTATGGAGAGTTTCGGCAGTCAAGTAGCTTGTTTTCCCTATTTTTATTGTCCCTCGTTTCCCATTAACTATGAGTGATGTTTCTGACACAGGGAGAAAAGAAAATGCTGTATACTTTGTCGATAGATTTTATTTTTTTCGAATAGTAACTTGCGATAAGTGAGTAATTCTCTTTCTATTCCTATCCTTGTTGCCATGTCACTAATGAAATTACTGAAGATAAATGTTTAATATGGACTAACGTTATCTGCCTGATAATCAGGGATCAGAACCTTGAACTAACTGCCAAGGGTCCTGTCCCATCAACAAGTGAGTTGCTGTATTGCCGTTTGGTGAATGGAACTTGCAGTCTCTTCTGATGCGGGCCTCTCGATGCCATATTAGTGGCAACTGCTATAGTTTATCTTGTTCATGGTCTTTAAAAATCTTCAAAAGTTCTACATCTCTCTTTTTTTCTCTCTTTCTCTCTCTCTCTCTCTCTCTCTCTCTCTCTCTCTCTCTTTCTCTTGTCCTGCTCTAAACAGCTCTGCTGACTTCTTCCACAAATTCCCTTATCATATCATGACAAGTCTCAAGAAACAATACAAGATTAAACTCACAACTCCAACTTCCACCGTAGACCCCCACTACTAGGTCTCCTTTTCCAACGTCACGGATCTACGTTCCAACCTCCTTGAGCTTGAAACCCAACTACAGGATATCAAGCCTGACCTGTTGTTCCTGTGCAAAACTGGCATTAGTTCGACTGTTTCCCTCGATGATTTTGCAATTAAAGGATATTTGAACTTGACATCCAAACTTGACCATCGAGATCGTCATGGACAGGGAGTATGTGTTTACATTAGGGATGGCTTTCCATGTGGGAGGAATATCTTCAGGGAAAATCCTAAATTGCTATATATGTGCTTCCAAGTAGCACTTACTTACTGTATTCATATGTGCCCTTCATCATCCCCACAACGACGGACGTATTACATTTGAGAATATCTAAGGAAAATCCTGTCTCATCCCTCGGCCAACATTCATGTCTGTTGAGACTTCAATATTCACAATGTTGAACGGCTAGTCCACTCAAACAAAAAAGATGATTAAACGAGGTTTTATCATAAGTTCTCCCTTGCTTATGATCTAACACAGATTGTTAATGAATCCACTCGTATACCCGATGCTGACGGACAATTTGTAAGTCTTTTGGACTTTTTTTTCACAACTTGCCCCAAACTGTACTCATCCTCCATTTTGTCTCTGCTTGGATCTTCTGATCACCGGTTGTCTCAATTAAAATAAAAACAAAATGTAATAAGTTCTTAGATGCCCCTCTTGATCGTACAGCGTATCCATATTCTATGGCTGACTGAGATAGCTTCCAAACGTTTATATCTGAAATGCTTCTGTATTCCATGTTAAAAAAGAATGTTTCCCTTATAGCATCAGACTAGATCGACTGATTGATCGTCAGTATAGGCAGCTACATACTCTCCAAACATTCCAACAAAACTAAAATAACCATTGTACAGAGAAATCACTATTTCTATTGCTTTTAACGAAATAGATGTTCTAAAACAAAAACCGTCTTTAGGATAATCAGTAACCACCAGAAAAGGGTTATAAAAATTGTGAGAGTCATATACTCAATCCGCCAGGTCTAAAGTAGCTGAGCAGACAATTAGTTACCTGAGATTTGGGGAATAATAAACAAGGTCCTGAACAGATGGTTGTCCTATATTCTAACTATCATCAATGGACTTGCAGTAATTTCGTCAGCATCTGACAAAGCAAAATTCTTTGTTAATAACTTTTTATCAAAATCTATATATTGAGATAGGGGTCACCTGCCACCTGAATTTACTCTATAATTGAAAATAGGATGAACGATATCAATAAATCTGTCCGTGATCTTGCTAAGCTTATCAAGAATCTCAATTTCAGTAAAGAACTGGCTCTGACAACATTCAATCAAAAAGCTTCAACCAGAACTGGCTCCCATTTGTGCTAAGCTGTTTAAACGTTGCCTTTAGGAGAAATACTTCCCATCACCTTGGGCAACTTTGTCAGACTGCTCTGTATTTAAAAATACTTATTATCGGTCATCTGTATCTCAATATGGACCAATCAATCTCCTGTGCATAAAGAATAAGTTGGTTGAATCCATGATAAAAAGAGAAGTTGTGAACCACCTCAGGTAAAAACAACCTACTCAGTGACATGGTATATGGTTTCTGTTCTGTGAGATCGACAGCTGATTTGCTAACTGTAATATTGCATAGGATCAATGAATTTATTGGCTACATCTTCATTTCTAGAGAAATTTCTCTTGACATATCAAAGGCATTTGATAGAGTGTAGAGCATAAAGGTCTACTTCATAAGATTTCCAGAATATCTAGAAATATTCTCTCACTCATTAAATCCTTTCTCTCTTGTATATATATATATATATGACCCTAACTCTCGTTCTCTTCCTGATCGTCATCAATGATCTCCAAAATCACATTCTTAGATCATTCATTGACATTCATGCAAATGACAATATCTGTGTCAACACTTCAAAGGTTTGTAATCCCTAAGATTTTTTCTGATTCTCTTCCTTCTGACCTTGAACGTGTGGTGCAATGGGGGGAAAATGTGGTTAATTTTAATACATCTAAAACAAAGCTATCTTTTCACTACCAATATTCTGATCCTCACCTGGCTCTAACTGAAATGAATAGCTCTAGTCTTAAGGAATCACCCTGCTGTGATAAGCTTCTTGGACTAACTTTCACTTCTGATCTGAAATGGATGACTTACATAGAATCCGTTGTTATGGTCACCGGATAAATAGTTGGATCATTCTACCACTCCAGAAGGTATCTTACTACCGATGTAGTCGTCTACCTGTATAAGAGTCAAAACCATTTTAAGATGGAGTACTGTTGACACATTTGGGTAGAAACTGCACAAAGCACCCTTTTCTGCTTTGACGGAGTAGAAAACCGACTTTGAAATCTGCTGGTTGATGTGCTTTCCTCCTTGCTTCACAGAAGAACGATGTGAGCTCATCGCTGTTATTTTCATGGCAGGTGCTCGAATGAGCTTCACTTTATGGTCATTTCTATTGGAAAATATTTGTGGCAAACACTATCAGCAATTTCTTTTACTCTCTATCTGTGCCTAAAATTAGACCAGAATTCCATGAGCAAAGCTTTTCTTTCCCCCAGAGCTGCTCGTCTGTGGAACATAATATCGTTGAGCTGTTTTCCAGCTGACTATAACATGCTCGTTTGCAAGTCTGAAGTAAGCAAGTTCTTGATGAGCCGTCCTCTAAAATAAATGAACACCTATCCAACTTGCACCATCAACAATCATCACGGTGTTGTTTTACCTGACATTCATTAATCCTTGTCCTTGAGTGGCATCCGGGCCTTGATAAGCAATGAATCTATAGTAAAATAAAAAACAAAATTCATTCATTTTTCATTTCTCTTTCCAATGAGATATATTTTGATGACCTCATGGTTTAAAGAAAATTAAAATTTTATTTGATGCTTCTTTTCTGTTGTGAGGAAGAATATTTGGTCATAGTCAAGGTTGTCTGCTCTTTCTGACTTCCAGTTTCTGCTCTGCAGACGGACGATGGTGACAAACAAGATATGGTTCCTTCTGATTAATTATTATCTTCCTCTCAGATACTGTGAAAGCTCCTGCCATTTTCCCATGTAAAAAAATCACTTTCTTGTCCGCTTGAGCATGTCTAATTATCCAGCCAAATCGACACCAGAAACCGGAAATCAAAAGGAGAAGACAACCTTAACCATAATTGAATGCTTTCTTATTAGATTTGGGCCCATCTGACAAAACAACGAGATATAAATACTGATTACACCCAATAGCAGTCGTAGTAATACTGTAGTGGTGGTGATAGTAGGAGTCATAACATTTAGTCGTTTTACAACTAAACTTAGGAGTATTCGTTCTGATTCCTATTTCTTATTACTTGTTAAGTTTTGCTGTTAACCATTCAAGATGGCAATGTTGTTGTTTTGATAAACTTAGTTACATTTTCTTTCTTGATAAATACGGCATCAATCTGAGAATTTTTTGATCGCATCTAATATTTAAAAAAAAAATAATAAATGTAACATTTATTATTTTTTTATCTTTAGCCCGGTTACTATTCGAACATAACTGGTACCCAAGTGCGGCATTCAAATGGTCGTTTTCAAGTGCAATGTAAACAAATTCTTCTTCGTCTTAAATAATCAAATTCTAAACAATCATCACCATCATTACCAATCACAAGAGTGTTGTCTCACCGTCCACCTGACACTCATTTAACTCCTATGCTCGAGTGGCTTTAGGGCCTTGATAAGTGGTGACACCCTTAATAAAAAAAAAATTGAGAACCAGGTAGAATTCGCAATTGCATTCTGCGTATCATTCGCAAATACCCGTGGCATAACAAATAAAGTACTTGGTAGAATTCAATTGTAGGTGATACTCTTCTAGAGGTTGAAGGTTCAATCCTCAATGTGGGCTTTACGCTTTACTCAAAATACGATTGCGAATTATTTAGAACTCCTACTCGGTCATGGCTAACGAAACGAAATCATGCTACTCCGTGGATTAAATAAAGGATTCAATTCAATTCGAAATTCTGTGCCAATTCCTGAGTTCAACAGAAAGGTTAGATTCGTGAGTTCGACAAGATTTACCTGAAGAAGATCAAAAGGTAGCATCGGCTGAAACGCTATGAATATGATAGTCAAGATGAGAACAGTAGTCTGAATATTTCAAATAATATGAATTATCAATCGTTATCTAAAAAATTCAGAAACGTAACTTCCTTCGTTGTTTCTTCCGTTCTTGATAAATACAGCTTTTTTAGATAATCTTTTAACATGCCTTGTACATTATTTGTCTGGATGTAGAAAAATACCGAGGTATTTTTTTTTTTTTTTTGAAAGAAGATTCGGTGGAGGCTTCTTTAAGGAATGAATAAAACTTCTCACCGGATTATTATGGAGTTCATTGTATCAAGGGAAATTACGGAAGGAATTTGTATGGAAACAAAGAAATCTGTTGAACCGAAGTTGGCAGTTATTGCCATTTTCAATTGCAACGTATTAAAGTGCAGCAAAGATTTTAGTACTCAAAAGATTTATTAAGGTTTTAGGAATCAGAAAAATGAGCTTAAGAAGAATTGGTATTCTTAACATGCGTCCATTAAATGTACATGCTAAGCGATAAACATTCTATTTACAAACTTAAGCATGATAGACCGAGAAAAACGCTATTCAAAACTTAACTGTGACAAACCAACTGACGGTCAGTATTTCGGTAATCGTTCATTTTATCTTTTAATGGGCAGTTTTCTAATGTCTTTTTTTTTTTAATAATAAACTTATAGTGCACGTACCACACATAATCACCTAAAAAGTAGAATCCTGTGCTCCCATCAAACACTCGATTTATCTTATAAAGCAAGTTTTTGTTTTTGCTGTTATTGATGTTAACTTCTATTAAACGCCAAAATGGACCGGAAATGAGGGATTGATTTACTTTCGATTCATATCCAAAACGGATCTTCTAAATTATCAAATGAGTTTTTCGTTTCTTATCGTAAACTCCTTCAGGATGTTCTCATACCATCGCCTAAAAAAGTGATTTAGCGGATTGCTGTTTTTAAACTACATGAATTAATTATGATTAAGTTATCACCAAAAATATTGCGATTATAGATAGACACAAAGAATAAAACTGAACGCCTGTAAAAATATAAATATGTAAATCTGCAATTTAGAAAGCCACGATAAAAAAAACAAAAAACATTTATTTATAATCGAAATTTTCAGTGATTTCGGTGATCTGTTTCAGGGATTCCTTTTTTTTTTTTTTTTTCGTCCATCTATGTGGCAAGTAGTCAAACAGAAGAGTGAAGTCCGTGTCTTGTTTCAACGGCGATATTTTAAATGCTAAAATCTCAAGCAGATTACATAGCAGTGTTCATTAAATAAAATGATTTTTTTAGATAATGTAAAAGTTATGGGAAATTCCTGAATAGGGACCGGAAACCCCCGGTTGTGAAATTCATATCGATTTCAGCTCTTTTACCATTGACCATTAACTACCATGTTAAATTAAATTCGAATACTGATTGTGTGTGTGTGTGTGTGTGTGTGTGTGTGTGCATATGTGAATTCGGAGACAAGATATACCAGTGAGTGTACGTGCGCATGTGTGAATTCGGAGACAAGATATACCAGTGAGTGTACGCGTGTGTGCGAATACGAAGACAAGATATAACAGCATGCCAAAAGATAAACTGACTGAACTTGAAACAAATCGAGCTTAATAAAGAATATCTGCCTTACTCCCAACAAAAATGCTAGCTTTATTTTATAGTCTTTAACTTCTCCCCCACCCCATTTTGCTGATGAGGAAACTATGTTTAAAGGACAAAACCTTTGTCAAATTATTCTCAATCCTTATTGTCAATTTCAATAAAATGAACATCGTTCCCGAAACGATCGTACACTCGAGTTGATTTTATTTGTTTTTCCTTTTGAAACTGATTTTTAATTCACAATTCTGAATTGTTTTACTCAATATATATATATATATATATATATATATATATATATATATATATATATATATACATATATATATATATATATATATATATATATATATATATATATATATAAATTCTGAAATAAATTATGTAGCATTAAATACAACAAAATTTTAAAAAGGAATACATATGATTAATAAAGTTCTTTCCTTAAATCATGGATTTTCAATAAATGGTTTATCTCATCAGAGGAAATTTTGTTAGCAAAATAGATATGAGTAATTATGAATTTTACTTATTAGCACGTAGATTGAAAATTAAAATTGAGGTAATAGTGTAAAAAAGGATACCCAAAGTTGAAGTAATGAATATACTGAAACCGTGATAAAATTCAATGAATAGCTGTATATTCCAAAATGAATTGCATGTTTTTTTTAGCATATTCCAGATTATGTGTATTTGATAACCCATCTATTTCCAATTGATAGAATCCTTTGAAAAGTCTTTCAAATAATCCGATATCTGCAGCAAACAAAACGTTGGAGTGAAGTAACAAAAAAAAACATCATTTTGTGCAATTGTAGCCGATAAGTTTTTTCCGTTATTAATTCATATATATTTTTTCTATGTTGAAGTTTCTAAAGCTGAATTATGTTATAAAATTGGATAAAATTTTCTACTTCTATTTCTGCTTCACACTCAAAGCAGAATCCACATCTTGATGAATTTGAAAACTCGATGATAAATTTAGTAAAAAAAATAACATTCAAAAATCAAAAACACCCGCACAACCCTATAACTAGAAAAATTAATAACGTCGCACAGAATGTCTAAAAGAAGTCACATATCTTTATCCTTGCTGATAAAACTAAAAACTATGATTAGCTAGATTACCCTACTTATAAAAATTTATTTTAAAGAAATTCAATAAATCATACAAACTAGTACCATCCAATACATTGGATCATATAGATTTGGAAGCGAAAAACTGCTAAAGTAAATGAACATCCAGAATTTAGCAGAAATACTAACTCCAGGTATTTCAAGGTTCATGTTGAAAGACCATAAACCAAACTTCCATGACAACCCATCTGCCCATCTGATCAACCCATCCAGTTTGGACCTAAGTTGTATAAGCAAGAACATCTTAGATAGGATAATTCCTTTCATAAAAGAAATAGTAAATATCCCTGTTTAGCAATGTTCTGACTCGGTTGTTTTGGTTCTTATACCTTAAAGATAAGCATAGAATTAATTTCATTACACTTTATGTCAATAATTACTATCAGTCAATCTCCCCAATTCTTTTAAACGAAGCCCTAATACTCGCTAAAAAATCTTCCGACTTGACAGGCTTAGAAATTAGGTTAATCTTGTTAGCAAGGTGTTCCTTAATACAATTTGATTAGTATTGGACAAGAAAGGACACCCCTAATAATTTTGACATAATCATAGGATAAGCAGATTCAGCCCAAGTAACTGACCTAGTGGGATTATATATATTGAAGAAACTTGAGCTTGAATTCAAATATATTAGGGGGACTCTATAGAGATTATTCTAAGTCTTGTGGCTTCCAACCTAACTTTCTTTACCAAACACATATTTTCACTACGAAAATTTTAATAACTTTTATATTCTTATTTCTTGTATAAAAATATTTTGTAATAAATTTTCATTTCTCGTTATTTTTTATTTAGAAAACTCTGCTCATGTTTTAGGTTGCACTTGCTACCTGGTGACTCTTCTATTCTGTTACGTCTCGTTTTATCCATATGTATATACACTCCAGTATAAATATCCATTCATTTGCTTTCTTTTGGTAAAACATAACGTTTATTAACAATTCATATTAAACGTTTGTGTGGTTCTTGTTCAAAACCAAAAACGTTGCACCAAAATGGCCTCCACTGAAATCAGGAACCACGCCACAAATTGATGACATAAGCAGAATTCGATAAAAAAGGTTATGTACATGCAATAAAATTGTTCTATGTTGCTTCTTTTAATATTATTAAATGCGAAAACATTTTAAATCAAAATCAAGTTAGGATTATGTATGTAATTGTAAGAAAACACGTCTGAAATGTGTGAATATGCTAGAAAAAAAAAGGAACAGGCGCCATATTGCTTTTTCGTATCGTTCAAGACGAAAAAAATATTAAAACGTTTTTCTCATATTAATATGTAATACATGGCTGGAAAAGATATCCGATCAGCCACCAACACCAAGCTACCCTAGTCCCAACCTCAATCGTTTAGTGGACTGAACCTCTATATGAAGTGGACTTCTTCAGGCTTATGCGCATAAGCCTGAAGAATCCTAGAGTGGATGAAACGCAGAATATTCAGTGTAGCTTAATCGCCATATACATTTTATAAGTTACTGTATATATATATATATATATATATATATATATATATATATATATATATATATATATATATATATATAAATATATTGTGTATATTTAGGCAGCATTTTCTCATTTAGACAAATATTATTGAATAGCACGGAATTACAATTTTCCTTTTTATCTTCTCCAATCTCCGAAGAGTCCTTTTTATGTTCTTCTCAAAATTGTATATGTTGGATCCATAATCGCGAGCGCTTTCGACAGAAGTACTTCTATCATACTCAGGCACATTGTAGAAATAAATGTAGAGATTGTTTTTTAATTTACTTATATATACATTTTTCCTAGTCACGTGGTAATTTGTTACAAGTTAGGTGGGCGGACTTTTTTTTTTTTACATATATTAAACACATTTATATATACAAACACATATATACATTTTCAAAAATTTATCCCAAACATTTCAAAACGTTCCGGCTGCACTCATAATTAATTTTATTTATTTGAGGCTTCTTTGTTTTAATGTACAATGCTTCGAGTATTCTTAGCCTATTTACATTTCTCTCACTCTGCAATACTCTTGTATTTTCTACCATGATTCTTTGAAATTCCGAATCGTGGCAGCCATGTCCCTTCAAATGTTGTGATATGGAGCTAGAGTCAGGGAGGGGGAGAGTCAATCTTCGCGACAATGTGTTAGTTGTTGAACCAATGTAGCTACTAATATTGGAGACACACTCTCCTATTGGGCAGCTAAATGTGTAAACTACATTGGTTCTTTCCAACAGGTCGTTTGTTTGCGAAATGTTGTTTTTCATTACAAGGCTTGTTGTCTGTATTTTTTATAATATATAATAAATTTTATTTTTTTATTATTATTGGGAGCCACGTATCTACGGATTATATTTTTAAGAATACTCTCATCGATTTTTGAGTTCTTGTGTAACTGGTTACGGTAATATATATTAACAGGTTGATAATTTTCTTGAATATTACTAATTTGATTCAAATTACTAATGGCTACTTTTATTTCTTTATCTACAAGAGAGTTTGGGAATTGATTATTTACTAAGACTTGTTTTATATTTTTTTAATTTTTTTGTTTGAGGAAATAACCTTTGCATGATGTATAAGATTCCTTATTATATTCGTTTTATAACGGAATGGACATTCAATTTTAAAACTTAAAATACAGGAATTAAAGGATGTAGGTTTTTTAATAATAATAATTCCATGCTATTCAATAATATTTGTCTAAATATATATATATAAAATTGGTTAAGAAATTCCAACGAAAGAAAGATGTATATTTAAATAAGGGAGTAGTCACCAACAATGTGTATTTTTTAACATTATTTTATTATTCCGTGTCTTGGTTTTTCATTGAGAATTATGACTGGATCATTGTAATAATGTTTTTAAGTCATTGAAATCGTTTTTACGCGCGTTTCAGACGTTCTGTGATGCGTCCTCGTCAGAAATTATTTTCAAATGTGTTGGAGATGTAAAAATGGCGATTTTTGTAATTAATTTGAAGTTTTTCCAAGGGGTGGAGGCTGGTAAGTGTTTATTATTCATTGGCATGCTCAATTTTTATTGCTCTTTTATTGGGCTTGTGAGGGAGACCGTTGACCTGGCTGTAGTCGCTATCTCTTTCTCCTAATGTTTTTACTTTTCCTTTAGGGTGGTGTGTGTGTGTGTGTGTGTGTGTGTGTGTGTGTGTGTGTGTGTGTGTGTGTGTGTGTGTGTGTGTGTGTGTGTTTGCTTTTATTGGTTTGGGAATGTGTATATTGTTTTATAGTATTTTGGGGTTATTTGCTTCCTCAGGAAGTCGGCTGTGATCCGAGGTCGTTACTAATGTGTATGTGTGGGGAGGGGGGGACTAGCTCTTCTGAAATAAGGGTAGGGGTGCTTTCATTTTATTTTGATATTTATTTTTTGGATTCTTAGATTTTAGTATTGTGATTTTTCGTTTTAGTCTTTTCGGGTATTCCTTATATTGTGTTTGTTTAGAAAGAGGGGTGTATTTAAAATAGGGGATTTTTTAATGTTTCTATTTATTTGTCTCCCCATGTGGGTATGGCCAGACCCAGGTTCGGTTCCTAGTGTGGGGAAGATTTTGTTCCCCAGAGGTGGGGGGGCATTGGAGGGGGTATAGGTATGGGAGGGGGATGATAGAAGGGATGATAGTTGTTTCAGTCATGAGGGAGTTCTCCTCCACTGACTGAGGAGGGAGCGAGGTGTTGGAACAGATATTATACTATGGTTCTAGGTGTTTCCTAGTGTTGTTGGTTTCGAGGTTAAGTAGGGTTGGTGTTGTTCAGTGTGTTGTATTAGAGATAGGGGTGTTATGTCTGTGTGTGGTTGTATGCGCGCACGTGTGTGTGTTTTAATGTGTCGATTCTGATTTATGTGTGGGTGTGTATATGTGTATGTGTATGGGTGTGTATGCGAGTGTATCTTGCATTTCATGTTTTTGTGTGATGGTATTAGGTTCTGTTCAGTTCAGGAGTGAATCTGGTGATGAAGTTTTTTTCCTGTGTAAGTAAATAAAAATAATTGTCTGTTTGGAAGATTGGCATTATTTTGAAGCTGTTTCCACTGCATGTGTGTACGTGTTTTGAAACATAGAGGTGTCTGTTATCTGCAATTTTGATGTTGCTCTTATGTAAGGCCACTCTATTGCTGAAATTTTTGGTGGCGCCTATGTAGGATTTGTTGCATGTTGTGCATCTTAGTGCATATACTACATTTCTGGAGGTGCAATTTAGATCCTTTTTTATTTTGAATGTTTGTGCTGGGTTTTTGAATGTGTATGTGTTACCTTCTATTATTATGTCACATACTCCACATCGCGGTGTGTTGCATTTTGTAACTCCTTTTGTAGTATGTGGGACGAGTTTTGAGGAAGTTAGGATGTGTTTTAAGTTTTTGGGTTGGCGTTTGCTTTTTATTATTTTTGTTGTTTTAAGTATGCTGTTTAGTTTGTCATTCTGATTGAGGAGGATAAGGTTTTTTGTTATCTGTGTGAATAGTTCTGGGTTGTTTGTGTTGCGTGTAGAGACGTATGCTAAATTTTGTTCTTTGTTGTGTTCTTTTGGGGTTCTTAGTTGGTCTATTGGAATTTTTTCAGCCAGTTCAATACCTTTCTGTATTAGTGGTAGTGGGTATCCTCTTTTCCGCAGTGTTATTTGTAGTTCATTCAGTCTAGTTGAACGGAAGTGTCTGTCTGTTACTATGGTGCAGACTCTACGTGCTAGGGAGTAGGGTATTGATTTTGGACAGTTTTTAGGATGGTGGCTTTTGAAGTGGAGGTATTGTTGAGTGTCTGTGGGTTTGTGGTAGATGTCTGTGATTATGTTGTTGTTTATTATTGTTACTAGGATGTCTAGGAAAGGTAGTTCTGTGGGGCTTTGTTCTAGTGTGAAGTTTATTTTTGGGTGTAGATTTTGTAGCAAAGTGTGGAGTTCTTTGATATCCCCCCATGAGGTTCTCCAGAGGATAAAGCAGTCGTCTAGGTATCTTTTCCAAGATTTTGTGAAGAGTGTTTTTATATTGTGCCCGTACTTTTGCTCTATCCTTTCATAAAGGGTCTCTTCTAGGAAGGCGAGTGTAAGGGTGGCATATGTCGGTGCCATTTTGGTACCCATTGCTGTGCCTAGTATTTGGATGTAGTTTTCTTTATTGAATTGGAAGGAGTTGTTATTGAGGATTATGTCGATGCTATCAATCACGAATTGTTTATTGAATCTGGGGTGTAAAGTCTGTGTATGTTTGTAAATCCAATATGCGATAGCTTCTTTTCCTAGATTGTGTGGGATATTGCTATATAGGCTGCTAACATCGAATGTGGCTAGTATAGTCCCATCGTCTACTGTTTGTGGTAGGGAGCTAAGGAAGTGTGTGTTATCTCTTACAAAACTTCTGACTAGATTGGTGAAGGGCTGTCATAGTAAATTTATTATGTTGCTAAGTCTGCTTGGTGGGCATGATGGTCCTGCTACTATGGGCCTGAATGTGAGGTCGTTGGGGTTTGGGGTGCTTGTGTATTCCGATTTTTGTATGTCTTACCTGGTTAGATTTGTGTATTTTGGGTAGCATATGTGACATAATAATAGAAGGTACCACATACACATTCAAAAACCCAGCACAAACATTCAAAATAAAAAAGGATCTAAATTACACTTCCAGAAATGTAGTATATGCACTAAGATGCACAACATGCAACAAATCCTACATAGGCGCCACCAAAAATTTCAGCAATAGAGTTGCCTTACATAAGAGCAACATCAAAATTGCAGATAACAGACACCTCTATGTTTCAAAACACGTACACACATGCAGTAGAAACAGCTTCAAAATAATGCCAATCTTCCAAACAGACAATTATTTTTATTTACTTACACAGGAAAAAAACTTCATCACCAGATTCACTCCTGAACTGAACAGAACCTAATACCATCACACAAAAACATGACATGCAAGATACACTCGCATGCACACCCATAAACATACACATATACACACCCACACATAAATCAGAATCGACACATTAAAACACA
>NC_136497.1:54444004-54464004 GCF_053919585.1 Euprymna scolopes
GAGATGAATAGATACTTATAAGAATGTTATTTCAAACCTAAGTGTGATAGGCCCTCACCCTTGCGATATAAGCATAATAGAGTAATCGAGATACAAGGCTTCTTATGGAGAGTTGCACACATTTAAAATGAGATACGTCCATTACAGCTGTGCTTTTAGTAATTAAAATGTTATTTGAAACTTTTGTGCGACAGACGGACGGACAGAACTTTTCCAATGAAATGAGTGGCCGCTTCTAAAACTGGCATTTCAAATTTAAATGTGATAAACTGACAAACCTACTATTTTAAAATAAAGCGTGGCAGACTAAAGACAACACTTTTTAAACTAACCGACAAAATAAAACATTTGTGACGAACTGATGAAAATTCTATTTGACACATAAGTGCAGGAAACCAATTTGAAATTGATCAGCGAAATAAAACTTAACTGTGACAGACTGACAAAATGCTGTTTTAACTTGCTTGTGATAGACCAGTGAAAATTCTATTTTAACAAACCAACGAAGCAAAACTAAATTGTAACAGACTGACAAAAATGTTTTTTTTTTTATATAAACCTGGCAAACGGTAATCATCTTTGAAACTGTCTAACGAAATAAAAATTGATTGTGACAGACCACCAAGAAAATCCTATTTAAAATGGATCGACGAACAGAGATTTTCCCTCAGTTACGAGGTCGTATTTAAAAGCCTGCTGTTGAAGAGAATAATTCACCAGAACATTCTAAAGAATCTTGACCTAGTTTAAAAGAAGTATGCGGGGGTGGGGGTGGGTGAAAAGGTGGATCAGATCCTGGATTCTTTTCAGGTGCCAAAATGTCACAGAACAAAGACAAATGGTAAAGAGGTTCCATGGTGTGCTAACAATCCTATAACAATGGCAGATGGATGCACTCATAGGGAAAATCCCATCAGCAAATGTCTAACTGCGGAAAAAGCTGGTAGACTTATTGTTACACAACAGAAACACAATAATGCATTGACAATTCATTTTCATTGTTGAAAATACTAGTGCACTTAGTCTTTTCTGTAGGTCTGTATACATGATAAGGTTTTAGTCTTTAACTCTTTCATGTATGATTTCTTCTACAGAAATCCTATGCGATTGATCAAACTTGTTCTTGAACCAGTTTTTTCGCATCACTCTACATAATACAAAATGATACGGCACATGATTCCTTTTTTTCATAATTACATAAAATAGAGAGAAAGACAAATGACGCTGGTACTATCAGATCAGTTTGTCTGAAGATATTGGTCCCCTAACCAAAAATGCACCAAACATTGATGTTATTAATTTTTTCTTTCCCTTTCGCTAAACTTAATCATGGTATGCAAAATCAAAAACAAAAAAACAGCAATTTTTCTTCTACAAAACAACTAAACCAAACATCATGAATAAATATTTGAACACATATAACCCTAACGCCCTCTCTTGTCCGGGGCCGGGGCCACATCCGTTGCTATCCTGGTTTACGGGAGCATACTTGTGATGTACTTCTGGCCGTGTTCATTGCTCCCGGCTTGCAGGACCATAGATGCAACCCAACAGGGCTACATTCTTACTTGTCTAGTGGTGGACCCCTCAAAGGTTACCAGACTCTCACTGGTCACTGGAAAATATCTCCCTGCTGCTCAGGGCACGTGAAATGTGCTTGACCCTAAGTCCGTGTGGCAACGTTGTCGATTTCATCCGTCACTCTGGCTTCGTGCTGGATCCAGTCTATCTCTTTCATCATCTGACGTCAGGGCATACCTGAAACAAACTGCATCCTCATTCAGGCCGGCAATCGAGAAACAAAGAAAAACTCTAGGTCATTTTTATATAGACGAAACAAAATCATTCTTTATAAATCATTTTACACTTGTTTAAAGTCGAGTTCTTTGATCTGAGCTTCGTGATGCAGGTTGTATAACTTAAGTTCATCTAATTTTTTCAACTTAGCTCTTATGAGGGTTTCGCCCCCTCCCCCACCCCCAGGCGGGGCAAGAGCGATGTGGACGTCTCGATGCCAGTCAGTAAAAAGACCCTGATTCTAAAAAGACAATCGTTTTTATAAAACTGTCCTCTTCCCCCCCTCCTCCTCTGTCATTGGAAGACCACTTTTCCTCTCTTCTTTCTCTGAACCTGTTCCTTCTCTTTCGTGACCATTTCTCTCCCTAGGTTCAATTTTATTTATTTGTCTGTCCAACTAACTTATCACTGGCTTGGTGGCCTGGTAGTTAAATACAACAGGTGGACCCAAATAAAAACATCTCCCAGACACTAAAGCAGACATTTTGAACCCAAGTCATTGTTTCCATAATATTTGAATTGTTCTTCTAAACTCAACCAGAAAACGATCCTTTATTGTTTTTCTGCCAAACTCAAGAATCTCATTATCATATTTATTTATTTTTCCATTGAAATATTTTATTTCTTATGGACATCTTTGCCTCTTCTTATCGCTACATAAGTACAAAATGGAAATTAAAACCGCTTAAAGAACAATTATCATCTATTATTTCCTTCTTCTTGATAAAGTCCTAGGGACGTTTCTCTTTTTTCTTGATCAAATATCACACCCTCTCTCCTACCTTCTCTTCTCTATTTAAAAGGCAAGACCATCTGGTATCGCCAGGGATCTTGCTACACACATTTAAAAACCTAATTTGAAGAATAAAATCTTTTTCTAAATTAGTATTGAATAACCCAAAAAGGTGGTAACTGCAATGGGAAGGAACTCCGAATCTCCTAACTGCATCCTCAGCAATTACTGCCTTCCATGGTTGTCGTCATCTCACCACGTTTTGGCCAAGTAAGCCTCTGACCGGCTTTGGGTAGGATTGAAATCACTATCTTCAGACAATTCTCACCCGAAACCGTAGAGATTCAACGTCTCTATCCACAAGCCCCGAAGGCCAGAGGAACAGTTGGCTGAAACGTCGTGAAAATATAACTAAACAAAAGATGAGAATAATAGTTCGGAATAAATGAATTAATAAATAATACTCATCTCAATAATGTATTCCAATTAAATAATCTATAAACCCGAAAAGGGTAGATATACCGTAAAATAAAACAACCAAATGAAACAAATGAATAAAACAACATTGTTATCAAGTACATTTTGTTTTCTCTCCATAATGTTTTTCAACCACCACACATTTTTCTGTACTTCCGTACTGCTCAGCTGTCTAACATTAATCTATTCTTTATAAGGGAGTCATCGCTTATCAAGGCCACTCGAGGATAAGAGTTAATGACTGTAAGGTAGTCACTGAGACAACACTATAATGATCGATTGTGGTGGAAATTGGGTAGAATTTAATTATTTAAGAGGATGATTCAACAAAAACTTGTTTACATTGGACTTGAAAACAACCATGTTGTAGTCAGCTGGAAAACAGCCTTGCGATATAGAACTTCACAGGCGCACAGTGTTAGAAAAAAGCTTTATTCATGGAATGTGTGTTTAGTTTTATGCACAGATGCAAGGCAGAGGAAATTCATTATTTTAATTGGAATTAAGGCCAGAGGAATAGTTGGCCGAAACGTCATGAAACAACAACTAATAAAGATGAGAATAATAGTCCGCAATAAATAAATCAATGCAGAGGAAATTGTTGATTTTAAAATCTATTCATAATTCACATGTGTGTGTGTACGTGATCGTATCAAAATTTCGTTTTCTTCCTTCTGCATTTTAAAACTTCTACTTCATTGAGGTCTTATAGAAATTTGAGACGCACTAATAATCATAGCATTAATAGCAAACAAAAACATCGCATGGAAGGAAAAGCAAAACCTTTTTCAAGACAACAATGAAAGGATTTATTTAACTGGAAGAAAGTTGAACAGTGTTCAAGTGAGGAAAAGGAAGAGTTGACAGTTCTTTGAGCTGTCGAAGGTCGGTCAGTAGTTATCTTCAAGCGAAAATCGTCAATGCTAGAGCGTCCAGTGGACAGGGACAGGAAGATGGGATGTCTTCCTTCGATGCTTCCAGGGTACTCTCTGTTGACCAACCATGATTCTAAAGGAGGCCGAAGAAGTTCTTTAGAGGATAGACAGAATAAATGTGACCTGCAATCTGATTGGTCAGTGTGTGGCCAAATCACCTAGCAGGGATAGTTATTGGCAAGAAAAAATAAGTCTTTATTTTATTTATGACTACTACAGTTTTTCTTTTAGTTAATTTTCATAAAAATGTTATGAAAAATGATAAGAACTAACCTTGGCATGGACTGTAAAACACACTCCTATTATATTTTGTAACAAATGAAAACAAAGCCTGTCTATAACTAGCAAATTATATATATATATATATATATATATATATATATATATATATATATATATATATATATATATATATATATTTGGAGGAAACCAAGAATTAGAAACAGTCTTTAAAAGGAGACTTATCGGAATAATACAAAGCTTAACAATTGAGGTAGAGCTTAAATACAGAAGGCAAAAGGAAAAGAACGCTAATATAAAGATATATATACTAGCGCATATAAATTTAATCGTTAATTCAATATGGGGAATTACATTATTAAATCATTCCTAACGTACTTATTGCTACATGTCACATTTCTAATCAGTTACCTAGCACTTCCTCTCCTCTTCTGATAAGAAGCATTATGCTTCGAAATACCTAGGCATAAAGAGCCTATTTATCCTGTGCACCCAATCATGTAATATCCCTATTGAATGAACGATTAAATTAATATGCACTAGTATATATCTTTATATTGTCGTTTTTTTTTCTTTTTCCTTCAGTATAATATATATATATATATATATATATATATATATATATATATATATATATATATATATATATATATATATATATATATATATAATGAGTGACCTACACTGTTTGGGTGTAAGTAGCGAAAACTAAGACAACCACCTACTGAAGAAAGTTCGTCAGTTGCTAAAAGTCTTCTTGGAGAAATATATCTTCAAGTGAAGATAGCTTCGCTCAGTTGACCAGGACAAAAGGACATATTTCTTCATTGATACTAGGTAGCTCTCTGATGTTGTAGTTTAGATCTCAAGGAGTCTGAAAATAGTTCCTCAAAGATTCAGTAGAAATTAATACACCCTGGAATCTGTTTGATCATTGTATGACCAAACCATTTCACAGAGGTTGTTCTCTGCTAAAAGAAAGAAATCTTTATGACTGCTACAAAATTAATTAAGGAGCCTTAAGAAAAATTTAAAATTCTGGGCATCTTACTTAATTGATGTCTAATGACTGTGGACGAAATTTAATGCAAATCTGAATTATTTGAATTTCCAAATGGGAAGGGGGAGATCTTCATAGTATGACCCTTAAAACCCTTTAAAATACGCTTAAAACCCTTTAAAATACGCTTAAAACCCTTTAAAATACGCCTAAAAAACTGAAATTTAGGAAAATGTTTATAAAATGTTATATATCTATTGTCAAAATTTTATAAAAATTGAAGGTATCTAAATTTCCATCAAGGAATTCCATTCTCTTTTACCCCCTTTGCATGAAACTAAACTAAACTGAGGATAGCCTATATTACAACCCCTTATGCATAGCAGCTGTGTTCCAAATTTATAATGATCGGTTAATTAGTTTAGGAGTGAATCGTGTAAAAAAAAATTCACATACTTAACTATTTATAAATAGAGATTATTATAGATCCTCCAGTCGAGTCAGAATAAGATATAAGAGTTGTTTTTTTTACAAAGAATCACCACTTGCCAAGACCCAAAGGCCACTGAAGGGTAAGAGTTAATGAGTGCACCAAGATAATGGCAGTGATGGAAAATGGGTATAATTTGATTATTTAAGCAAATGGTTCAGTAAAAACTTCTTTACATTGGACTTGAAGAGTCAGCTGGAAAGCAGATCAGTAGAACAGAGTTCCACAGGCGGAAAGTTTTAAGAAAGAAGCTTAGATCATGGAATTTGCATTTAGATTTAGGCACAGATAGAGAGTGAGAGAAATTGTCGACAGTTGTTGTAGCAAAACGTATGTTGAAGGTTTGTTAAGGGAGGAATCATAGAATGGAGCTCAGACGAGCACTTGTCACGAAAATAATGATAGAGCAGAGACAGGCTCGCAATGTCTCTCTTGTGGAGAAGAAGTTGCAAGGAGGAGAAAAGGGCATCACTTACTATGTTTCAAAGCCAGTTTGTCAAAGCAGAATAGAGTGCTCCATGCAGCTCCTGCCCAGATGTGGTAGCACTACTCCATTTTAGGATGTATCTGTCTCTTATACAGGTAGAGGACTGCATTGGGAGTTAGATAGAATGACACAACCATATTTCTGGCGATCTTGGCAACAGATTTAATATAAGCCTTCCATTTCAGGTCAGGAATGAAGATTAGACCCAGAAGCTTGTCAAAGCAGGAAACTTCTTTGAGAGGATAGCCGTTTGCATCAATTGGGGCCAAGTGAGGATCAGAGCGTTTATGGAGAAAGATAAAAGCTTGATTTAGGATATGTTAAACTTAACCAGCCACCTTTTGTCTCATTGCCATGCGTGCTCAAGGTCAGAAGAGATAGACTGAGAGAGATCTTGTTCATTTTAGACCTTTGAAGTGCTGTCTTTGGTAATGTCATCTCTGTATATGTCATCAAATGAACTTAGAATGTGATTTGGGAGATCATTGATGAAGATAAGAAAGAGAGTTGGGCCTTGAATGGATCCTTGAGGGAAAGCCAGCGTTGATACATTGAGTTTTGGACTTCTGCCCATTGACGACTACTTGTAAAACCTATCAAAGACTGATTCCCAAAGAGATACAAAAAGAAATCAGGTTAACATTCAGATTCAAAAACGTTGGAGACGATACAAAAATATATATATTGTAAATCCCTCTCTCCTCTTACCAGGAATAAAATAAAAGTAATAATCATATTTTGTTTTTTAAATTTACTCAAAAAAGTTAAAGACAAAAAATAGATTTATATTGAATACAAGAAATTTGAATAAAAGAAATACGTTTGATCTCAGATTATAAAAGCGTTTACCAGAAATGTTAAGAGGAAAAATGTATTGAATAAAAAGTGAGAGTATGAATGGTAAATGTTATTTTTTGATGTCGTCAATGTTTTTCAAAGAAATGAAATTATTTAGGTTGAAATTTATTTCAAATCAAATAATTTCATTTTGTAATCAAATTACGATGCCAAAATGAACATTTACCAAAACGTAAATATAAAATTAATATTTTATTTACAGAAATGAAGGAGGCAATTAAAGTTACTTGATAATAGGACCCATCAATATTTTCTACTGATTGAGTTATTTGAAATATTATGCACTGGCCTTACGAGGGGCGTGCAATAAGTAAAGCCCATGACCCACTTCCCATAGCAGTAGAGCAACGAAACTTGACATACATAGGAACCACCCAGAGTTATGCATTTCTCCCATCGTTTGATGCAGCTCTGGAGACCGTTTTTGTAGAACACCCTAGGTTGGTCCTTCAACCACGACGTGACTTCAGAAATCAAGGCTGCATCATCTGGGAAACATTTTCCTTTCAAAAACAACTTCATGGCTGGGGAGAGGTGAAAGTCAGAGGGTGCAATATCAGGAGAGTAGGGAATATGGAGGAGGATTTCATAACCACACGCCCGTGCTTCTTATCTGGTGACATGCGAGTTGTGGACCGGAGCATTGTCCTGCAGGAGGAGGGTACCTTTGCTGATCTTGCCCCGCCTCTTGGTTTCGATAGCTTCCCTTAATTTCCTCAAAAGTGAAGCATAATAGGCTCTTGTAATTGCGGTACCCTTTGCCAGAAAATCTGTCATCACTACTCCGTCCTGGTCCCAGAAGACTGTGAGCATGACATTGCCAGTGGAGGGCTGCACCCTTGCCTTCTTTGGAGGTGGTGAGTCCAAGTGCTTCCACTGCATTGAGTGGGCTTTGGTCTCTGGATCATAGTGATGGACTCAGGTTTCATCCTGTGTAATCAGTCTTTTGAAAAACTTTAACTCATCTTCTTGGCACCTCCAAATTCATCCTCGAGCACTCGACGCATTCTCGCTTCTGGAATGGTGTGAGTAATCTGGGAATCCATCTGACAGACATCTTATGCATATGCAAATGGTCATGAATGATAGTTTCCACAGACCCTGTACTAATCTTGACATCTTGGGCTATTTCGCGAATAGTAATGTGCCGATCTTCCAAAATGGTAGCCTCAACTTGACGAACAGATGCCTCATCAATGGCAGAAGGGGGGGCGACCAGGTCTGGGAGCTGTTTCCACAGACTTCCGGCCATGTTTGAATTCACGATGCCAGCGTTTTACAAGGTCATATGATGGGGCATTATCACCATAAGTTTCTTTCATTTCATTAAAAGTCTCCTGTGGTGTGTGTCCTTTCAAATACAAAAACCGGATGACTGCTCGACATTCAGCAGACTCCATTTCACACCTGACTCAGTTCAAACACCTGTAAAACAGAAACCACAATTAGTTCAGAGCTGTAATTTGCCACATAACCTATAGAGATAGAAATCATAGCACATGCAAAATTTCAGCTAGATCAGACAAATGGAAGTAGGTTAGAGGCATTACTTATTGCACGTCCCTCGTACTATTCATTTGTAAACGACGTCTTTATGCAATTGTTGTCTAAGACTGTTAGACTTTGGAATTCCTTCCCCGTTTCCTGCTGCCCTGGCTGTACTTATCTGCATAAATTTAAATGTAATGTGAACAGACATCTCGCTGCTCAACTCCCTACGGTATCGTTCGACACGATCCCAAAAAGTAATCCCTTACATTTTGAATGTAGTGACGGGGAGTAAAAAAAAAATGGATTTTGTCTTTTACTAGCAGGGAGACCCGATGTTTCCCGGGATTGAATGATTATCAACGAATATTTCACACTCCTATATTTTTATTGTCATCGAAATTCGTGAAATCGCCCGGGAGGAAGCTTCACATGCCTCCATGCAGTAACTTGCTCCAAAATATATGTTATTCTACATTGCATTCTAGAGAACCTACTGTTTCTTTGATAAAATTATTTTATATAAACTTCTTTCCAGTTAACGAAAAAAAAAAACATTAAGAAATTTACGTGCAGAGTTTGAACCTGCAGACCAGGTCATACAAAAAAAAAAAACCAAAAAAAACACGTAAATTTTCAAGTCTGATAAAATTCTTTACAGTTAATGAAAAAAAATTAAGAAATTTACATGCGATATTTGAACCCACAGACCACGTCATGAAAATAAACAAAATAAAAGCACGTAAAAGTTGTTCTATCATTGTTGCTAAGCGACGACATGGAAAAAATAGCTTTATCGATGATAGATAAATTAAAATAACGGTTTCGATTATCGATTATCCGTAATTATCGGGGGTATTCTGAGACAAAACTTAACTAAGATCAATCCCAGACTTATACACTAAAGTTCTGTGAATTTAAAGAAAATCTGTTCAGCTGTTTCGGAGTCTATATGGAACTCACACACACACACACACACACACACACACACGCACACAAAGTTGCATTTATATAATTGTAGACAAAAGAATATTTCTTTTTTTGTGTGCATGTGATTTTTTATTACAAAATATATCAAAATGTGTATAACATTTATATATATAAGTAAATATAGAAAACAGGTATAAATAAAAGCTAATAAAAAAACATTACAAATCAAATATATAAGCAATGAGAAAGCCAAATAATTATTGGCTGAATGGTGCATCATATTGGTTGTAACATGTCCCTCAAGTTCAAGGTGAATGAAACCCTCATAATTCAACAAGTACGATATGCACACACAGATAATATTCAATTAAGGACTGAAGCCTTCATCTACACCAGATAGGGCAAAACGGGACATAAGGAAACCCCACATTTCCAACTGATGTAAAAAACAAATGTAAGATGAAAGATGCCAGGAAAAATACAATTACTCTATCGCTATCGCCATGATGTAATAATAAAAAAAAAAATTCACAAGAACTTGACTCTACAGCCATTACAAAGAATTTTCAGTGATCTAGCGTCTTTACTGATACAAGCGCCTTCCGGTTTTGAAACGCGTGTTACTTAATATGAAGACTCTGACGAAAATGTAAAAGAACAAATAAGAATCTGCAGAAATTGATTTTCTAAAAATAAATATGTTTATTCACATGTTTTTTTTTTTATATAAAAATGCTTACAGTAATTTTTGTTTACAGAACTAATTAATAGCGAAATTAAAATACTTTTAATATAATAAATTAAATAAATGGAAAAGAAAAAATGAAACCACAAATGAATTAATATTTACTTAACATATTAAAAAATATATTTTTTTACATATAGTGAATTAAATGAAATAAACGTAACGAAATGAAAATATGCATTTGTCAAAGTAAAATTAAACTATATAATAAGTGAAAGAAGGTAATTTTGTTGGGGGGACTTACCCATGCGCTGATAATGGACTCTTCTAAACATTATAAAAACCCTGAGAGTGAATTATCATGATTCTTGCGTCATATCCCCTTGCAGTGGGAGAAAGGAAATTATCGGAGATATTTCAACCGAATGCAAGACCACAGACTGTCTAACTCAACAGTCGGTAAATGCCAACAACTTTTCTTTTTATCAATTTTCTCGTACAATACATTATTTCTACCTAAACCTGTTTTTCACGTCTTTCTTTATGATCCTTTTTCTATGGCCATAATGCACAATATAATGGGGGTTTCAGATTAAGCAGCACTCCGAGGTCATCGGGCCAAGATCACAGTGTAGAAATCGAAACGGCCGCGCACACCTTTTTCTATTGCAGCCAACTTTCGGGACTCATGATGTATGTCAAAGTGGTAATGGCTCGCATCAATGCCGAGTGCTTGCTTTTCCTTGGTGCAATATACGTCATTGACAACATAGATCCGCCGCTGTCCGGGGAGAAAAGAATGGTTTTTCTGTCGATCCTAGCAGTAGCAAGAACGGTGACTTGGATCACCTGCCCCAAAAAGGTCTAGGAGGGAATATCTGTTCCAGATCGTGATCTGATCGTTTACTTTAAACATTTGCTTAAGTGAAAATCAGATGCGATTGGAGGAGGTCGCCTCGAGTGGACTTCAATAAGAGGTGGGTGCATAACACTAGTTTATACATCCATTGAGGAGCCAGGGTTGAATTCGTGCTCTCTCCATAAAGCATGACACATGCGATCCTGGATTCCTTGGAACCCATCACGCAGAATAGTATAGTCCTTAAAAAGACTCTTCACTGGTGGCACAAATGAGATCCCGTTCTTGCTTTGTTTTAGAGTTTCCCCAACCTATGCATCCCTTTCTTTTGTCTCCGGTCTTCCCAAATCGGAGATCACTTTCCACCTCCACTTCCCCTCCCTAATATTTTCTCCCTACATCCTCTAGTAAATCGCCCCCCTCCTAACTAGAGACCGTCCTGCTTGTTTTCGGTTCCTGGAAAGCAGTGGACGATCTAATTTTTAGATTAGGGTCTGGAGTTACCATACTAACACACTCCAATAGGCATTTGTTTTTGGTTCATTCTTTTCTTTTGGGGGGTTTTCTTAGTTTTTCCCCACTCCACACAAAGAAGTTTTTACACCACCAAATTTAAAGACTTTTTTGATCCAATAAAGTTTTGTCTAATTTTGCATCATTTTTCAATTAAAAAAAAAATAAAACAATTTATATTTGCACACATACACGGATGTACATAATTTTTACAAAAACGCTGGGGGAATTTATTAAGTAGGTTTAACTCCATGGAGTGACTGTGATATTGTGGTAAATGGTGCCAGTCAAGAGTAATTTCCAAAGTTTTTAAGACCTTTTCAAAAGACCCTGCATTATCCCTCTTACTATTTCTTATAGGGCTTCATGCCTAAGTTTCTTTATTTTGCTTTTATTGAACAAACATTAAATCTAATTTTTACACATGAATAACTTATACAAACGAGACCACAGTGTAGTATCTGTTCCAACATATTTTTTGCTTCACGCGAGGCAGCTATCGTCCGAGTTGTTTTGGTGATACATTCTCGTGCCCGAAACACTTTGACATCTTGACTTCGAAACTCTTTCTCTTTTGTTGGGCTAGAGTCCTATACTCAGCTCCTACTTTGTCTGTCTTTCTTTGCTTTCCCCCCGATAGGAGGGGTCTGAGCTGATAACCACAACCTTACCAGGAGGGAGGGTCGGACATACTTTTTCTCTTCTCTCCATTTAACTCCCCACTCCCTCTCTCGGTTCTATCACTCCCGCTTTTGGCACCAAAGTCGACTCCTCAATACTGACACCGTCTCCACATCACTTGTTTTGGTGACTTTTATCAAATATGGAACTGGAGAAAGAAACACCACCTGGAGAGAGAATCAGATAGATACTCCAAGCCTGGGAGCCACCACTAAGGATAACCGCAGGCCAGAAGCCACCACGGAAATAGCTATTCCCCAGATGACGACTCTCTTAAAGGAGAAGCAAAAATATCAACCTGACCAGGAGTAAACTGAGGACGCTCCCTCGAACGGGGAAAATGTACCAGCGGCTCCCCACGAGGGTGACTCCCCCCCAAAAGGAAGCAAAACCAATTTCTGACAGAACATCCCGCACAGATAACAAAATTGTATGGACAGTAGCCCCAAAGGACAATAATGGGGACAATACTCCCCAGGAGGACGACTTCCCCAAAAAGGAGGTAAATCAGGAGAACGAGGGGCATATTGCCTGGGCCTCAGTCCAGAAGGACAATAAAGGGCACAATGTTCCCCAAGAGGACGACTCCTCAAAAAGGGAGCCGTTTTCAGAAGAAATATCGTCCAAGAAGAGTCGGCTCCAAAAAACAGGGGAATGCCCCCCAAAAAGCAACCTTCCCACAAAAGGAGCACAGTAAAGTAGGAGGCCTCACCAAAAAAACTTACAGGAGTGGCCTCCGTTAAAGATAAAAAAAACGGTCTAACTCCACCAAAGACCCAGCACCAACACCAGCATGAGGGTCTGCATGGGGGAAGACTGTGAAAAAACAACTGTCCCCTCAAGAATACAAAGACCAGTACTTAACTAAGTACAAGCAATACATTGAGGGGGCAGAGATAAAGCTAGTGCTGGGTGACTGGGAGGCGATTGAGGGCAGAGTCCTGTTCCTCGTCACCTCGGACATACCTGAGAACAACCTCTTGGGGCTGAAAGAGGAAAACATGGCAGGGATCCTCCACAAACTGAACTTACCAGCACTGTATATGTACCAGAGGAGCTTCGCCATGTGAGACATCCTCCTACCCACCAAAAAGGATGCAGAGAGACTCTTCCTTAACATGAAGTGTGGGAGTATCAAGTTAATGCCTGAATACCAGGGTAAGAGTAGGAACAATGTTAAAGTCTTCAATGTGCCACCTGAAGTACCTGCAGAGCTCCTGGGAGCTCTCTTCAGCTAGTTTGGCAAGGTGGAGCAAGTTGCCCCAGTATGGGCTAAAACTGGCTTACATCTGAGCTGCTACACAGTGATCATAAGGCTGAAAAAAGAGGGCTTCTTGGCAGTACCGGTGGTGCTGTCCTTCAAGGGAAATGGTATGGCAGTGGTGGTGGAGGGCCATCACCTGCACTGCTGGTTCTGCCAAAAGCAGGAATCAGAGTCACATGGCAAAGAGTTGCCCAAAAGGACAGCCCTGATCCAACAAACACCAAAGCTAACTCCAACTCCCAAGACAGACTCAGCTCAAGAGACAAAGCAAGCTGCTGCCACTCTCGCACACCTGGCACCAAAACCAGTGCCAAGGAAATCAAAAACCGTGGAGAAGGCAAAGAAGGAAGAATGGAGCACGATGACGGACAGGAAACAGAAGCCATAAACACACACACACACACACACACACACACACACACACACACACACACACGTATATAATTTTTATAAAAATGATTGGGTAATTTAATAAATAGGTTTACTTCCACGGTATGAATGTGGTATTATGGTGAATGGTACTAACTAAGACTATTCTTCAAAGTTCTATAGACCTTTTAGAAAGACCCTGCACCCCTCCTCCAAATTTCTTATGGGCTTCATGCCTAAGTTTATTGTATGTTATTTTTCTTTGTTTTGTGTGTTATATAACTCAATTTGTAAATTTCATGTAATAAACTATATAAACAGTGTAGTATCCGTTATACACTTCATATTTTCTGACCTTGGTTAGTGGAGGAGAAATTCTTCATGACTGAGGTAATTTTTATTTTTGTTCCTCTCCAGAGTACCCATTTTTTGGGAGCTGGATTTCCCCACATTACAAATCGACCTTGTGTCTAACTATGCCCTCGTGGGGAGGCAAATAAATAGGAAAACTGTTTACTTTTGACGAGTTTCAAAACTGGAAGTTGCTTGAATCAGTAAATACGTTAGACTGCCACACTTTCTTTTCCTCCTTGGTGTCTCAAACTTTCAGGATTTCCATGAACAGACTTTTATTCCAAGAACCTCTCATCTATGGAATACATTGTCGCGGGACTGCATCTCCTTGGATTACAATATAGTCAGCAGAAAATGCTTGTTGAATCGTCCTCTTAAGCATTCCAACCTTATCTTTTCCTTGTATTGTTTTCAATTTTCTCATATTATAGTTCAGCATCCAACTTACAATCTCTTTAATCCTTTAGCCTCGAGTAATCTACGACTTACTTTTCCACCAAGTTTCAGTTATCAATGTCCAACAGTCTTTCTAATCATGGTTCTGAACTTCTGAGATGAGGATTGATTTGGACTATTGTTCTCATCTTGGGTGTTATTCTCACAACGTTTCAACTGATGTAACATTCAATCTTTGCAAGGACGCATGGCTAAGTAAAATTAAGTTCTTACAGTCTTCTGGAGGTTGAAGGCTCAATCCTCAGTATGAGCGATACTGAAAATACAATTGCGAATTACTTAAGATTTCTACCCGGTTATGGCTGACAGAATGAGAATATGTTTAAACCGTGGATTAAATAAATGTTTGCTATTTGAAATTCTGTACAGATTTCCGAGTTTGACACAAAGATTTCCAAGTTTGACAAAATACACTTGAACAAGTTCAGAAATTACATCAACTAAAACATCACGAGAATAACGCTCAATATGAGACCAGTAGTCAAAAAAATGTTAATAATATAAAGTCTTTGTTATATCACCTTTCAGTTATATGCTCTAAATATCCATCTCTGTGTGTTATAAACGCATTTTGATATGATTGATTTGGACTGTGGTGGCTCGTTTCAGTTCAAGAATGAGATTAGGGTCGTTTTGATAGATACTATCTTTGAGATATCCCACAGAAATATTTAGGGGGTTAAGATTTGGTGAATGTGTGTCTTATTTAGGATTGTCACTATTACTAATGAGATAATCATCAAAATATCTCTGAATATCATTGAACAGTGATAAAACAAAGGCTGTTGGATATCCATGACCCAAAGTTGGTGGACAAATCAGAACTAAATCATATAGCAGGAATCCAATAAAATGAATAAACGTCTGTGCTGTATATTCTGGAGCATTCATAGGCTGAATAAAAAAAAAAGAACTTAGGCATCTTAACTTGAAAACGAGGAAACTAATGATCATGCACGATGCACTACACATGAACAATGATACTTATTGACTCTACATGAAAAGGAAAGACAGGGGAAGAGAATTGTGAGAAATGACAAAAATTGTGTGAAATGAATAATTAGAAAAGTACATAGCCAAAAACGCAGGAGGACAGCTAAGAGACACTGTAAAAATAAGCAATACAGGGAACATAGAAACAAAAACAAAACAAAAAACAGTGGAAAGAGAAACAGCTGCACATACAATTCATAAAAATGACAAGAAAAGAGATTTCTGAAACACCTGAAACATGGCTACGAAAAGGACACCTAAACAGAGGAATGGAACCAGTACGGACAACCATCCCAAACTGTGCGATTAGAATTAACAATATAAAATCTAAAATAGATAAAACTCAGGAAAATAACAAATTCAGATTTTCTGAACAAAGAGACTAAAAGGTAAATTACATAATAAGTGAATGCAGCAAACTTTCCCCAAAAGAATTCAAGCACGGACACAAGTGTGTGTGGAAGAAAATAAATTGTGAACTGTGGAAACAGTTGTATTTTAAACACTCAAACAAATGATTCAGACACAAATCAGAGGCAGTGCTAGGAAACGAAAATCACAAAATCCTTTGCGACATGGAGGTACAAACATCATAATAACCAAATCCTTTGCGACATGGAGGTACAAACATCATAATAACCAAATCCTTTGCGACATGGAGGTACAAACATCATAATAACCAAATCCTTTGCGACATGGAGGTACAAGCATCATAATAACCAAATCCTTTGCGACATGGAGGTACAAGCATCATAATAACCAAATCCTTTGTGGCATGGAGGTACAAACATCATAATAACCAAATCCTTTGCGACATGGAGGTACAAACATCATAATAACCAAATCCTTTGCGACATGGAGGTACAAGCATCATAATAACCAAATCCTTTGTGGCATGGAGGTACAAACATCATAATAACCAAATCCTTTGCGACATGGTGGTACAAACATCATAATAACCAAATCCTTTGCGACATGGAGGTACAAACATCATAATAACCAACAAGAAGGAAAAAATCCTGTCAAAATGGTAGGTTTTGCCATTCTAACAGATCACAAAGTTAGATCAAAGAGTCAAAAAAACAAAAAACAAAAATACATGAAACTTGCCAGAGAACTAAGAGGATTATGGAACATAAAGAAAATTAATATAATACTAATAATTGTAGGAGCACTAGGAGCAGTCTCAAAAATCTGCAATTATAAACTGGAAGAAATTGGAATCAAAGGGAAGACTGAAACTATACAATGAACACACAATGATGAAAAGAATTGAAATCTTCAGGAAAATCCTCAAATACATAAACTATCCCACATAAGATGTGAAAGTTTACCAGTCACATTGAAGCTGCAATACAAAATAAAGAAAGAACACCAACACATGACCTCAATGAAAAGAAAACTGCAAGAAATTTCATTAACTGCTCCCCACCTCCCCTGAAAGAAATGATGGAACCAGCTTTGACTGATAGCGCACAAAATAATCGTGTAGGGTCAAGGGGTATAGAAAGATTGAGGCTGAAAGGCACTGACCAGACCTCAACTAGAAAAGTGCAGAGAGTACTGTAACAAAGGACGCTTAATATCACCTTAATCCAAGGGAAGACCAATGGTCATTACCAGTAAGAAATCAATGGTATGGGACTGTTGAGATAGTGTAAAATTACTTGTAGTGGTTATTGAAAGAGCTGGAAATTACTGGAAATCTGGGGAGATTTGTTGTCACTCAGACTCCAGGGAACAATCTATTATTAGTGAGCAATTATTGATGACCTTTGTGAAAACTCTTAGCGTGTAAAAAACTAAGAAGAAGAAGAAGAAGAAAAAGAAGAAGGAGAAGAAGAAATTGACTATAATTTGATTGTCTTAATTGGGTCAAGTCTGATACAACAGATATGCTAGCAGCCATCTTTGTTATTGGATGTAGAACAAAAGAAAAAGAAAAGAGAAGAAAAAGAAACAGAAGAAAAATAAAAAGAAGAAAGAGAAGAAGACAACAGTAAAAGAAGAAGAAACAGGAGCAGAAGAAGATAAAATAAGTAGAAGAATAAGAAGAGGAAGAAGAGGAGACGAAGACAAAAGTAAACAAAAAAAGAAAGAAGAGAGAAAGAAATAAAGAAAAAGAAAAAGAAACTAACCATAACATGATTGTCTCAATTAGGTCAAATCGGACACAGTAAATATGCTAGCAGCCATCTTTGTTATTTGATGTAGTAAAAGAAAGGCGCATGAAAGGTCAGAAAACATTAAGAGATTGAAAAACATGAAGAAAGGTAAAAGAAAGGTAAAAGGAAAAATTACTTATTTCAGCCAATCGCTCAGATTCAATGAAACAGTCGTGTATTATATTTATAGAAACCAATATTTTTACCCTTTAGAAGCGTTTTATCCAGATAACAAATCAGTAGATATCAAATCTCTTTTGGATGGTTGGCTGTTGGATTTTACGGCATGTCAGCACGGTTGTTTTATGCCCAAACCGTTCTTTAAATTAATTGTGTCTTACATTAATTTGCTTAGTAGGTATATATGTTGTAAGCGAATAATATGTAAATGATGGTTTTGATGTTTCTACGTTTTTGAGATGACGATTGATAATTCGTATTGTTTAGATAATTTGGACTACTGTTCTCATCTTGGCCACTATTCGCACAACATTTTGGTTAATGTAATTTCCGACCTGCTTCAAGTGTATCTGTCGAAATCGGGAATCTGCACAGAATTACGAACAGGAACCTTTTATTTAATCCACGGGGATAGCACGCTCTCATTTCATCAGCCATGACAGAGTAGTAACTTGCAATTGTATTTTGAGTGTCGATGACACTGAGATCTAACTTTTAACTTCCATAAGAATGTAACTTACATTTGAATCTTACCAGGTATTTCATCCACTGTTTCATGGACCCTTGATTCCCAAGTTCAACAAGATACATCTGAAAAAGGTTGAAGGTTACATCGACTGAAACGTTCTGCAAACAACACTCAAGATGAGAAAAATTTTCAGAATAATTTAAAAAATACAAATGACATTTTCTGTTTAACCATTAGAAAATACACGGTTTGTACTTTATATATTATACTATATTTAAATTGATAGTCCAACACATAGAACGGAATAAACCACAGACCCCCCCCCCTCTCTCTCTCTCTCTCTCTCTCTCTCTCTCTCTCTCTCTCTCTCTCTCTCTCTCTCTTCTCAGACCTTGAGCATGTAGGATAAAAAGTGATTGGTTAATTTTAACGCATCCAAAACCAAGCTTTTATCTTTTCAGCACAAGCGTTGTGATTCCCACTTGGTCCCAATTGATATGAATGGCTCTCGTCTAAAATAGGCTCCCGGTTCTGATAAAGTTCTGGTTCTAACCTTTACCCCTGAATTAAAATGGAAGACTTACATTTAATTTGCTGCCAAAGTCACCTAGGAAAATGGTTGCGTTTTTGTTGTTGTTGTTGTTGTTGCTGTTGTTGTTGTTGTTTTTATGGCTCCTAATGTATTTAACTCCCGATGCATCCTCTACCTGTAAAAGAGCCAGATACGTACTAAAATTGCGTAGTGTTGCCACATCTAGGCGAGAGCTGCTCAGGACACCCTATCCTGCCTTGACAAATTTTAAAACCGACTTTGAAACCTAAAAGGTAATGCCCTTTTTTTCTTCCCTGTAACCGCTTTCTCACAGAAGAGACATTGCAAGTCTGTCTTTGCTCTATCGTTATTTTCATGGCAAGTGCCCATCTGAGTTTCAATCTATGGTCCCCCTTTGCCAAATTTTTACAAAAGACACTCGTCTAGCTACAACCACTATCAACAATTCCCCCCACTCCCTATCTGTGCCTAAATCTAAATGCAAATTCCATTAAAAAAGTTTCTTTCCTAGAACTACCCAATTATGGAACTTTGTTCCGCTGGCATGCTTTTCAGCTGACTACAATATGGTCGTCTTCAAATCGATTGTAAACAAGTTCTTGTTGAACTGCCTCCCTAAATAATCCATTTCTACCCCCATTTCCATCACTATTAATATACTGTTGTCTTAGTGACTACCGTACACTCATTGACCATTATCTTCGAGTGGCTTTGGACCTTGATAAGTGCTGAAACATGCCTTATCTTTTCAAAATTGGTTAATATTAACGTTAGGGAAAATCATGAAACATGCCGCTCGTCACTATTTAAAAACATCTTTATATATTAATCATTTTTGGTTTCTTACAAGAAGTGTAATATAATTTTATAAAAATGATTTACCTACACTGTTCTTTTATGTTAACCCGAGGTTATTTAAAAGATTTTCAAGATGGCCGTGATTTGTTCATATGCTGAGCGATGCATTATGGTAATGAATAATGATATTTTGATTGCATCAAAATAAAAATACTACATGGAATAG
>NC_136497.1:54469004-54607803 GCF_053919585.1 Euprymna scolopes
ATCACAACATGATTTTCAAAAGAATTTTAAAACGTTTTGAAATGTTTTAGTTTTACTTTAAAAAGCAATGATTTTTCTCACAAAATTGTAAAACACACGCATATATATGTACACACACATACACGAATACATACATACATTTATACATACGTACATACATGATGGCAGCAAACTCGTTCTCGAGTATTGCCATTACTTAATACACCTTTGGCTCAAATGAGCGCCACCAGCAGCACGTGCTGGAGGGTTACTTCTATGAATCTTCTACAGTCCTGCACATCTGCCGATGACCGGGTTCAAGCTGTAGTGCCCTGAACACTTGCTGGACCAGACCTTGGATGTTCCAGAGCCTTTATTTCCATTGACGCCTATATCTGCATCAGACATCATTGAGTGTCCGTTTGCCGTTTCAGGCTACAGCCAGCCTTTTTGTTATCGAGATACACACTGATGGTAAAATGTATATTCCATTACATATCAAGTAATGTCCGTGCTTGAAGCTTTTTATAGTGAGGAAAGACTTTGTACCGAGACGATCCCACTCTCTGAACAACTGCTACATTGAACCAAAAAGAAGAGCAAGTCAACATCATTGGATGCAGAAGTCGCCGCAGGTTTTATATCAGGGTTTTCCTTCTCCTAGAGAGGTTTCCTTCACCACGGCTTACAGGATCCCTTTCCACCAATCATGCCATTTGATCCATGACTGGAACTTAGGTTGTTGGGCTCCACAGCATATTCCATACACCGGTGGGTCATTAATGCCACAACTTACAGGGCCTAAGCTCCTCTGGAGGTTTCTGTTGGGGTTACCTCATTCTTAGCCTTTGGTTAAAAAAAACCTGCCCCACAAGGCAGTGGAGGCCCAATTATACGGCTCAGGACATACATACATTCATACATACATACATTCATGCATACGTACATTTATATATATAAGTACACATACATACATACATACATACATACATACATACATACATACATACATACATACATACATAATGGTTGTTTATTGACAGAAGATTGCAATCTTTTCGTTTAACTGCCATGCGGGTGTGTGGGTGGCTCTTCAATCCAGCTCCAGTCCTACATGGACGTTCACATATGTGTCACAAAAACCTTCTTATGTAAGGGTGATCACCTGTTAAAACTACGAATCATCGAATGTCGTATCAGGCCATTTTTAGATTTGCAGATTACACTACAAATATGACAACTTAGCACTGGAGATCGTGCTGTTATAGTCTCCTCGTAAAACTGTTAATCATATCGTTTATTGTATGATTTAAGATGATTTACAGATCCAATTTTTGACAGAAGGAACCTATCATATGTACCGTGCATTTTAATTCCTGTTGTATATTCTTTTACACTATATTTTCATCCTACTTTTAAGATAGTAAGATCTGCATGCTACTCTTCAAAATCTTTGCATCTTTCTCTTTATGTTTCATCTTTATTTTCCTCCACATTAAGCGGTCATTCGATTGGGCTTCCTTTTCCTTTTCTTTTTTTACAAGGAAGTAATCTATAATATAAATCTCACCTATCTGTTTAAATGTATGTATGTATGTATGTTTATCTGGCAAAAAGTTTCGACAGAGGCGACGGATTTTCATGAGATCGGTATCATTTTGCAGCCCGGCCTTTTGAACGACAAATATCGAAAAATGGCTAAAAACATTAATTCCTTCATCCTCAACTGGGCACTTTTCTACAAGGAGGGATAGCAAAAAGTCGTTCCTTCCTGACAATTTAGCCATACACGCATGAGCAAAAAACGTTCTTGAATTAGTTTAAATATAAAAAAACCATGTCAGATATATATTTTTTTTATTTTTAAAGTTTTAATATTGAAACAGGGTTATTTATGCCATTTTTCGTTCGTTTTTATTCCATCACATTCGCTGCTTTTTTTTTGGGGGGGGGGCGATTTTTTTTTAAAGTTTTAACATCGTTCGCTTATTCTTTATTTTGCATGTTAGGCAAAGAAAATATTTTAAAAAATATGTAGGTGCACCTGAACAATCGGCATCCCCTTATAATTTTTCCTTTTCGTCTTTTTTCAGTTATTTTTGCGGATTATTGGACATTAAGCTACCAGATCATAAAAAAAAAATGCTCCCTATCTTTGGTTGAGCATTTGGGAAGTGATATACAAATTACCATTAGCGGTGCTCTTTGTGTAAACAAATTGAGCTTAATTGAATGAATCGAGACACATTCAAACCCCCACCACTAATTCCGTTCGCAACCAAATTTCAAACAGGTCATATAGTTGGATAGAACACCTCATTAGCTACATTTTGAAAATTTTTTTTCGAAAATTGGTTCAGTAGAAAAAAAGTTACAACAAAATATATGGGTTCACAAACAGGAGAGTAAGTACATAAGTGACTAACGCTTTTTTTTATTTTACATAACTTTTTTTTGTATATAAATATTTTTTAAAAACCGAACTTTTTTTTAATAACTAATTTTTTTTTAACTCTCCTTCTGATTTTATAGCAAAAAATGGTGAATTTATCGATTAAAATTAAAAACCGATGAAAATCGAACTATTATTAATAAATATGGTAATATAATTCGTCGGTTCCAAGTTATTATTAATTATAACTACTACTCTTAGAGCTGCTGCTGCTGTGAGATCGGAAGTAAATAAAAGTAAAATGAGATCGTGTCTTGTCCATATTATCATCTTTTTTTTTATAATAAAAAACCGAACTTTTTTTAATAACTAATTAACAAATAACATGTTTTTTTTATATATAATATTTAAAATTACGTTTGCTTATTCTTTATTCTCCATTTCGTTTTGATTTACCCCCCCCCCCCACACACACACACACATTCATACACCTCACCACACCCAGGCAACGCCGGATACCCTCGCTAGTCAATTATAAAAGCCCGAAGGCCACTCAATGATAAGGGTTAATGAATAAAAGGTGGTGGTTAGGTAATCGTTAATGGTATGGATTGGGTAAGATTTGGATTATTTAAAGGGACAGCTCAACAAGAACTTTACATTAGACTTGAAGATTACCACATTGTAATCGGTCGGGAAGCAGCCCAATGGAACAGTGTTCCACATGCGAGCAGATCTAGGAAAGAAACTTAGTTCATGCAATCTGCATTTAGATTTAGGCATAGATAGAGACTGGGAAAAATTGTTAATAGTTGTTATAGCTAGTTGAGTGCTATTTATAAAGGTTTGAGAAGGAGGGCACCATAGATTGAAGCTCAGACGAGCACTTGTCATGAAAATAACGATAGAGCAGAAACAGGCTCGCAACGTCTCTTCTGTAGGAAAGAGTTTGCAGGGGAGAGAAAGGGACATTCTTAGTTTTATATACATCCATCTCAAGTAATTTCAAGTTGTTTTTCAAAGCATCTTTAAACCTTTTTTTGTCTAAGTTGTGTTGTTTACCTCTATCTATTTCACCATAAAATAGTTGTTTAGGGAGTCTTTTGTTTTCTATCATAACCAGGTGTCTAGTCCAGTATCTGATTTTGAACGATTTTCATTTCTATACTGACTCTATTTCATCACATCTGATTTTAAACGATATTTATTTCTATCTTAGTGCTATTTGATCGTTCGAGAACTTCAGAACCTTCCAGTTAACCTCCTATATATAATAATTTGATTGCAGACATTCCCCTCTGGACTAAATTACGACAGGTTTGCAATAACAGATGCCACATACAAATTTATTATGTCTAAACTTTTACACACCATCTTCTGTAACTTTTGAATGTTGTTACAGACACATTTATTCGTTTTAACAAAATCCTATCTTACTTCTTATGAGCGACATCATCACGAGTGCCAAGATCTATAGATGAAGTAGTTCGTATTTTCCCTCTACCTGAAAAGTCCTCCCATTCTCTCAGTAATGACCTGGTAAATATATAGTCATTATAACTATTTTGACCTGACGCCCTCATTAACTGGATTAAATACTCAGACACATACAACTACCATTGCATTTTAATAATGATCTCTCCCCAATAATATTCCGCATATTCTCATTGGCTGGGACCATGAACTTATATTATTTTGGATTGTACAGAAACATACAAAAAAAATGAACACCGCAGCCCTTATACAACATGACCGATCCATCGCCACACATTGTTTTACATTATCCATTCTTTACTACCGTCGCTTTTCCTTTATTTTACAAACTGATTTTTACAAAAAAAATAACTATAAAATTTACTTACAAGTTGCACATGCCATTATGCATTATTTGGATTAATATTATTTACACATTCTTACATTAAAAAAATACTTTGCAGCTTTCTTTAGATCATATCCAGTTTCCGCTTCCCAAATAAACCGATGATAACATTAACTGACCTCTTTTTAAATCATGTATACTATCGCCGCTTTTCCTTTATTTTACAGACTGATGGTTACAAAAATTAATTAGAACATTTACTTAAAAGTTACACATGCCATTACGTATTATTTGGATTAACATTATTTACTCATTAACCTTCTACTAAATTAAACACGTACTTTGTGACAATCACCGAGAAAAATATTGCAACAATATTTTTCTCAGTGATGGTCACAAAGTATGTATTCAGTTCAGCAGCACGTTATAATTGAAAACTGATCCCTGATGATAAAAGTAATAAAAAAGTTTTTTTTACAATTTTACTATTTTTGGATATCTGAAAGTTAAGTTTGTTATCGATGAGATTAAATGAAAAAAGAAAATAAATGTACATTGTGGAATTTACAGTGGGGAGGGGGAATTTCATAAACATCTGCCAAATCTCATATTAATACAGAGTTGTAGTAGCCCCCGACATCAAAGTGACACCGCGCCTAGATTGGAGTGATTAGGCAAAAAAAAAAATGAAATAAAAATAAAATTATTATTTTTCACTTTCGATATCATAAAAACTATTTCTTTTTATATAAAAGACATTTTCTCACTCTAAACATGAATTACGTCCAGATAAATTATCATTTTAATTACTTTTCATTTACGCCATTTCCTTTTTTACTTCCTTTGTCTGTCAAATAATTTACGATGCTAAAGTACAAATTTCCCCTTTATTACATTGCCTACGGATATACTTATTTGTTTTATATTGACTTTTGTTTTTTTTACTATAGTTATTTTTTGTTTAGTTCTCTTTTCAGAACTCCTTTTCCACACTACTCAGACAATTACATTTTAGGTACTTTTTTACCTTATCATCAACTACACTATTTTCTTTAAACTGGCGATTTCTACAGGTTTTAAACTATGCTGAATAAGACAATCTATTTTAACTTTGGTGGAGACAAGTAGTTTTCGAGATATAATGATATGCATTATGCACTGTAATTTACTGTTCGACGCATGCACAATAAAAGTGTGCTTCTCTCCGCACAACACTGCCACCCACCCCCAATGTTTTTTTGGTTATAGTCTTTTCGGGTGGATATGCTTACAACATATATCAAGGTGAAACTTGGGGCAAATACTTTGACAGTCCCTCACCCCTCATAAAATATACTGAAATCCATTCTTGCCATGACGAAGCTGGTCGTGTCCATTCCATACGACGTTCTTAATATGAGAAGGTTAGGGATGTCTATTCCGAAACCCATTAGCACATTGAGGATTGACCATCAACAACAACCGTAGTTTAATTTTTTACGAGGAGAGGGTATACTTCCAGTGGGAAACGCCGGTTAACGGGCCCTGCTAGTGTTAAATATTCTCCGAATACAATTTTGATGTAATACATGGACACAAAAACACCTAGACTTAATCAGTATTTGGAAGCGCTTTACCATGGATGTGAACGGCCAATGATAGAAAATAAGCTCTAATTGAGATACATTTCACAACGTAGGGGTTCACGACCCCCTTCCTCGATTTCCCAACTTCTTCATAATATAAAACAATCCTTTTACCCGATTCACGCTGCTACGTGATATCCCTGCCACTTAAACATTTAAAATATCAAAAATTAAATTTTAAAAATAAAATATTGTTGTAGCAACACAAAACTTCACTCATTTGTTTGACTACTTGTCATATAGAAGGACGAAAGAAAAAAAGAAATCTCTGATATGTATATATAAATATGCTATATATAATAATATTATATATATATATATATATATATATATATATATATATATATATATATATATATATTTAAAAAAACTTTTAGTCCTTATACACGAAAAAACATAAAGACCAAATATAATGCAATCCTAAAAACTAAACAATTTATATAGCCACAAGAAACGCATTCATAGAAACAGGAAGGTGCTGGTAGCTAAGTGGGTAACGACATGGACTGACAACCTTGGTGTTCTAGGGAAACACATTCACTTAGGGACGTTGGCAAACCGCCCGTAAGTACCCGACATCCTTCTAGAAAGAATCCTTAATAGAAAGCTATGAGAGAAACGAATGCCAAATGAATGATGCTCAACGATCCACAAAAACAGACCCCACTGCTAACAATATATAAGCATTCTCCTTTTTCATATTTATTTCTGGTGATAAAGCTACTATCCTAATACTAATGTACAGATTTTAATTCTCGGGATATGGACTAAATCCGCATATTGCAAACATGAAACTTGTATAAGCCGATTTTCAACGATGCAAAATTTTCAAAAATACCATAGAGGATTCAGCTCTATCAGTTGTGAAACATAAGCGAAGGACTTAATCCTAAAATGTAAAACAGTAAAAAAAAAAAGGGATCATGAGCTGTTTACCATGTAATTGTTTCGGAGATATAAAAACACAAGAGTTATTAAATTCATGGCTCTCATGCAAAATACCACTTTAAAAAAAAATTTTTTTTATTACATTTTCACCCCAAACAAGGCACATTGCCACTTTGGTGTAGGGGGCTACTATCAGGGGCAGCAACTACTGGGGCACTATGTAGGGATTTGGGCAGCAAGATGTCGGTTCATGTTACACTTGAACTTCTGCATGTCAGTACAGTTGGGGAAGCAGGGACCTGGAATGGAATTCCAGAATCTAGCGGTTCTGGGGAAGAAACTACTGGAGTAAAAGGCTCTCTTGCATCTAGGGATCTCCACTGTGAAGGGGTGGGATTTAGCTGCTTGTCAGGTTTGTCGGGGGTATTTACATCGTGGGGCAAAAGTGTCTGCAGTTTGTCAGCGCATTCACCATTAAAATATTTGTAGAACAGGCAGAGGGATGCAACGTTTCGTCGATGGGACAGAGACTGAAGCTCAGATGCCAGTTCAGAGCATATTAGATTGGCGGCTTTCTTTTGAAGCTTGTCTAGGAGCGAGAGACTAGCAGCAGATGCACCAGCCCAAATGTGACAACAATGCTCCATACATGGGCGAATGGTGGCCTTTAAGAGGTACAGGATACTTTCAGGTGGCAGCAGTTTTCTACCTTCTTTGCAGCGGCCCTGGCAATGTTTTCAATGTAATTGTTCCAACTCATGTTTCCTGTGAACGTTGGGCCAAGCAGTTTGAAAGATGTACTCTCAGATAGGGAGTCATTGGCCATTGCTATTGGTGTCAGAGAAGGTTTCTTGTAATTATTGAAGGAAACCAGTTTAGTCTTGGCAGCATTGAATGTGACCATCCATTTTTGTCTCCATTCCACTACAGATCGGAGGTCATCCTCTAGTGTTTTTGCCATTTTTTTAGTTATGTGTTCATTTGTTTTCCTGTTATGCCTGTTATAGAGTGTGGTGTCATCAGTATATATACCCATCTCAGAGGCAGTTTTGTTGGGGAGGTCATTAATAAATATTAGGAACAATAGAGGTCCAAGGATAGACCCCTGAGACACTCTCGCATTTATATCACACCGTTTAGATGTACGACCATCGAGGACAACCTGGATTTTTCTCTTATCTAAGAAGGATTTAATTATGTTGAGTATTCTACCAGTGATACCGTATGATCTAATTTTCCTGAGGAGACCCTCATGCCATACCCTGTCAAAAGCCTTAGATATATCTAGAGCTACCGCTCTGCCCTCCCCCACTTTGTCCAGTGAATGGTATATATGTTCAGAGATTACAGTGAGGATGTCTGCGGTGGAACGGGCTTGTCTAAATCCATATTGTTTGTCAGTCAGAAGTTTAGTATCTGTAAGGTGATGGACTAGAGCATGGTTAATTATGGTCTCAAATATTTTGGCGAAAAGTGGGAGGAGGCTAATGGGGCGCTAATTTGATGGATCAGTTCTTTCGCCAGAATTCTTGAATACTGGTACCACAGAAGCAGTTTTCCAACAGCCCGGAAAGCAAGATTCCTTAAGGCATTTGTTGTAGATTTTCGAGAGGACTGGAGCTACTTCGGATGAGCACTTTTTTAATAGCACAGCTGGGATGAGATCAGGTCCATATGCTTTTGAGGTGTCAAGGTTTTTATGATAGCATGCACCTGAGCAGGGGTGATTTTTAGATCGTCTAGCGTGGCGTCTGTCCGCAAAGGAAAGTCAGGCAGGGGGTGGTTGGAAGGGTCCAGTGTGGAGTTGTGTGGACTTGGCCATAATTAAATGTTGACACAATGGAGTTAGTATGTTTTTTTGATTCAGAGTAACACACAACTCATCATTATGCTAGGTACTGGAATCACCAATATATATATATATATATATATATATATATATAAGTAAACAAGAAAAGAAAATGAAGGTATAAAAACTATATATTAATATATATAGATTTATTTATTCAGCAGGGTACACATTTATTTAGATGTGCTGGGTAATTGAAACTCTTTATACCATGGCATTTCGAAGCCTAATGCTTCTCATCACAAGAGTGGAGGAGGTGCTAGGTAACATGATAGGGATGTGACGTCTAACGATAGTATCAATAGGAGCGAAATAGATTATTAAGGTCGTTTGGGGGAGCTACAAGTGGTTTTTATGATATAGGAGGAGTGTAGTTTACATTATGCAATGGATGTATGTATATAGCATGCTTGTCATAGTAGGTTTAATGTATGTACCTCTAAATAAATGTGGATCCTGCTGAATAAATGCATAAATATATAGTAATATATAGTTTTTTATACTTTCAGTTTCCTTATTTGTTTACTTCTAAATAAGCTCTAATACAATTTTGTTGAGCTTTGTATTATCCCGATAAGTCTCCCCTTAAATAATTGATTTTATTATCTTCCTTTAACTTCCACCCATACACAACATGTCTGATTAAATATAACAGTTTTCTCTTATTTAATTAAATTATTCTGGTGATTTTATCGACATGACCAGAAATTATTTTGTCTCAATTAATATATTTGTCTATCATGGCACTAAGTGATCTAGTCTCGGCCATTTCCTGAACGCTTTCGATCACGTGGTTTTCTTCAGAAATAGTAATTTGGAAGAAGGTTTTGTTCGTTTGAATTGATATTATTTTCCAAGTTGTCTAGCATGGCAAGAAGGATAAGAAAAGAGTATTGTTTAGTCTATTTATTTATTGTTGTAATTATTCATTGGTTTTATTTATTATTTATCATTTTTTAATTCTTAAATACGTTTAATATATTAGTACATGTATTAAGTGTTATTTTGTTAATATTGGATTGCATTTTTTTATTAGTATTGTTTCGACTAATTTTAGTCCGTATGTGCAATTATTTTTTGTACACCATTTTGATTTTAATAGTATATTTCTTATTTCAACTGATTTTAGCATTGTATTGTGAGAGATGATATGGCATTGAATAGCATTGGTTTCTGATATATATATATATATATATATATATATATATGTTGTTTGTGTTTTATTTCTACTTAGTGAACTTGTAAGTAATTTGATTCGGAATATATTTTCTCCTGTTTGGACAACAAAATACACTTTTGTGTTCACTGAGCCCAAAATGCGAGCAGAAGAAAATCAATGGAAAGGATATGATGGGTGGGGTGTAGATAGGCGTAGGAAAGATAAGAAAGAAGGAGGAGGAGGAGGAGGAGAAGGAGGAGGAAAGCGAGAGGATATGAGAGGAATAGAATTAGATAAAAAGAACAAATGCACCACAAATCATTTCATCTTCATGAGAAAAAAAAAACTGTTTTTTATATTTTGTTTACTTATATTTTATTTTCAATATGTACATGCAAACACAAATGCATCTACGCATATAGATGTACACTGCTTGTCTATATCCTGTCTTATGCACCCATGCAGACGTATACATTCATAAGTTTGTATTGGTTATCTTTTTTTATTATTATTCTTTTGCATATCAATATAGCAATAAAAAGATGTATGCAAAAGATAGACACGGCCACAACAGATACGCATACAGATATGATTGGGCGGAACTGAAACGGCGTCCATTTTGTTAGCTGGCGGGAAAATAGCAAAAAAAAGAAAAAATTCTCTGAAGAAGTCGGTACAAAACTAGGTGAAAGGTTAAGTAAGCTTTTGTGGTCAAATTCTCCTGATGCTTACGATATTTCATATATATCAGCCAAAGGTATATTAAATAAAAATGTCTCCATAGATGAGTAGATTCACTAGTCATACGTGCATTTTCTCCTTAACGATGAAAGTAGTCATGAATGCTCAAAGATGAGGGAAAGATCGCGTAGAGAAAGCATAAACTCGATTTCCACTGGAAGAGCATGGAGAGTACTGGAACCTTGGGGAAGCTTATTGCACCAAAATCCTAGAGAAGACCAATGGTCATTGCCAGCAAGAAATCAATGATAAACAGATTTTGTAATAATTTTGTAATAATTTTGCAATGGTTATCGAAACAGGTAAAGAGGTTTGAAAATCTGAAGAGAGTTATCACTCAGATTCCAGAGAACACTAGTGGTTATTATCAGTAAGCAATTTCTGATGAAGACATGTGTGAAAACTCATAGTGAGTAAATAATAATAATAATAATAATAATAATAATAATAACTGAATAAATAAATAAAGAAGAACTAATGCATCTCGACCAGAAGACCAGGAAACTCATGACTATGCACAATGCACTACACCCAAAGAATGATACTGATCGACTCTATGTGAAAAGGAAAGACGGAGAAAGAGGGCTGGTTTGTATAAAAGTTTGTGTAAATAACACAAAAAAGAATTAGAAAAATATATCCCTTATCCCTGAGTGGCTTCCGGGCCTTGATAAGTGGTGACCACCGTGTAAAAAAAAATATATATATATAATGCAGAACACAGAAAGAATAATTACTGCAACAAGAGACACTGAAAAAACAAACAAGACAGAAAAAGAAGAGGCAAGGGATAAGACAAGAAAAGAAAAATGGGAAGAGAAACAGCTACATGGAAAATTCATGGCTAGGAAAAGGAAACCTAAACAGAGAAACTGAATTCCCAATAACAGCCGTAAAAGATAATACAATTAGCATGAACCCCATCAGAGTAAGAATCAACAAGACACAAGAAAACAGCAAAAGCAGACTCCGTGGATAAAAAGACAAAACAATAAACCACATGATAAGCAAATGATAAGCTAAAAATGAATATAAAAATAAACCCGGTCAAGTGAAGAAAGCAGTACACTGGGAATTATGCTGACTACTACATCTTAAACACTCAGACAAATGGTACAAGCACAAAACGGCAGCAGTACTGGAAAATTAAAGTTACAAATTTCTCTGGGACATGGATATACAAACGGATAAATCCATCTAAACATGAAGACTGGGTGTCATAATTATTAACAAAAAGGAACAGTCCTGCCAGATTGTAGATTTTTCCATTCCAGCAGACGACAGAGTGAAGATCAAGGGGACAGAGAAGCATGGTAAATACACTGAACTGGCCAGAGAGCTCAATGGAATATGGAAGATGATAAAGATAAAATAACACCACTAATAATAGGAGCACTAGAAACAATACCGAAAAAAAATTCATAAAAGAATGGGAGAGATTGGAATCAGATGAATGGATGAGATCATACAATGAATAACAATAACAAAAACGGATGAAATATCAAGGAAAATCCTTGAATGCAGAGACTAATACACATGGGCTACAGGCACAAGTCGGACACACAGAAACTTTTACATAGGTAAAACACAAAGAAATATTATCTGCTTGTTCTACAGAGAATTGAATGAAAGTAAATAGGCCTTAACTTTCTCTTTAATCAAATCAAAATGAACGAAGGTTCTAGAAAAACGGTGGGAAGTCTTTTCATGCAAATTTATTAATTTTATTTGGTGAGGGGAACATGTCTCCCAACATCTCTAAAAAAGGGTTCATATGAACTTATACTAAGTACAATACTTATTTGTTGTTTTTCTATGTACTGTGTGTTAATACCTGTTTATGTCTTTTATGTACATGTGATAGCGCACCTTGCCTCTCACCTAGATGATAGATAAACATTATCCCTGTGACAGAAGCACAGCTATAACAATTTGGAGTTTGATGTTGCCACAAACACCACAATATGACAAATGTCTCAAAAATACAACGTGGGACTCAGGAAAACGTTCTGGATTTCATGACCAGCAGGTGCTCCCTTGGTGGCCAGCATAGAGAACTCGTTCATCATTTTATTATTTCAAAAACAAGAATATCACAGATGCCAAATAAGTTAGTAACCCCTCTGATTTCATGGCCACACTAATACAGAGCAACAAAAAATAACCAAGATAAATTAAAAACCTAGAGGAAGAAGTGGAAAACAAAAGAGAATATATTGGTAACAAAATGCTATTACAGAAGTCACTCCAACGAATTGGTCTATCGGAAGCAGATGAAAAAGTTATGGGACGTGTCCACTGACTACCATACAATGGAACAATTTAAATTTAGAACTAATGGAAATACAATGAAAGATATATGATGGGACAGACCAAGAACCACTCCTCAGTGGTACTTCACACATAGAAACTGCATGTGTAGAAGACCTGCAAAACTTAAACGATGCAAAAGTGGATACCGAGGTCTATGAAACAACAGAACTAAGAATGGAGCACGATAGTAGAAAACATTATGCAATTTATAAACGAAGAAAATACAAAACTCCCAGACCCAAGGAACCAAGAGTGGAAGAAATTAAAAGCAGAAAAAGAAAAGGTAGACAAACTCCACCCATCCATCCATTAACTAATACTATCATAGACTTAAACAATTTAATTTATGCAGGTGACATCTGAAATTTAAAATGGGGGAAAAGCTAGAGAAAAAAAATGGGCTGATAAAACCTGGATGGGAATTCAGACAGGAAACCAAGATCAACAAACTTTTTAAAAAAGTCAAAGCAATAAAGAAGATGAAAACGAACAGAAAAGGATGAAAAAGTGAAAATGTGACTTGCAAGGAGGGGTTAAACAAGAAACATAAAGAACTAAAACAGAAAATATCAGAAAAAAGAAGGCAAACTAAGACGATGCTGATACGAATCTGAATATTGCAAGCAAAACAGGATGTTTGAAAACAATGAAAGCTAATTCTATCAACATGTGAAGGGAGGAGACATAAAAAAAGAAAACCCGGATGCGACAAAACAAAACTCTATTGGAGAAAGATATGAGAAGAGCAATAAGCTCACAATACAAATAATGAATGTTTGAAAGACATGAAAGAAAAGCAAATCGAGGAAGAAACAGAATGAAATCAGTAAGGAAACCATCAAGGAAACCCTAAGGAAAATGACAGACTGGAAAGCACCAGGTCATGATGGAATACAGGCATACTGGTTCAAAACATTCACAACTACATAAACGGTTAATTTAAAACCTTAAAACATCTATCCAGCAAGCAGACGTGCCAGAATAGATAGCCAAAGGTAGAACCACATTGATACAAAAAGACTCAGAAAAGGAACAGCATCAGTAACTACAAACCTGTTACTTATTTACCAACCATGTGGAAAATCTTAACAGTACAACTGAGAGGACAAATTGATCACCCACTTAATAATTGTCGATTACTTCCCGGGTGATTAGACAGAATGCTGAAAACAAAAAAGAGGAACACTTGATCTATTATACATAGACCAAAACATCCTAAAGAAAGTAAAAAGTAGACAAAAAATTTAGCCATAGCGTAGACTGACTACAAGAAAGCATATGGCAGGATCTCGCAAGTATGGGTAATAGAATGCCTAAGAATGTACAAAATACCAGACAAGATTATCAATTTTATAGAATACAATTTTACTAATACTGTTGAAAAAATTAACCATCTGATGTATACGGGCGACCTGAAACATTTTGCAAGAGATAAAAAGGAACTAAAGACACTAATAAACATCAGAATCTTCAGCTTGGACATCCAAATGGCATCTAGAATAGAACTGTACACACTGCTAGTTATAAAAAGGGGAAAAGTGGATGCAATTGGAGTATGGAACTATCCATCTAAGTGGAGATGAGGAACTAGGCGAACAGGCCACTTAAAAATATTTGGGAGTTCTGGAGCAGATGCCATCAAAGCAACATAAATGAAAGAGAAATGGTGAAGAATACTTAAGAACAAGAAAACTCTCCGACAGAAAACCATATAATAGAAAACTAATAAAAGGTATAAACACATGGGTAGTATCACTAGTAAAATGCATTGGACCGTTAATAGGCTGAAGCAGAGACAAACTGAGGCATCTCAACCAGAAGACCAGGAAACTTTTGACCATGCACAATGCGCTACACCCAACAGAAAAGCTGAAGGAAGAGGACTGGTTTGAATAAAAGACTATGTGAATGAAACAAAAATGAATGAGAAAAATACATAATGTAGAACACAAAAACGGTAATCACTGCAGCAAGAGACACTGACAAAAATGAACAAGACAGAAAGCATAGAAGCAAGGTTTAAGACGAGAAAAGAAAAATGGAAGAAAAACACCTACATGGACAATTCGTAAGGATAACAAAAGATTAAACACTTGGACATGATTACAAAAGGACACCTAAAGAGAGAAATTGACTCCCTAATAACGACCATCATATTCATATTACATATATCGATTTAAACAAAGATGGCTGCTGGAACAAACACATGACGTTGAGTCTTCTATGAATTTTCTTTTCTTGTGACATTATATTGTCACGCATTTTTTCTATTTAAGCAAAGAACTTCTAAATTTTCTGAAGAGTATATGCACGAAAAGAAACTGCATTGTTTCTACATAATAAAACGGGTATGTAAAAAAATGTACCGAAATTTTAACATGCTGGAGGAGCTGTTTTTGCATGAAAAATACATTTTTGGATCTTGAAATGGAATTATACTGCTATTCTTTATATATATATATATATATATATATATATATATATATATATGTATACCAGCATATACATGTGCATATATACACATGTATAAAAACCATACACTAGGTGGGTTGTTCGTCATAGCTGATGAACGACCTAGGCTGGTCACCTGGATATCAACTGACACCTTACGGCTTAGTCTTCTAGTATTTATTGAAATTGGAATAGTCTACTAGTCTATTAGTAGGTAACATAGGTTAGTTCCACCACAACACCCCACTCCTAAGCTGATAACTCCGGACGATGTATTAGTATTTTTTCCTCTTTGGGTGGACCATGAACAGCTTGATAATTTTCCTTTTCCTGCCTGAACGTTGTGGTTCTGGTGTGATTTCAGGAGGCTTAATATCAAACGTGTCGTAGACGGTTTCAATAGGCTCTACTTCTTTCTGGGGCAACTCTTTTTAGTCCTACGTCATACGTTTGCATATCTAGTTCTATGCCTTTTGTGCGTGAATTTTGGTGCCTGGATTATATAGATCACATTTCCGATTCTTTGTATTATTTTTCCCAGTTCCAAAAACGAAATGTTATTTTTAAAATACATGAAGTACATTTTCTCTCCAAGACCATATTTTTTAGTGGCACCATAGAGGTTCTCCTATGTGTGGTTTGTCTTGGTTGCAACTTCTTAAATACTGATCTGATTTTATGGCCAAACATAACCTCCGCTGGTTATTTGCCTGCTTGGATGTTAGGGTTTGCATGTATACTCGAAGAAACTGCTTTAGAGCTTTTTCCGTGTGTGATCTATAAGCCTTTCTAAACACCCTTTTTAGGGTATCCACAAAGCACATTGCTTGGCCATTACTTCTCGGATGATATTATGGTGTTTGTAAATGTTTTACGTGATATGTCTCACAGAATTCTCGGAACTCTGAAGAAGTGAATTGGGTAACATTATCACTAACCAGGCAATGAACAACACTAATACGAGTTAAAAGCTCATGTAAGAAACTAATGGTTATCGCTGTGGTGGGTTTTCTGCATCTTAGTACCTCTGGCCATTTGGAAACTATCAAGTAATAGAATTCATCCAGTGGTCCCGCAAAATCTATATGTATCCTGGACCACGGTTGTTCGGATTTTGACCAAGGTTTGTGGATAATCGATTGTGTCTTTGCAACCAAAGCACAAACTTTACATGTTTTAATGATATTAGTTATATTTTGGTCCAGGGACGACCAGTAAACGAAGCTACGCATCAGGAATTTTATTCTGATGGTTCCAGGATGACCCATGTGCAAGCTTTTTAGTATTCTCTTTTGCAGTGCTTTTGGAATGATGACTTTCTTGCTATAAAGCAGAACATTGTTTCAGACAGAGTACATCTCAGAAGTAAATTCTCTTTGCTCCAATTTCTGCTGTGCTTTTTATAAATTCATCATTTGCTGTTTCTTAATTTCTTGAAGAGTCACTGGTAATTCCCAGATTGTATTGTGATTCATCATCTTTATCTCACTATTTATCCGCAATGCGGTTATAACCGAGTCCTTGAGGGGTTCCTTTTGGGCCAGGATTAGCCAAGACAGCCCATCGGCATGTGCAATAATCTGTAATGATAAAAATTCATTTAAGATCATAATTTAATAAACCGGTTCCTTATCTTAGTAAACGGTTGGCAGTAAATGTGGGTAGTTCTTTTATATTTTTATGCTAAAATGGTTAGAAGGTGCTTATGGTCTGTTTGCAGTGTAAAATGCCTACCGTGCAAGTAACGATGAAATTTTGAGACTATATAGACAATGCCGAGACACTCTTTCTCTATCGGTGAGTACTGTTTTTTGGCCAGGAGCAATGTTCTGGATGCATAGGTCTTGGATTGTAAACTATGTTTAGTTTCAGAAGAGTTTACGATGAGTAGTTATTCTATACAAGTCTTGGAGATGATGAATTCTCAGTGGGCAGCTGTTCTGTACAGGTTTCGAACTTTATAATTTTGTAGCCAAAGACCAAAAGATCCTTCACGTATTGACACGAAAAAATTATGTGCTAGGATGGTAAAATGTTTAAATTTTATGGAGCAATTTTGGTTTCTGATTGGTTAATAGCAGAATGTGAATTATTTTGATTCGTCAATTCCTAGTAGCAGCGTTTATAAATAGAATCTCCCAACTAGATATCAAAAATATTGCACCCCCTATTTTTTTATATAATGGGGAAGACCTTTCGATTTATTTTTAATTCTGTCCAAAAATGAATAAATATTTATATATTCAAATATGTAAAATAAAAACAGAAGTCATTTGGATCTTAAAATTTGAGCATGTAAAAAAGGAAGCCATTTTATTTTATTTTGCTCAACAAATATCAAAGAGAAATATGTCTAAAAAAAGGGAGAAAATCACTTTTTTGGTCTCCGTTAGTGTAGGAGAAATCCTTCATGAGTGATACATATTTTATTTTTTGTTACTAACCAGAGTGCCCCTTTTTAGGGAGCTGGTTTCCCTCCACACTAAATGTCTAACTCTGCCTTTGTTGGGAGGCAAATAAATAAAAAAGGAAGAAAAATATGTGTGTAAAAAAAGGGAGAAAAATATGTGCATAAAAAAGGGGAGAAATAGAAGAAATTGATTTTTATTTTTTACCTTGAAAGTGTGATCATGGGGAACTAAAGCCACTTTTAATTTTAATTATGCATTCCCGTTCTAAAACACACACACACATTATATATATATATATATATATATATATATATATATATATATATATATATATATATATATGTATATATATATATATATATATATATATATATATATATATATATATATATACATGTAATATGTATCTGTAAAAACATATTTTTGTTAGTAAAATAAAACAAATAACGCAAAGCAAAAAAAAAAAAAAATAGGAAATTTTCGGTAAATTAGAAAGAAAGTATTATGCAGAAAATAAAAGTAAAAGTCAATTTTAATTTATTTGCACTTTTAAAAGAGCGTGTCAAAAGTATTTGTAAAAAATATACAAAGAAAATGTTTTCACAAAGTGATATTTAAATTTTTTTTTTTTTCTTCAGTAAAAATGTTTGTTACGCATTTGATGTGAATACAAACAAAATGGATGCATAGGATATATATATATATATATATATATATATATATATATATATATATATATATATATATGTGTGTGTGTGTGTGTGTGCTCGTGAAAAGTTATTTAAAATCAAATTCCGACAAGTTTAGAGGCAAAACATTTCAATTTTATTTTTGTCGCAAGTTTTGTGAATATATCGGCGATATTTTGTTCTATAATTTAAAATAAAGGATTCTTTTTTTTACTTCATTTCTTATGAAGTAAAATTTAGTATCTATATGCTTAGATCTTTGGTGAATTACATACAGTGTTCTGCACTAAGATTATGCTGGTTTGATTATGACGATTTCTACGGGAGTTTTAGTTAATTCTGTGTTCTCAAACAGTCTTTAGAATATTTTTTAGATATAGTGCTTTTTGCACAGTATGCGTGAGCGCAATGAATTCCGCATCAGATGTAGAGAGAGATATAATCTGTTGCTTTTTTGATTTCCATGAAATAATAGGTCTATTTTTTTTTTGATAGTCTGAAAAATATTCAGATATATTTTTCGATCTTCGTTTCCCCAATCTGAAACTGAAAACCCTTCTAATTTTAGGGAACTTGATGATTTTCTAAATATCAAATTCTGTTCCATAGTTCCTCTTAAATAACGACGTACTTGTTTAGCTTTGTTTAAATCCTTCATTATCTGTCTTGATAATTTTTGTGATAGTTTTGTTACTGTGTAACATATGTCCGGTCTCATAGCAGTCATTAAGTATATAAGGCTTCCTGTCATTTCACGGTATAGTTTATCGTCAATTATTTCAGATTCTGTGTTTATATTTTTATTGATATAATTTTTGACCAGTTGCATTCAAAACTTTAATTGGATTTTATCAATGTACCTCGATTAATTTATTTTAATAATTCCTGTTTAATGTGTAAATTGTATACCCAGAAACAATGATAATTTGCCAAAATCGATTATTTTGAATTTTTTTTATTAATTCGTTCGTAACATCGGTTTACATTATGTCACAATTTGATGCGATTAAAATGTCATCGACCTATAAAATTAAAATCAGTACAGTAATTTGTTAAGCCTCCACACGCAACTTTTATTTTTCATTACGAATCCCTCTGAAGGGGTAATATAAATTTTACAGTCTATTGGGGCATTCAAGTAAGCACTTTTTATGTCCATTTGATTGATGTTTTGATTATAATCTGCAATAAAATTCTGATCGTCGTTAGGTTTGTGGTCGATGAAAACAGAAAAATATTCTATACCGTAAATCTGAGGGTATCCTGTAGCAACAAATCTAGCCTTGTACTGTTCAATGCCTGACGCTGTAGTCTTTTTTGTAAAGATCCATTTTGTAGAAATGATATGTTTATCCTTTGTGAGAGACACTACCGATTAGGTATTATTTTCTGTTAAAGCAGCTATTTTGTTTTTCATTGCTATTTTCCATTGCTGACAGTGTTTTGAGTTAATTGCTTCGTTAAAGCTTTTTGGCGTATTATCCATGGAATAGCAATAGTCGATTTGATAATCTTTCAAATTGTCGACCACAAATCGAGTCGTCTTCTAATTCTTTTGGGGTAACGTTCTAATGAATTTTCGACTTTCACTGTCATCATTATTTATAATCTTATCAACGGCGACTTATTTGTCATCATTTGTTTTATGAATCTGAAGAAATATTAATTCATCCTCTTCATATGATGAATTTTCGTCTTTGAAATTAAACGTTTTTCTTGAAAAAATACTAAATAGGCTAGGCTGTTTTTATCGTACCCAAGGAATATACCGCTACCGGTTTTTATATTTAATTTGTTTTTTTTTTGTTCATGTATAAATGCGAAACAAGTTGAACCAAATACATGCATTCTGCTTAAATTTAGTTTTCTACCACAGAAAGCTTCATATGGGGTTTTAGATAGTCTTTTGTTAAAGGACTAGTTGCAACAGCTATAAGTGCACATGTCCAGAGATTTTGATCCAATTAGTAGACATCTTATCATTTCAAAAAGTGTCTGCCGTGATCTTTCAGCAGTTTGGTTTAGGTGAGGTTAATTAGGGGTGTATTGTTCATGTTTGATACGATCGTTAATTAATAAAAGTTCGAAGTCTTTATTAGTGAATTCTGTACCATTGCGAATAGACTTTACTGCACCGTAGGGGGGGCATGTTAGCTAAATTTTTTTAGTTGCTAACAAGGTATCAGATTTGTTCTTTAAAAAATACACCATTATTGAACAGGGATAATCGTCTACAAAATTTAATGCATACCTGAAGTTTTCTATGTCCATCGGTATCACGAGATCGTTCAAATCACAATGCACTTGTGATAAGATTCATGTGACGTTCTTGTCTGACATTTTGTTTTGGTACTTTGTCATTTTTCCCTGTGTACAAACGTCGCAGTGTGTAAAGTTTTTTGAAGTTTTTATGTTCATTCCGTCAACCACACTCGAAAACTTTTTGATATCTGGAATAGTGCAGGGCTCAAGAATTTATGCCATGTCTGTAAATCATGGCAGGCGGTTTTTGGTGTGACTACAATGTTTACTTAATATAGTCTTCCATTTTCTTTAATATTAAATACAGTTCCATTCGGGTACACCAGTTTTGATTTACTAGGGCTAAAGCTTTTTTTGCATCTTGTTTGATAGGGGCTTGTACCGAAAATATATTTCGCTTAAATTTCAGGATTAGAAGAGCATTTTCCAGAATACAGAAACAGAATACACCTTTATTGTTCCTTAGCAAGATTTTAACATCGCCTCTCTTCTAAACGATATCGTTTACTGGACTGCCGTCGGCCAGCTCTACAAAATGATTCTGAGTTGGGATCCAAATCGATAAAATCAGATTCCTTCGTAATTACATGTGCCGTTGCACCACAATCGACAAGAAAGTTTTTACTATTTGCTGAAGAGTCAAACGTACATGAAAATAAAAATGTATGTTCGCTAACGGAGCTCTCAACATTTTTAATGGAGTCCCCTTTGAAATTCTCGTAACTACATTGGAAACTCTTGTGATTGGGTTGCTCACAATTATAGCTAATAATTTTCGTACTTTTCTTAGAAGAAAAATTGGTTTTGGAAAAGTTGCGGTTTTTATTCGAGGTAAAGATATAATTTAATTTTGGTGTTTTTAAGTGGGCATTTTAAAATTTCATGATATTTGTAGATACGTATTTTTTTTAATCACTTTCTCAGTTTCCTCATAACCCCAAAGTGCTACCTTGAATTGACTAAAAGTCATGGGGTTTTATTATATCTCTTGAGTTATCACGGTGATAAATGACTTAAAATCACTCTTCAATCCTTTAAGGACCATGAAGATTAACAGACTGTCGCTAATAACTTCGCCAGGCATTTTTAATGAATTTGCTGTTGTTTCGGCCTTCATAATATAATTTGTAATCGTCTCGGCTTCCGTACATTTTAGAGATGTCAGTTCAATATATAAAGAGATAATTTTGGGTTTTCCTTTCGATTAATAATTCTCTGTTCAATGCTTTGCAGTCATCGTCCAAGGCTTCTTGCATTATCAAAGACTTCTCTTATCTAAACTGTGTATTAATTCCGCAAAGGCAGTTGCATTCTTTCCAATTAACTCAGGATCCTTTCTGTTTTCAGGTTGTGCCTTAATTACTTTGTGTAACTTTTGGACTCGTAAATATCCTAAAAATTTCACTTGCCACGATTCGAATTTTTATTCTGATCCACCGAAGTAAAGTCTTCCGCGAGGTTCATAACCTCTTAAATTGTAAGCTATGTTTAGTTTCAGAAGAGTTTCCGATGAGTAGTTATTCTATACAAGTCTTGTAGATGAAGAATTCTCAGTAAACAACTGTTCTGTAGAAGTTCTGGACTTTATGATTTTGCAGCCAAAGAGCAAAAAATCCTTCTCGTGTTGACACGAAAACAGTACGATTTAATTTTTATGCAGCAATTCTGGTTTCTGATTGATTGATAGCAGAACGTGAATTATTTGATTTGTCAATTCCTAGTAGCAGCGTTTATAAATAGAATCTCCCAACTTTGAGGGCGTATACCTCCACTAGATATGAAAAATATTAAAACAATAGGCAATTGTTTTTCGACCTATTTCGCGTCTTATGTAGCAGGCATGCACGTATACCGTATTGACTAGCATTACTAGCCACAATGATATTTAGTTTTGGGTTAAAATGTGTGAGGAAAAGGTCTGATGTTAACACCTTTTTAATTTCCTCAAACGCCCACTGACACTCGTCAGTCCATTCCCAACGTTTATTCTTTTTCAAAAGCATTTTCAAAGCTGCCTGCAGTTCGTGCAACACATAATAGTTAACAAACTCTAGGAAACTTTGCAGTTAGGTAGTATTTTCCGGCATGTTCCTTATCGCAGCGGCTCTCTCTGGGTCTGGACGTCTGCCATTCTTGTCAATTATGTGCCCCAAATATTTAATTTTCTGCAGAAAGGATTCGCAATTGTTTTCTTTGATTTTAAATCCAAAATCCTCTATTCGTCTGAATACTTCGTAGATATGGTCTTTGTGCTATTCTTTATTACTGCTGGCTATAATAATATCGTCCAGATATGCGATGTCAAAGTCAAGGCCGCCTAGCATCGTGTCCATAACCTGTTGAAAAATGTGCAGGAACGACTTTGACCCCAAACGCTAATCTTTCATATCTGTAAAGACCTCTATGGGTATTTATGCAGAGTAATTTAGCACTCTAATTTTCAATTAGAATTTGTAGATATGCGTCGCTTAGATCGATTTTCGAGAAAATCTGATCACCGTTTAGTCTGTAAAAACTTCCTCCGGACTTGGCAGGGGATATAATGGAAGTCCTCCAAAGACGCATTCAACCCCGTCGAAAAATCTGCCGTAACACGGATTTCCCCTGATTTCTTTTTTCACAAAGACCGTGGGAGGGGGCAGCCTACTGATTGTATTCTTTTTTTGATAGAATGCTCCTGGTCGAATTTTTTCAGCGACGCATAGGTACGTTGCGTTTTCTTTGGAACACTTGTTGTACATTCCATTTTAATCTTAATTCCGCGGCCATTTTTTTTTTTTTTTACATTTTCTTAGGCCCGGTGCAATTACTTCAGTAAATTAATTTTTTAAATTCACGATTAACGTTGTTGCGGGACTAACGTGTGTGCCGATGTTAATCCCGCAAATTCAAAATAATAGAATAAACCCCGGAGTTGCGTGTCGAGTTGAATAATAGTGATATTAATAGATGGTGATAAGAATCCGAAGAAGAATCAAGTGTAAAATGGAGTTGAAGCAAGCAAGCAAAGATGACTGAGACGAATGGATAAATTAATTAGAAAGTTTATTTTTTTATAAAAGATTGTAAATGAAAAGAGAAGATACGAAAGTTTCTTCTTGGTCGAAAGTCTGTGACTGAGATAATTCCATGTTTTTTTTTTATGTAATAAAAAAGACAGTTCCTCAACTGAGGTATAAAAAGATCTATATGTGATAGGTAATTGAATGTTTTTTTTATGTATTGAAATAATCAAGGAAAGCCATCGACTGAATGAATTGAATGTTCTGAAGGAGACAAGTAAGAGTTCTTGGTGAGAAATAACCAATCTTTTTACAAAGAATTAAACTATAAAAAGTCCACCGCTTACTTAGCGGGGAGATAGAAAAGGGTAAAAAAAAAAAGTCCATTAGGGTTGCAAGCCCGTGTCCACATGGAGGAATTAATTGACGGGCACGCGTGTGTTTAACGTCCAAACGCGGACGGGTCGATGTTGATGTTTACGCCATGGTGTTCAAAGGTCGACTGCTCGTGTGGGCGAAAAATGCCCTTTGTATACTTGTCCGACCGGCTCCAGGGAGGCATTCAGAAAAAACATGTTTTTTTAAATTTGTTTTCCCTGCAATCCGATTGGATGAAAGGAATAACATTCTTATGACGTAAGATGCTTTAAATGACGTCCGCCAGAACAACTGAAATTTCGTTTAAGAACCACCGAATTTTGGGGGTATATGGTTAGAAAAGAAGCAGAAGAAAAAAAGAAACGTACCGGGCGTATCTGCATCGCTCTTTGGGAAAGAAGAAGGAAAGGATGGCCAGCGCATTTGTATACGCAAAAGGCATCTTGGGGAGGCAGAGCATGATGGGAGAAGCTATTTTTTCCTGTCTCTTCCTTTTTTTTTCTAGAATGGAGGATATAAAAGCAGGGAAAAATTCCCTGGGACAGCAGAGAGAAAAGAGTCGTGAACATCTTCTCTTGAAAAGAATTTTGTATTGCTGACGTTCGGATTGTGCGGTGTGACATTGGTGGCGAGGGGCCAGGTATGGTCGATTGGAAAAGAAGAGGGCAGAAACGTGCTGTTGTCGAGAGAGTGACTCGCTCCTTCCCGAACCCCAGAACCGAATCCTGATTATAACCCTAGAGAATTTGCGTGGGTGGGTAAAGAGAATGCACGCGCAGCTGAAACGATGTTTATACATCCACGCGCGTGCAACTGGGTTTTCCTGTTGAGGCAGCGCGCCATTATTTTGTTTTGGAGTAGATTCGACGCGCGTGCGTCGGGGCTACGACAACGTATCCGTTTCTGCTGGCATTAATTCTGCTTTTCAGCAGAATATAGATATTGGCAGATCCCATAAATTAAATTCATGCATCCAGTCTGACCTTAGTTGTATTCCTTAATATATAAGCTTTTGATTTTTTCGTCTTTCACAATAATGTGACGTCCGCTAAAAATTCACCTTCGAAGTTAATTTGCATACCGTTAACAACCGTTGCTGCTTTGCGTGTTCTCAGCATTGTGGGTATATTCATTTTTTTATTTTCAGGTATTTTAATTTTCAATTGAAAGATCTGAACATGGATCAAGTTGCATTTTTATTTCTTTATTCTGAATTTCTATAGTCACATATTTCCACAACACTTTTTCGTTATTTGTTCAGTCTCTGCCAAACGCACTTGGGTTTTGTATTTAATTTTATTTCGGCAATGAGTACCTTTGTGTCCTATTTTTTACTTATTAAACATTTTCTTGATACATATGGACAGTCCTTAACCCAATGCAAATTAACACATCGATTACACGGAGAAGAGATTTTTCTTTCTTCAAATTCTTTCTTAGCTGTGTCGATATGTGTGTCCCTTTTCTCTAACTTGTGTTTTATTTTTTACGTGTTTTTTTTTAATTGTCTGTCTGCTTTTTCATTATCTACGCGACTCCAGCTTCGATATCCATCGAATCTGTTTAATACTTTCTATTTTCTATCAGTCTTCCGTTAACTTTTGTAAGGAAAGGTTTGGTTTATTTTCCAATTTTTTTAGGACACTCCCAGTTTCCGTATTTCGACCAGAAGTCAGTCCTTGTACAAATACTAAACATTTAAAAAATGTCTGCATTAAGGTCTGCGAGTTTGAATTCGTTGCAATGTTTATTTATCATGGCTGTGTACGTTGCGAAATTATCTTCGTCATTCTTCTGCGAATTCTGACATGGCCAACGTTTATGGAATAAAGAGACTTTTGGGCTAGATAGTTCTGTAAGATGTTCCATCGTCTCGGAGAAAGATAATTCCGATGCTCTGCTTGGTAAAATAAAACCCACAAAGTTGTTATGCTCTGCCGTCTCTGTTTGAAGCCGATACTAAAAAAAAAATTTTCATACACACAAAAACAAGCTTCAAATGATTTACCTTCTTCAGATCCGTAGCAGAAATTGTCAATCTGGTTCCATATTGAGTCTTGTGAAAATGCAATATCATTATCGATAGACGCTTATTTTTATGACTTGTGTAAACAGCTCTTCCATGTGCTGTTGTTATTGTTGTTGTCGTTCATCAGCGTTTCTAGTGTTCAAATAATTCTTGCTGATGTCCAATTTGCAGTTTTAATTATTGTTCTAATGCACTTTGTAGGCGTCCATTTTTGTATTAATGGTAAAATACTATATTTACGGAAATTAGTACAGCCGTGTTCAGATTAACCAGGTTTTCTTATTTTTAGAACAACTGGAGGAAAGGGAACAGTATGTTTCTTCCTTCAATAACTTTGCAAATGAACGTTGACCATAGTTTTCAATTCCAAGCAAATGTCTTTTCCCATAGAAGAGAAAAAATATATGTCGCGAGAAATATTTAATATTTCTTGAAAGCAAATGTCTGACCGAAAAGAAAAAGACCCTGAAAACCGTATGTTTTTTTAGTAAACCCCCAAAAAGTTTGTTGACACACTTATTTAATGATGCGAGAAAAAAAACACAAATATTTCGTATTTCTCTTTGTTTTGAATTTATGGGTTTGCCAAGATATCATGACAGTATCAAGCAAAGAGAACAAAAAAATACGGAAATATTCTTATTTCCACGAGTTTGTAATTCAAACTTTTATGTCCACGCACTTATTTAGTTTTTGCGAGTTAGTGTTTTCCCCCTTTCATCAGTGTTTTCCGAAAACTTGCTTGGTTTTAATCAGTTATTCGCCGTGAATTCTTTTGAATGCTGGGAGTATTTTAAAGTCGAGTGACCTCTGTGATTTCGGAATCAAACGTCGTCACTGTTATAGCCCTGTTAAAGGGTTACAAAGAAAAACAAAACGCCAAAATAAAGTAACAACATGTATTGGAAAGCATACAATAGGTGGAGTTTTCATCATAGCCGATAACCGACCTAGGTTAGTTTACCGAATATCGACTGACACCTTACGACTTAGTCGTCCGGTACTTATTGAGATTGGAATACTCTATTAGTAGGTAATACGTGTTAGTTTCGCCACAACAGATAGATACAAATAATTACACTTAAAGAGACGATTAGAATCTTAAAAAGATATCTTGGTTGGAACGTATGCATGTGAATGTTTCACATCTTGTATCTAACTAGCTGGCCTATCCCCAGCTAGGATAAAATCATAAGGCATTTAAAAAATAAAAAAGTGAAAAACATACTCATCTATGTATATATGCACAAACGCCGCAGTGTTGCATCTCTGTGCTTTTTTGCAGATGCTTCACAGAATATGTTCCGATTAACTAGAAAGGACTTGGCCTGCCTTGATAGAGTTCAAAATAGACTTCGTAGCCTCGTAGGAGATGTCCTTTTCTCTTCCTTGCAACCTTTATCTCACAGAAGAGATGTTGCGAGTTTGTTTCTGATGTATCGTTATTTTCATGGAAAGTGTTCGACTGAGCTTCAATCTATGATCCCCCCTCGCCAAACTTTCACAAGAAACACTCGTCTAGCTGTAAACACTATCAATAATTCCCCCCACTCTTTATCTGTGCCTAAACCTAAACGTAGATTCCATGAACAAAGCTTCTTTCTTAGAACTGCACGCTTGTAGAATTGTCTTCCGTTTTCCTGCTTTCCGGCTGACTACAATATGGTTGTCTTCAAGTCTAACGTAAATAAGTTCTTGATGAGCCGTTCCATATAAGTTATCAACTTTACCAAATTTTCATTACTAATGATTACTATAATGTCCAATTTCTACTGTACACTCTTTAACCCTTATCCTTGAGTGGCCTCTTGGCCTTGATAATGTGGTGATGCCTATGTAAAAAAAAAACAAAAAAACTTACTACTGTTAATAAAAATTCCTCGATCCATTCATCTAGCAATAAAATCTCACCCATTCACTTCAGAAGTTATTAGAACATTTTCTACTCTTCTAGCATATTTTCTCTGATTTTGAAATTCTACCCTTGCTCCATGTCTCATCGACCGTATAAACGTTCAAAAATTTAAGTAATGCTTTTACACATTACATTAGAATTTTTGCAGTTTTCTTACTACCCAACTTTCTATATAGGTTATATCTCCTTCATAAATCTGGCCTTTATCGCAGTAGCTCCTTATGCTTCCTTGACAATATGTCTTGTTTTGGATGAGCAAAAGTAATATATATATATATATATATATATATATATATATATATATATATACATATTGTAGAGAAAATTGTTGGAACCAAGAAAATGGCTTCCTGTTAAAGCGTTATGTTGAATCCAGTTTTCAGGAAAGGGAGGAAAGAATCAAGATGGCGGCGCCCATAACTTTTATAACTAGCGATCTTGCAAATGGATGCAAAATCTCGCAGCTCGTGTGCAAAATCTCACTGCTCGACTACATAAAAGGAGACTGTGAGTAGAACACAGGTAGACAGTGCATGAGAATCCTTGGAGACGGTTGTACAAGAATCCTTGAAAACTGTTATAGGAGAATCCTTGGAGACTATTTTTACATGTTACTGAGTTATTTTGCTTTGTTGTTGTTGTTGGTGTTGTTTACTAGTTTTTCCTTCTTTTTTGTTATATATATATGTATATATATATATATATATATATATAATTTCGCAAAATCAAGATAATAAAGATCAAAATGAGAGCATCATGTTGTGCATTTTCATATTCGTTACAATTGTGTAGTGACCATTCAGACAATTTCAAACATAATATCATTTGAAAATATTCCAAAACAGCCTCTCTTCAGACATTGAAAGATACTATTTAAGAAATGCAAAGAATGAAAAAAGATATGAAAATAATATGAAGAATAAAAGAAAGGAAACTAAAAATAATAAGGAAGCATATAGTGATGACAATAATATTAGGAATAAGAGAAATAGACACAAAAAATAAGTCTCGTTTAATCCGCCGTTTAGTGAACATATTAAAAACAATATTCCTAAAGAATTATAAAAAATAATTGATAAAAACTTCCCCCGAGAGAATAGATTTAATAAAATAATTAATAAGAATACAGTGAAACTTTCATTCTCAACCGCTGCCAAGCTAGCCAACACTATAATAGGCTCCAATAATGGTAAAATAGATAAAATAGTGAATAACAATGGGATTGAATCTGGAGCACTAAATTTGGGGAGAAAATGTAACTGGACAATGCCTAACGAATGTCCAATGGGGGGCAACTCCTTAATTTCTGAAATTATGTACAAATGTGAAGTTAAGATGGATAATTGTAAAAAGATATACCTGGGGGTTCTTTTAGAACATATTCAGAAACCTCGTTGTATCATTTAAAATTGAGCCTGAGAATGAATCAAATAGGGATGGGGAAAATGATAAAAATGAGGATAGAACAAAAATAATTATTGGAAATAAAAAGAGGAACACAACTGCATCAGGTGATTGGGTTAGGAAACTATGTAAAACTAATAAAAGAGTTTGAATTAAAATGGTCAATAGTAGATCAGGCTAGAAAATATAAACGAAGTAAATCAAAAATATGCAATCTGTGCTTACTTGACACATACTACATTGCGTATCAAATTATTAACGAGTTTACATTTTTTAAATATTTAAGGGACGAGTGAATAAAAATCAATGATACTTTGAGAAAGTGCTTACAATACTATTCAGCTACTCCAGTCAGAAAATAAAAATATTTAAAGTTGTATTAGCGAAACTATGGCAAAATATAGGAATATTTGTTGATTTCAGTGTGTCAAATTATTAACGAGGTAGAGAAAAAACACAATATACTCATAACTTGTTTATTGACATAATTTTCAAACATAAAATGAACTAGGAAAAATGCTTAGAACACAATAACTACATAGAAATGTCTACGTTGTACATAATTAGTAGGATATATGCGATCCTTTTTTATCAATGACTTGTAAAAGACGTTCGTCCACAGAATTAGTCAAATTTCTGATTTTCTCAACAGTTTTTCCTCGCCATACCTCTTTGAGAGCATCCCACAACTCATCTTTGATCTTAAATTGGCGTCCACATGCATAGAGGCATGATACACCAAAGGTTCTCAATTGTGTTAAAATCTGATGAATTCGCAGGCCACTCCATCTTCCACAGGCCAGAGAATCCCAGTTGTTACAAATACTCTTTGCTTTTGTTTGCTGCATGCGAGGGAGCATTATCCTGCATAAAAATAATGGTTCTTCTGAACGCCAACCTTTGCTTCTTTAGCCATGGTTCAAAGTGCTGCTTTAGAAAAGCTATGTAAGCATTTAACGTCATTTTTACGCCCTCTGGGACGCTCCATGGACTAACTAAAGTACTTCCGATAATCCCAACACAAATCATTATCCCATCAGCACTTTGTTGGCGCCTTAAACGCTGATGACAATGTCGTCCATCTAGGACCCATCCCTTGCTCCAGCTATCTGTGCCATCATGAGTGACCAGCACTTCATCCGTGAACAAAACTTTGGAAAAATATGTTTTTATGCTGTCCTCTGCCCATTTCAATCGGTTTTGTATGTGATGGTACTTTAATGGAGGCTTTGTAACAGGCTTAACAGATTTTGTCACTTCTTTCAGACGGCGACATCGAGTACTTTTTAAGACATTCTTCGATCCGGCTTGGTGAAAGACTTCTTGACTTGTTTGCCCAGGGTTTTTAACAACTTCACGTTTAATTTGGAGTAGAGAACAGCGTGAAACAACTCTAGCTTTACCTTTATCAGCTCTCTTACGTACCTTTGTAGGGTCCTTGACAAAGTTCTTCACAGTTTGATGGTCTCTTCCTATCATTTTCGATATTTCAAGGGTATTTTTATCTTTTGCTAGCTGTTCTGTAATAGTACTCTTTTCGGAACTACTGAAACCACCTTTACGACCCATTTTATTGATGAAACAAACTGCCTTGTTAATAATTTGACACATCTCAAATACTGTGGATTTTATTGACGAAACAAATTGCCTTGTTAATCAATTACGATGGCAAGTTGTTTACATTGCATGGAACAGTACGAACATTTCACAGTATGCGCAGCTCAGGATTGCCAACGTTTCCAAAGCTTTTGATACGAAACTACCGATAAGTTTCTGAAACTGGTAAAAAAAAAATATTATCTCGTTAATAATTTGACATGCAGTGTATATAGTGAAATCTAAAGAAAAAATCTTAAACAAAAAGGTAGATGCTACACAAAGCTGTCTTCATAGGAATAAATTCCTGTTATGACGCCTAAAACCTGACTGAAATAAATTTATAAAGGCAAATATCTACAGAATATATTGAAGGTAAAATATAAACGTGAAGGAGAATTCATAAATTTAATATTAAAAATTCAAAATAGTGCAATAAGTTAATAACTTAGTAGATCTTAAACTTTACATACAGGAAATAACATAATTATAATCTTAATGTGTGAAATAGAAGTAGTTTTGATTTGAACAATCGTTAGGGATAAGAAAATTACACCCACGTCATTTCAACAGCACAAGAAAGGTAAAGAATCCAAAATTAAAAGAATTAGAAGTTATTGTGACTGGCAAGCTGAGATGGAGTAAAATAAATATAATAAAAGATGTTAAATTTGGAAAATAAATTAGAAACTTTACATAGATTAACATTGCGAATTTAATGTTAGAATTATAAGGTTAAAATTAAATGAGGATGATTAATAAATATTTAAGTCAAAATACCTTAAACTTAAAGAAATTGGAAAACTGATTAAAATTTAAGAATCAGAGTTATCTCCCTAACAATGTAAACGGTTTAATCAGACCACTGACAAGAAAAACAAATGAAACTAAAAATAGAATGCTTAGATAACAATAAAATTAAAAAAGTAAATTTAAAATTTAAATCACTGAAATAACTAGTATAGAATAAAAATTAATGTTAACTTATAATTATTTAAATAAACTTTTAATTAAAATTCCTTTTTTAGAAATAAAATAATTAAGTAAAATCAATTATGTAATCGTAAATGTAAACAAATGATACGAAACTTTCATAAATGGAAGAGAATACAGTTGTAACATATAAATTAAAACTAGATTTTGAAATTTAAACTAGATTTTGTAGTTTAGTATTTAGAAAATAAATCAATTAAATAAATAATTTAGAGAAGAACAATAATTACTTAAGTTAAAAAGTACACAGAGTATTAGTGTAACATTAAGATAGATAATTGATCGAAATATAATTTAAAAAGTAGAAATAAGAAAATAGGGCGATTTATAAATTCCATGGTAAACGAAAAATAATTTTTTAAAAAATTGGAAGAAAGTAGTGTAGGTAGGTTTAACTGCTTGATCTTTTAAATAGTCATTCGAAATGTGTTTTATGTATATTAAATAGTGTATTTCAAGGTCTGAAGAGAAGCTGTTTTGGAATATTTTCAAATGACATAATATTTGAAATTGTCCGAATGGTCACGAAACAATTCTAACGGATATGAAAATACACAATATGATGCTGTCATTTTGATCTTTATTGCCTTGATTTTGTGAAAATATTATATGAATGCTCGATTATAAAAACTGATAATCTTAAAGCTTAATAATTGAGTCATTTTATTTTGACTAAAATTTTATTGGTATATGAGCAATTACTGAATTTTGATATATTTGAATATATTAAATTTTTGGTAAAAAAATGTTGATAAGGTATATATATATATATATATATATATATATATATATATATAATTATTTTTTTTACTATAACAATTATTAAATACCTACAGACACTAGTGTTTCATCCTTTCAGGAATCTTCAGTGCAGGGTGTCACGATTAATACCAGTCGAATGATTCGAACCCTGCATCACGAGACATCTCTGGTTCGATTTAGCGAAGACCTAATCCATTCGGCTACCATCAACCGTGTGAAATAACGTCGAATTTAAACATTTTAATTTTAAATGTTCATTTACGTCAGTCAGAGAGTGATCTAATCGTTATACGATGATCTATGCATGGTTCCTTCAGTCTTTGACAGACTACTATGGATACCCACAAATGGGTGCTTGCGCATTAAATTTTTGTGGCAGGAGGTGCGCAATCCCCAACCACACCTCTCCTGAGTCGACATTGTTATATACCAGTGACAAGTGAAGTGCATGTACAGGACGACTGGAAACAAATGCCGAGATAAGCGGAGAGCTCTTACAGCACCTAGAATTCTGAAATGGTCACCCGTTTAACTTCACCGTTGCTTAACTTCTGTGATCTGATGAAAACTGGTGTGTGAATGCGATGATGCTGTGTGTATATATATATATATATATATATATATATATATATATATATATATATATATAATGCTCCCTATCTTGGGGTCCTGGATATGACCTTAAACTATATCCAGTGGTGAGGCCCAGCTTGCGGAGTGTGAAGCCACCCTTTAATTTCCATTGCTCTCAGGTCCATTCTGACCCGGAGTAGTAGTACCTGTTAGGGTCCCAACTATGGGTTAAATAGAAACCGACTTGAAAACAACAAATATATTCTATTTAAAAAATTTTCTTCAAAATGTTTGGGTTCGACATTAAATAACCCAAAAAGGGTTGATATGCCGTAAAACAAAAATAACCAACCAATCAACCCTATCTTGGGTTTTGCATATTGGGAAGTGCTATACAAACTGCCATTAGAGTATTAAGCGACAGATTAAATATGTTTTTAACTCTTTTCAAAGTGTTTTTTAACATGTTTTATTAACTATTTGCTCTTATTATAAGCTCTATCTCCTATTTGGTTTTATCGAGCTTTTACATCTGCTTGAGATTACTTTATAAATATTAATTCTTTAATATTTATAATATACTTTAGTTTTACCATCTTGGATCATTTTGATAAATGTAATTGTAATGTTTTTATTATATATATATATATATATATATATATATATATATATATATATATATATATATATATATATATATATATATACTAGCAAAAGTACCCGTCGTTGACTGGGTTCAAAAACAGCTTACAGAAAATGCACTCTGATTTATGAAAGTATGATAGGCTATGAAAAGGAAGGGTTGTAAAGAGATAGCTTCGAATATGGGGGCATCAAAACCAAAGCAAAATATGATGAAAGTAAAAATAAAATAGATAAACCCCATAAATTATTATACCATACCTGTTCACACTGAAACACATCCAATATTCTGTGGATCTATATTAAAAAAACCTTGTTAAACTTTGTGACATATTTCCATTCTATGGAGGTCAGGCGCATACGAACATCCCATAATTTTATTTTACCATATTTATTCAAACTGAAACATAATTATCAAAGTATACTTACGCAGATAGATATGAAAAGTCTTTATTAAAGTTTGTGCCTATTTCCATTCTATGGAGGCCCGGCGCGAACGCAGACCCCACAATTTTATTATACCATCCCTATTTAATCCTTATTAAAGTATTATTATGTACATCTATATCAAAAACACTTGTAAACGTTTTTTTTTAATTTAATTTTTTTTTATTTCCATACTTTGTGAACCAGGCGCGTACGCAGACCCAACAATTTTAATGAATCATCATTATGCCAGATCAAACATACCCATTCCTGTGTCTCGATACATCTTCTATCATTATATGTGATCAGTTTTCTATAATAGTCAACCATATAGGAGCCTATTCGTGACCAGACACACACACAGACGTTCAGCTTTATATATATATATATATATATATATATATATATATATATATATATATATATATATATATATATATATATACATTCACGTAGATACAAATCTATGCAGAGGCACACGCATTCATTCTCACCCAAATCATACAGAATTAAGATTATAGGAAAAAAATCATAGAAAAATCAAGAATATAAAGGAAATGTTCTTTTCCCAAATACAATATAAATCTAGAAAAATATACCTTTAATCCTATTAATAGAAAAAATATGCATGTGTCATCATAATATAATTATCGGTGCAACGCCAGCGATTCTATTAATATATTTTTTCTTACCATAAATGTCGTTTTATGTCTACAATTTATAGTTACCTCGATTCTGCGATTTAATGGCTTTTCTCTCTAATAGACCATGGGCAGACGTAATTTTCCTTCATTTTCGTGGACATAAAATGTATATAAAAATAACTTCATTTTCAAGAGCGTGAATGCAGTAGAGTCTAAATCTCAATATTCTTCGAGTGAAACGCCTGTCTATTTTAATATGCAGTTTGAATCGATATTATCACAGAATCAATCGTCGGAAAATATCTAAGTGAGGTCATAAAATAGTCATAAATACTCCAGAAACAGCTCGAATAATCCCCCTTTAAAGTAGACATAGCTTAAATAATTCGTAGAATTATGTGCAATACATTCTGAAGAAACAATGGAAAGCTTGATTCTTTTATTGAACTTGCGTCTATACAAATCAAAAGGCCCAATCTATCAAGAAATGTTGCTCGTATGTAACATTTGTAGGAATCAGATTTATTATCCTTGGAGATAATAAGAGCGGTCGGCTCTTCTTTTCACCCCATTCGACTGTAAGGATTCTGTTCATCACAACTACTACTTCTACGATTGGAAGAGGGATAGCTGTACACTCTTCTTGGGTCACGTATGCGATCGAGGTGAAGGAAATGACGTTAGAATAGGAACAGGGGTGAGATTGCTGCCTCCTCCTCCTCCTCCTCTTCCCTCTCTCTTTTTCTTGATCATGTATATATATATATATATATATATATATATATATATATATATATATATATATATATATATATATATATAGACAAGACGAAGCCATATATTTATATCTATAGACTTATATGTCAATGTAATAAGGAAAAACATCAACTAGGACAGGCGTTGTATCATCTTTATACCTCGGTATTTCGAAGCTTAATGCTTCTCATCAGAAGAGGGGCTAGGAGGGTAGCTTTCAAACAGTTTAATGCGACATCTAGCTAAAGGTAAATTGGGGGATATTAAGGTATCTGGTATATAGAGGAGTGATGGACGCGGAGCATGAAGGTATCTGGGAGTGTTAAACTAATGCAGGTTAATTTAAGCTGTACTGGGAACTTGAGAGAAATTTTCAATTATAAATAATCGGGGAAATGAGGAATAAGGGATAATATATGGGGGCTGCATAATGCATAAGTATCAAAAAGATAAAAGTGTGTCAGATTTATTTTAAGTTTTTTTAAAAATCGCTTGTTATGAAGTTTTCATTAATACAACCACCGATATATTTCCACATTGCTAACGCCTTCTAATAAACTACCAATATATTTTACTTTATATAACTGTATAAGAAGTTAGAATGTAGTTGTGGTTTGAAATACATTAATTTGCATATGAATGAATTGGCTGCAATAAGATGAACGAATTCGGGCGACGAGAGGAGACCAGTGTTTGGCACCGAAGACAACACGTCAGAACTTAAGAAGTCGTATAAATACTGTAATTTTTTTAGATTATATGTTATTTTCGGCATGAAAGAAAAGTAAAGTTGATGCGATCGAGACGAGAGTTAGACTTTTTTTTTTTTTGCAGTTGTAGTCGGCGTGTAATGGAAAATTTAAATAAGAATTTGAGAGCCCGACTTTTGGAAAATTGTCGTCGTAGTATGGAGAATTTTGAATAGGTATTCGAAAACTGGACTTTGAAAATTGTCGTGTTATGGAAAATTCTAAATAAAGATTCGAGAGCCGGACTTTTAAAAGATTGTTGTTGTATTATGGAAGAATTTCAAATAAGAATTTGAGAGTCTAACTCTGTGAAAATTATCGTCTTCTTATCGAGAATCTTAAATAAACATTCGAGTTGGATTTTGTGAGAAATACCGTCGACATTTTATGAAGAAGATAATTACAATTCGAATCGGACTTTTGTGTTTGAAAGTAAACCAGAGTACGGATGATTAGTTGTGTCTAGCCATGAATAGAGGGTTGTTTTTTCTAGCAGTGTACGAGGACTAGTTGTGTCTGATGTCGTTATTGAGAGCCAGCTATATCTGGTGCCGTGTATTGAAAGCCAAATGTGTAATAAGCCCTAGAGATGTAAGTGTCGATACGAAAAATATAATTACGATTCGAGTCAGACTTTTGTGTTTGTAATTAAACCAGAGTACGGAGGACTAGTTGTGTCTAGCCGTAAACAGAGGTTTAGTTGTGTCTGACTGTAAACGAAGGGCTAATTATATCTGTCCGTGAACAAAGGGTTAGTTGTGCCTAGACGTGAAGAGAAGGCTAGTGTTTAACCGTGTACGGGAGGCTAGTTATGTCTGTGGTTGTGTATTTAGAGCCAGCTGTGTCTGGTATCATGTATTGAGAGTCAGCTGTCGTTATTGTGTCAACTTTGTCTAGTGTCGTGTATTGAGAGCCAGATATATCTAGTATCGTGTAAAAAGCCACGAGTTTGTATGTGAAATGATCTTTAAAAATCGTGGGAAAGTATGGTTTGAAATGCATTAATTTGCATAATAGGGAATTGGCTACTTTAAGAAGAACGAATTCAAGAGAAGAGAGAGTCAAGTGATTGGCACCGAAAAGAACATGTCAGAATTTAAGAAGTTGTGCGAATTCTGGCAACCCTTTTTTTTTAAAGATTACAATAGTGATGTAGAATACTATGATGATGAAGTGACGTATGAACAAAACAGACAAACCAACGGAAGTCGTATTTAGAGTATAAATCTTTGAATATTTGATCTGATTTCGTATTCCTTGTTGGGTTTTACGGTATATTTTTAGTTTATTTTCCTTTTGAAAAAGCGAAAAACATCTCGAAATTATTAAAGTCATTTATCACCTCTGTCTAACTGTAAGTCAATATTTACCGATTTATATATGTAAAAGATTTTGAAAAGTAAATAGATATACACAGATTTATAATCTAAATACGACCTTCATTCGTCTGGTCACCTCACCACCCTTGTATTCTTTATTGCTAACATCCTTCTTACACACTTACATATTTTTTTACCAGCAATGTTCCAAGCAAACTACCTTTTCCTTTTATGTTATACTTTTGTTTTTAAATGTTGAATTACTACATAATTTGATTAAAATTAATGGAAATATCAATTTCTGACAAAATTTAAAAAAAAGATCATGTTTTTGGCTTCGACTTTGAATCGGGTCAATTCTTGGAAATAATAAGTGTTCCAAGCAAAACACTCCATTCAGCTGTGTAAATGAATATCAGTCGACGATAGACTAGCGTCCCGTTCTGGAAATGGTTCAAGCGACATCACATTGATATACCGGTCAAATCATGAAGCTAAAGTTGAGTCTAGTCAATCATCAGATTAGTGACCACCTGATAATCACACTTGATGTGAGCAAACACTCGACTTAGATTGCAATGATAACTAGACATAGACTATCGTCCTGTTTCATGACATCTGTTCCACAACACCATGAGATAGATAAGCACCAGGGATAAAAACTTCTTTTTTTTTCAAAATGAGATTACTACTTCTACTACTACTACTACTACTACTACTACTACTTATAGTCTTTTGGAAACACATGGCAAATAACATTATTCCACATTTTCGCAGAACATAGAATGACAATTTCAAATGCATAATTTCTTCAGAAATATTATGTTTACTCATTCCGCTAATAAACTGCGTAAATATATATTAGGTTGGTACAAAAGTAATGTCGTTTTTTGACGCTCAACTTCAAAAGATCATAACTCCTTTTATAATAAACTTTATTAATCGAAATAAGAACCATTAGAATCGAAACATTTTTTGTCAACAGGAAACAAGTTTATTTATCTTATTAGCGTAGAAATCCAGAGTTCTGGAAGCGATGACGTCATTCAAGACCGATTCGGCATCATCTCGGTTTTTGAAGCATTTTTCGCGCAGGAAGTTGTCGAGATGCTTGAAAAAGTGATAATCGGTAGGCGAGAGGTCCGGTGAATATGGTCGATGAGGCAGAGTCTCGAAGCCTAATTCGTTTAGCTTATGCAGGGTCAGTTGAGCAACATGCGGGCAAGGGTTGTCATGGAGGAGAATTGGTCCCTTCATATTGACCACTCTCGGACACATACGTTGGAGATTCTGGTGCATTTTGTCAATTTGTTCACAATACTCCTCGGCCATAATCGCTTCGCCTGGATTCAAGAAGCTATAATGGATGAGACCGGCCGCAGACCACCAAACAGACATCATAATCTTTTTGGGGTAAAATTTCGGCTTCAGGAAGTGTTGTGGAACTTCTCCAGCATCCAACCACTGTGCCAAACATGGCCGGTTGTCATAGAGGATCACTACTCATCATACATCACAGAGTCTCGAAGCCTAATTCGTTTAGCTTATGCAGGGTCAGTTGAGCAACATGCGGGCAAGGGTTGTCATGGAGGAGAATTGGTCCCTTCATATTGACCACTCTCGGACACATACGTTGGAGATTCTGGTGCATTTTGTCAATTTGTTCACAATACTCCTCGGCCATAATCGCTTCGCCTGGATTCAAGAAGCTATAATGGATGAGACCGGCCGCAGACCACCAAACAGACATCATAATCTTTTTGGGGTAAAATTTCGGCTTCAGGAAGTGTTGTGGAACTTCTCCAGCATCCAACCACTGTGCCAAACATGGCCGGTTGTCATAGAGGATCACTACTCATCATACATCACAATCCGCTCAAGAAATGGATCGTTTTTGTTGCGCAGAAGGAATGTAGAAGACACCTCAAAACGTTGATTTTTTGGATTATCGTTAAATTCGTGTGGCACCCATTTATCTAACTTTTTGACTTCCCTATTAGCTTTAAATGGCAAACGACTGTTTAGTGGTCGACCTCAAGTTCAATAGCAACTTCTTGTGAAGTTTTGCGAGGATCAGCTTCACTTAAGGCTTTCATATGTTCATTATCAATCATAGTCGGCTAACCGCGACCGTCTTCATTTCTAGGCTCTCATCACCATTGCGAAATTTCTTAAACCACCATTCTGCCACACGTTCGTTAGTAGTTCCTGGGATAAATATATCATTGATATCACGAGTTGTCTCGGAAGCATTTCTGGCTAGTTTGAACTGGAACAAGAAAGTCGTGTAAATTTGAATTTTGTCCATGCTGTCGAAAAACCTGCAAAAAAATGAACAGAGAGATTGAGAACAGTAACGAATAACACAATTCGATAGAGCAAAAAACACACTTCAAAATGATATATAATATGGCCATATATATCAAGAAATTAATTCAGAAATCTAATATATAAAAGACAGAATGTGTGTGTATGCGTGTGTCTTGCAAAAACTCTTGACAGAGGCGACGGATCCTCACGAGATCGATATCGTTTTAAAGCTCGACCCTTCGAACGAGAAATATCGAAAAATTGGCCAAAAACATAATTACTTCACACTAAACTGGGCAGTTTTCTACAAGGAGGTTTTTTTTTCTTTTTTCATCGCCATTTTTGCAAGTCATCGTATCGGTTGGATTGACTTCGCTTAATTTCAACGTTCCAGACTTCCTGTTGGACTTTGGAGACATTGGCAAAGACGTCACATTTTTTTTTCTTTCCTCCATCGCATTACGGGTTTGAGCCTGTCTGTCTATTACCACCTTTTTTTTTATCTCCACCCAAACTGCCTGTTGTTTTTTCGACCCCCACCCCACCCCGCTACTACCAATTTATTTTTTTGATCCCCCCCCTACCCTGTGTTCCTTACTCGACCCAAGTAATGCCAGGGAACCCCACTACTATACCACTTTTTTCTAAGCGCCTTTTAAATCCACCCCTCGCGGGTTCTTACTACATCTCTACACACCCGGGCAACGCCGGGTACCACCGCTAATCATATATGAAAGTAACATATGTGAGAAAATGATATTGCTTTCGCACCAACCTAATATTTTACGTTTAACAAGAATTAATCATATCTTTTGAAAGCATCATTTCGTAAAGTTTAATTTGAACATTTTAGCAAATCAAATAATGCTATATAATTTGTTATTAAATGAAAAATCTTCTTTTTTTTTCTGAGATTTTTTGGTGGTATCCACCCTAATCATAGAAAAATAGATTGTAATTTGGATTTTTTTCTCTGTTTTTTTTTTTTTTTCTCTCATTTTGTTGATGTTAAGTTCAAGGGTGGTGACCTGTAGAAGGGAAAAATTGTATGTTTGATCTTGTTGACGCTTGTAGTAAAAAAATGAGTTTTTATTTAATAAAATCTTGTACAGCATTACTTGCTTTTCTCAAGTTTTCAAATTTATGTTTTATTTTGTTTATGCAACGTTTGTATTTGGACTTTCTTTGATTCTTTAAAATAAGAAATGTTGCAGTCAATAGACTTGTGTCCAAGGTCATGCCATCTGTTCCATAACACTATAAGATAAGGGATAAGCACCAGACTTGAAACCTTCTTTTCAAACTGAAACTATGACTACTACTACGGCTGCTGTTGCTGCTACTATCTGGTGCTAATTAACCAGGCTGTCTGAAGATACCAGCTTCCTGATCTAAAATGCACCAAACACTGACATTATTGTATTTACTTTGCAAAATTTAATCATATTCAGCAAAATCGAAAAAAAAAACACAATAATTTTTCTTTACAAATCAATTAAACCAAACGTTTTGAATAAATATTTAAAGATATAAAAAAAACGTAAAGCATAAAAACTTTTAACAAAGTGACTAGATTCGGTAGTAAGTAACACAAAAAGGTTGATATGCTGTAAAACAAAACAATAAAACTAAACACCATTCATAAATATTCGAGGACTAAAATCTTTTACCAAAATTACTGGATTCGACTCTAAATAACATGAAAAAGGTTGATATGTAAAACACCAAAATCAAAAGAAAAAAACAAACAATATATATTATTTAATTGGAATTCATTGAGATGAGTATTATTCATTAATTTATTTATTGCAGACTATTATCCTCATCTTTCCTAATTGTTGTTTCATGCCAACTATTATTCTGGCCTTCATCAGGTGGTAATTACTGCCTTCCATAGTTGTTGTCGTCTCACCCTGTTTTGTCCAAGTAAGCCTCAGGTTTGCTTTGGGTACGATTGAAACCGCTATCTTCAGATAATTCTCACCTGGAACCGTAGAGATTCAACGTCTCTATCCACTGCGCCATGGGCCCCAAAGGATAGTGAATAAAGATGTTGAATCTCTACAGTTCCAGGTGAGAATTTTCTGAAGATAGCAGTTTCCATCCTACCCAAAGCCGGCCAGAGGCTTACTTGGCCAAAACGTGAGACGACAACAACTATGGATGGCAGTAATTGCTGAAAATGCAGTTAGGAGATTCTATCCCATCGCGTTCCTATCCCATCGCGGTTACCACCTGAGAAAGGCCAGAGGAATAGTTGGCCGAAACGTCATGAAACAACAATTAGGAAATATAAATAAATAAATTAATAAAAAAACAAATACTATAAATAAATATTTGAAGATGTAAAAAAGTTGAAGCATAAATACTTTTACAAAAAAAATGAGTGAAATCGGAATTAAATAACCTAAAAAGGGTTGATATGCCGTAAACCAAAACAACCAAACTACTACTACTACTACCACCACCACCACCACCACTACTACTACTACTACTACTACTACTATTACTACTACTACTACTACTACTAATAATAATAATAATAATAATAATACTAGAAGCATACAATCTTTAGAAAAAAATTGTAAACTACCACTACTACTAATATCACTATGGCTACCACCACTGCTATTATGTACAGTCTTTTGAAAAAAAAAAAAAAGATTATCACAACAAAAAAACACGGAATGTCTATTTACTGACATATGCTTGGAATAGCAGATGATGCGTAACTATGAGCAGGTATTATGTAGATCATCGCTTTATTACGGATATCATTCGAGAGTGCAGGATAAGGTTTAACCAGAATGACATGATGATCTCCATAAACGAATATGATAGCCACATCAATACCACAACCGAACACATAATCGCAATGGATGATCTCAACTTTCATTCGCCGACGGATAATTTGTTTGCCAAAAGACAGAAGCCACAAGTTGCTCAAACTATTTGCTTACAACGACTAAGGTTTCACTTTATAACGGTAATCAAAACAGATATTATTCCAAGACAGCGTTTGATTTCTTGTAGTACTGGAGCCAAAACTTATCAGTGGTCTCTTCCTCCTCCTACTACTACTCAATTGCGAACAAATCATACATTTTTTTTTTTATAGAATGATATAATCGCTGCTGGTATAGTTTCTGAACCCAACTAAAACCAACTTTTTGTCTGCACCTTCCAGCTATTTACATAAACAACAATCATCAACGGTAAATACTAGATACGATTTTGTCCTTTAAACTCTCCAATAGATTATGAAAAAAAAAGACAAGTATAACATAATACGGCCTAATAGAATATGCAAGGATTCGAACCTGACACACTTAGGTGTTCAGTCTGTGTCGTTAACCTTAACACTTAGCGATCGTTGCTCTCTATTGGCATAGTAGCGCTGTTTAAAATTAGACTGTGCTATTCCAATATATATCGCTTGGCTGCAGTACATGATGAGATGTTAGTGTGATATATAATGGCCTTAACTGAATAGCCAATTTTCAAAGGGTAAATTTCACCCTAGGTGAAGGTGTTAATGATCATAGTCTTGAAAGATATTAAGGACTCGACAGCTGGGAAACAAGAGTAGCTGATTTGGAGTTTATGTTTAACAATTTATGGAGCTTGTATAATGGTGAGAAATGCCCGCCTGGTATTTAGGGAAAATTCTATATATATTTGAAAATATTAACTTCTACTTTTTCTTCAACTCAGTTATCTTGAGAAAGTCTGGAAAAATGAAACATTGATGAAGAAATATTCGATTTTCCTTTTTTCATTTCCCATATATATTAATTCTGAGATGTAATAACAAATCTTTTTCCATATATATATATATATATATATATATATATATATATATATATATATATATATATATATGTATATATATATAATCGAGATAAGACACTGATTAGAAATCAGATGAAAGTTCCTAATAGATATTACTTGAAGTAATACTTTCAGGGCGATCCTAGCCAAAAAGGAGAAGCTCAATATTTAAGCATAGAGCAATCTATAAGTTAAGTGGTTGTATTTAAATTCTGAAAAAACAAATAGACACATATATTCGAATAAGGAATTTATTGTTTGGCAAAAGGAATATATAGAAGGGGTTATGTTGATTTCCTTAATCCATGGATTTTCAATAAAGGCTCATATCATCAGAGGGAATGAAATGCGGTTAGCAAAATGTTCAGCTGTGAATAGACACTTATTTTGCTTTCCAGCACAAATATTGAAAATAGTTTTTTTAGTGGTGAATGATAATTATATGGAAATAATTATAGGAAAAGGAATTTGATACAACCTGGGCAGTCCATTATCGGAAGGAGTACATTGTCCTCCGGGCTTATAAATCCAGGTAGGCAGAGTATTGGTCCAGGGGAGAAGGCAGTAGTCCCATATAACAAAAAAGCGTGGTTGCTCCTTATTGATTTTCCGAAAGGTATACGGGGCAGTCGTATTCGTTGGTGCGTTGAGTGTGTTTTGGTAGATGTACTCCAAAATCTTTTTAGGTGTAGACACAGTGTATCAGATGTTGAATGGATATATCATTTCATTGTATATATCCCCGTGAGTGATAGAATTTAAGCATTGAAATATGTATGCAATGGACCTCAAAATCAATGGTATGGGTAGCAGAATAATCCGAGAGATGATATTCAGAAAAATGCGTTGGATGGCTAGCTTCTGGTGAGGATCCCGGTAAAGTGTTGGTCAGCTTTCTTGTTGATAGTGGGAGAGGGAAGCCTTATAGATGAGGGAAAGAGGAGGGTGGGGTGAAGTAAAGAGGGTAAAGAGAGAAGGGGGGGTGTTAAGATTGAGCAGGCAAGCAGGTGCTTAATGGAATTTCTTTGGGGGTTGTATTTTAGTGTTCAGTGTTGACCTCTTAATTTTAAGTGCAAATGGGAAATGGATATTCTTGTGATTTTAAATGGGATTGTGTATGAGATGGGTGGGCGTGCTGTTTTTGCTGAGTGGATGGGTGAGGTGGAGAGAGGGACGAGTCATGGTTTGAAGTTTTGGAATGCTTGGGTGATTACTTATTTAAATGAGTTTAAGGTTGGGTGCTTTTAATTTTGAGGGTATATTTAAGTAACTTGATTAACTGATAACAGTTTGTTCATTACACTTGTTGTCGTAGTGTGATCTGGTTTAATTAAAATTTATTTAAAATGTATATATTTCTGTTTGGATGAGTTGGCTTTGCTGTTCGTTGGGTAGGAATCGATGTTTGAGTGAATGCTTTATATACTGTGGTTAATTAGCTATTTTTATAATGGGGGGACTTGATGTAACTTCAGGGCTGGGCGCGAGATTGTCCAAATGTAGTTGAATATAACTATTTATATAATAATAAACTGTATATCCATCTGTCAGACCCAAACATAAGTGCAGATATAAGCACATATACACCCACAGACACACATACATATGCACATATACATATACACACACATACATGTGCATATATATATATATACATACATACATATAGCATACACATACGCACACACACTGATCCATACCATACATACAAACATACATACTTAAATACACATGCATTCTTACATTCATGCACACGTGTATGCAATTACATATATACACATCATAAACCATACACGGCTGCACACATATGAAAAAAATGCATACACATGGAACTACATATACATCCAGGCGCGCCTGCATGCGCATGTATCGGGTGTACAGCTGCGTCCATATACACGGCCGAACATCCCAATAATCGTGAGCCAACATGCAAGTCACACCCGCACATGCATACCATCATATACATACAGCAAATAAACATATCTACATAAGTGCTATGTCCATACAGAGATAAACGTGCGCACATTGATATATCTACACCTACAAATACAACGAGCGTGCACCTCACAGTTAAACATATACATACATCAACAAATGATCGGGATTTTCTAATAATTCTATTTTTAGAGAGGGGGAGTAATCCCCATTTGCCTGCGCATACAAATGGTACGGGGAGATGCAGACTGCTAGCACGTACTAAATTACGTTAAATGTCCATGCTCACATACACACACACATACAAACATATATATATATATATATATATATATATATATATATATATATATATATAAAATAAAAATTACAATTAAATTTACCAAAATGATCCAAGATGGTAAAACTAAAGTATATTGTAAATATTAAAGAATTAATATTTATAAAGTTATCTCAGCCGGATGTAAAAGCTCGATAAATCCAAATAGGAGATAGAGCTTATATATATTATAATAATTAACTTTCTGGAAGTTATAATTTTGGATTTTACCGTCATTGGATTATTTATCTTTCACCAGACTATCCATTCACGTGTAATCACCTTTTTCTTCACCATATTCCCTCTGCTTCACTTTTTTGTTATCAAGTAAGATCTTTTTTACTTACTTGTTGTTTTATCAAATACTTTTGTATGCAAAATCCGATCCCGAATTTTGCTAATTCCTACCCTCTGATGAGAAGGAAAGTATTTCTTCGAAACTCCGTGGATTAAGGACTATCCACTTATCAAGTGTTTCCTTTTCAGATTTAATATGTTTTTAACTCTTTTTCAAAGTGTTTTTAACATGTTTTATTAACTGTTTGCTCCTATATATATATATATATATATATATATATATATATATGTATATATATATGTATATATATATTTATATGTACACATATATCCATGCATATAAGAACGTGTATACATGTACACACACACACACACACACACACACACACACACACACACGTGCATACACCCCTATACACACTCTTGCACATAATCATATATATACACACACAACACAAAACGCACGCCCACATGCTCACACATATATATATACACCCACATACATAAGGAAATGAAATTAAAGGAAGCAAATTCATGCATATATATATATATATATACACATACATACATACATACACACACATACATATACATATACAGGCACATATATACATACACATACATGTGTACAGCCATACACACACAGACACGTACAAACATATACATACTCAAACAGGCACATGCATAGGTACATATATAGACATACGTATATATTACCGCAGATACAAAGCATACAATATCCACCCACTCATGCATGCATACATATACATTCATACATGTGTAAATCCATGTGTATACATATAGGGGCAAATTGCCAAAACTAATTCAGGTTTGGTGACTTAAGTGGATTTGAGCTGGCTATACTTGAATTTTATCCTGTGCTTGCATAACGAAATAAGCTCATTTTTGGTGTTTATCGTGGCTCTAGGGTATGTTATTATTGCAACTGCTTCTGAGGTGCAAAGGTTGCATAATTTGGATTTAGGGGTGTATGAATTTGAGTTTTTCAATATATCCCATTTAAGCAAGTATGGAATATTCTTACGTTGGAGATCTTTAATCAGAGTTGTTAGGGAGGTGCCCTTATTGCTATTTGGATTTTCCTTATTAAAGGAGCTTACATGATTGGAAATTCTCAGTTTAATCAGATTTGCCGTTGCGCCGATATACGTGTGGGATTTTACATTTGCATTAAAGGTGCTTAAGCTGTTGGGGTTTCTACTATGGGTGTGGGATAGATTTGCAGAGGGGGAAGGGATAATTAGATTCGAGTCATTTTCAGGATGGGGTTCCTGAGTAACTTGAGTGTTACCATGTGCCTCATTTATGGGTTTTGCAGAGTGGGAGTCAATGGAGTTCTCTAGTGTTGTTGGTTCTATAGTTAATATATTTTGAGTGCGATTGTTGGGTGTTCTATCAGTTATATTTACTGTTGTGGTTGGGAGTTCAGTGACTGTACATGAATAGGTGACGTCCTTGTGCATGCAATCGTTTCTTAAGGGGCAAGATTGTTTGTTCCGGCAGTTACAATTTTGTGTGGGTGGAATCTGCAGGGGAGGGGCCTGGGCTTTTCTTATTTTAGAATTGTTTGATGCTATTATCGTTTGTGCTAGGTTAGGCATAGTGGAGTAAGAGATTTTTATTAAGCTTTTATTTAATATAGTGCTGTATCTATGGGGTTTTAAATTATTTTAAAGAATTCCTTTGGTATATTAGTTTTTACGTTGGAGCTGTATGGTGGGTTGAACCATATGGATTTTTTCTCCTTAATTTGTTACTATTCTTTTCATTTTGATTGCTACTGGGTTTAGTCTTAGACTTTGTGTGCTCTGGATTAGGATTATGCTTGTTCGAGGAATTATGGATAGGGTTATTGTTTTTCTTTTGGGTCATGTTATGCGTGATTATGGATTTATTCTTACTGTTTTCTAGTTTGTTTCCTGTGTATTCTATCTTATCCGTATATCCTGAGTTGCAAAAGGCATTATTATAAAACTTGGCTACATGTTTTCTTGTTGGCTGATAGGCTTGATATTCTATTTGAGACGGATGGTACTATAGAGTTGATAATAGATCTGGGAGCATTCGATTGTTTATACACATAGAAAAGGTTCAAATTAGGCTTATGGTAAGGGGATTAGGTTTCCGAATTTAGATTTAAGGAGATGTCCAAGAAGTTGGATGTCTTCTTATTAGGATCAACTGCCTTCTCCCCTGGACCAATACTCTGCCTACTTGGATTTATAACCCCGGAGGACAATGTACCCCTTCACATAATGGACTGCCCAGGTTGTATCAAATTCCTTTTCCTATAATTATTTCCATATAATTATCATTCACAACTCAAAAAAATATTTTCAATATTTGTGCTGAAAAGCAAAATAAGTGTCTATTCACAGCTGAACATTTTGCTAACTGCATTTCATTTCCTCTGATGATATGAGCCTTTATTGAAAATCCATGGATTAAGGAAATCAACATAACCCCTTCTATGTATTCCTTTTGTCAAACAATAAATTCTTAATTCGAATATCTGTGTCTATCTGTTTTTTCAGAATTTAAATACAACCACTTAACTTATATATATATATATATATATATATATATATATATATATATATATATATACTTACTGGCAAAATAATTTTCAACGAAGGACAAAAATTGTTTTTATTATATATAGTTTAAAGGTTCAAAAACTTCCAAAGGTAAGACATCAAATGAATTTAACGAGGTTTATACAAGCATGCTCAATACCAAGGTTGTGATATTTAAATATTTATGTAAAAATAAAAGTATATATATATATATATATATATATATATATATATATATATATATATATATATTGAGTAAAATGATTCATAATTTATAATTAAAAATCGGTTTCAAAAGGAAAAACAAACAAATGAAATAAATTGTATGATTGTTTCGGAAACGATGTTTTATTGAAATAGACAATACGTCTTGAACAATAATTTTATCATTTGATTTTATAAAAGAAAGTCTCCTCATCAGCAAAAAGAATGTGTGTGGGGAGGGGGGGAGTTAAAGACACCAAAAATAAAACTAGCATTTTTTATGTAAGGCAGATATATCTGGAAAATACATAAAAAATATAAGGAAAAAATGTTACTTATTTTCATGTTGATAAACAAAATAATATAAAATAAAAATAAAAAATAAAAATAAAATCGGGTGGAAATATAAGGTTAAGAGGGGATATCTTTAATATTTCTAATAAAAAATATATATACCTTTTATTCGCCCGCTTATATCAGCAGCAGCAGGCTCCTTCAGTCTTGGACAGACTATGGATACCCACAAAGGGTTGCGTGCGCATGAAATTTTTGCGGCAGGAGATGCGCAATCTCCAACCACACGACTCCTGAGACGACATTGTTAAATACCAGTGGCAAGTGAAGTACAGGACGACTGGAAACAAATGCCGAGATAAGCGGAGAGCACATACAGCGCTTAGAATTCCAAAATGGTCACCCATCTGATACTAACCAGGCTCAACGTTGCTTAACTTCGGTGATCTGACAAGAACCGGTGTGTCAACGCTATTATGCCGTATATCCCCGCTTTTATATATATATATATATATATATATATATATATATATATATATATATATATATATATATATATATATATATATATATATATATATATATATATATATATATATATATATATATATATATATATATATATATATATATATATATATATATATATATATATATATATAGAGAGAGAGAGAGAGAGAGAGAGAGAGAGAGAGAGAGAGAGAGAGAGAGAGAGAGAGAGAGAGAGAGAGAGAGAGAGAGAAAGAAATTTATATAAACAAACTGCGATGGATGAAGAGATGAACAGATTGTAATGGATGAATATGAAAAATGTTAGATAGATAGATAGATAGATAATGAATGTATTAAAATAAATGCATCAAATAGATGAACAGCCTACACAATGTCAGGAAGTAGATATTTATGCAACTTGTACTTCTATTTCTATACAAATGTTATGCACTCAAATCTCATTTGTATTTTGCTAAAAAAAAAAAATTCCCGATTGAAAATGTTTTTTTTCTAAAGAAAACAAACAGAATTAATGGAAAGATCGAAAACAAGAATCTTTAAGACTTGATAATGATTGATTTTACACCAAAACAAATATTCAATTTATCTAAAAAAAAAATATATATTGATACCGTATTTATAGACACACTGGCAGGAAACATCGGCGTTACTCGGGATTAAATAATAAGAAACCCTATATTTTTTTACACCAATATTCTTTATTCTCAGTTTTACATCTTATAATATTCAATTTCTGGACTGGGACTATAGCGTTCTGAATGAGGTACAAGGATACACTCAAAATTGGCTGGGCGAGAACAAATACATTGAAGATATTGCCAAGGCTGCTGCAAAAAAGGTGGCTCTCTGTACAATGCTAGAAAAGTATTCACACCTTTTAGTATCCTGTATTTCTACAAAGCCACTATTCATCCATGCATGAAGTGTTATTGCAAAATACAGGCTGGTGCATCTACCACTAGTCTCTTCCTCATTGATTGAGCCCCAAAAAAGAGTCTCTAATTCGCACTGTCAACCAAGCTCCAACCTCTGTCTCGTCGCCACAATATTGCATCTTTATGCCTGTTTTACAAATGCTTTAATGGGACTCTTAACTAAACTGACAAACAGCAAAATCTTACCCTTTCACTGTATAGGTCCCTAGATGCAGGAAAGCCTTCTATTCTAATAGTTTTTTTTTACAAGAGAGTCACCACTTATCAATGCCCGAAAGCAATTTGAGGCTAAAAGTTAATGAGTGTACAGTGGTCACCAGGACAACAGCGTAGTAATAGTTAGTGATGGAAATGGGTAGAAATATATTATTTAGGTTGACGGCTCAGCAAGAACTTGCTTACATTAGACTTAAAGACTATTAAAGATATTTTAGTCAGCTAGAAAGTAGGCGAGTGAAACAGAGTTTCATAGGCAGGCAGTTCTAGGAAAGAAACTTTGTTTATGGAATTTGCATTTAGATTTAGGCACAAATATAGTGTGGGAAAATTGTTGCTAGTCGTTGTAACTGGACAAGTGTTTTTTGTGAAAGTTTGACAAGCGGGGTGGGGGGGATCTCGAATTGCTAGATTTTGGAATTCTCTCCCTGTTTCCTGCTTCTCTGACTGTACTAATATTCACAATTGAATGTATGCAAACAGACACCTACATTATATCCCTGTAAATATGGTCCCAAATAGTATTTCCTTGGGTGCAAACGGCAATATGCTTTGTTTTTGGTGAATGAGAGTAAAGAAAACATAAAATGACAATAATTAAAATAAATTTCAGTAACTTTATCATCAAAGTTCATCCTGCATTTCTCTGGAATTCATGAGGACCCCTGTCACTCATGCTCCATCTTCTGAACTCTTTATTACCATTTTCATTCTTATTTTTAATTTGTATTATTTTCAAATTATCAATTGAATAAACTTAAATGCCATATTTCTGTTTTGGGGATGTCAAGTGGTAATACAAACCGTGTGATAATTTTATACTTCCTTTGATTAAATATAAAAATATAAGAATGTGGTCTTTTCTTTGAAACATTGTGAAATTTGAATATTAAGAATTTAAAAGCCAAACAAAAAAAATGTCTTATTCGATATTTCAAATGCTTTAAAATTCCTTTCAAATTCTGAAGCAACACAGTTAATTCTTATGGAATTCTTTTTATATAAAATTGTAACTCTACACTATATGGTAATAAATCATCCACTCCTCCAAAATAAGATTCTATTAGGTCGGCGCAAATACTTTTTCCAGTTTGTAGAAGCAATTTTAAAGCATTATAATTTATTTTTTCATATTTTTCCAGTTTTTAGAAGCAATTTTAAAGCATTATAATTTATTTTTTTCATATTTTTTCCAGTTTTTAGAAGCAATTTTAAAGCATTATAATTCATTTTTTTCATATTTTTTCCAGTTTTTAGAAGCAATTTAAAAGCATTATAATTTATTTTTTTCATATTTTTTCCAGTTTTTAGAAGCAATTTAAAAGCATTATAATTTATTTTTTTAATTTTTTTTCCAGTTTTTAGAAGCAGTTTTAAAGCATTATAATTTTTTTTTCATATTTGAATAATAACAGTGTTATGCATATGCATTATAGTTTTATTATTTAAATATATCACCATAATTAATTATAACTTTTTCTTTGAGATTATTAAAGCATCATTCATCTTTTTTAATTAATTGGAATTCGTTTTGAGATGAATAATTTGTATTATTTATTCATTTATTTATTGTGGACTATTATCTTCATCTTTTAGTTGTTGTTTCACGATGTTTCGGCCAACTATTCCTCTGGAGTAAGGAGATTTGGTGTTCCTATCCCGTCGCAGTTAACCAATGAAGAAGGCCAGAGGAATAGTTGGCCGAAACGTCGTGAAACAAGAACTAGAAGATGAGGATAATAGTCCCAAATAAGTAAATGAGTAAACAAGCATCATTAATGTTTTTCAGAAATATTCTTATCATGTTGACCTGAAAAAGACTTTCTTTTTTTCAACAGAAAGGGAGTCATCTTCCATTATGATAATGCTCGTCCTCACACCGCACAAATGACCAAAGGAGAATTTGGTTTGGGAAATCTTGCCAATTCTATATATTCTCCTGACCTAACCCCCTGTGATTATTACTTATTTCGAGGATTAAAAACCCATTTAGATGGACTTAGGTTAACATCACGAGTTGAACACGAGTTAGATTCATATTTCACATCCAAACAAAAAAATTTACAAGTGAAGCATTTATAAGCCCATCGACAGATGAAATCAAGTTATAAAGAGGAAATCTCATAAAATGTAAGCATTTTACGACATTTTTACTTAAGAGAAATTACACTGGGGAACAAATTTTCGGTAACTTTAAGTTGCATTAGATATTTTAACTGATTCAGAAAGAGTTTTAGGTGCTGATTTCAAATTCGAAATAAGTTTTTCTCTCCAAGCTCTAGTATGTATGCAATTTGAGGTCAAATCTGAACTGGCATAAACTATGTATACGCATTAAATGAGACGCCCCTAAAGTTGATATTGACCAAATTTTGTGGCTTGCGTCAACTTCTCTTCTTAAAAAGCCTTTACTCAAAGGGATGTAAACAAGAATAAAGGTGTCATAATACATCATAGAAATAGATAAGGAAATGAATGGGAATGCGTGTTTAGTTATGAGAAGTATACATTATGAAAAATTCAAGTGAACGTTGCATGAGTATTTTTTACCGGGCAAGACTGGGTGCAAATCTTATACCGTCCTTTCAGTTCAAACATGGCTTCCATGAGGAGACATGATTGCATAAACAAGCCTGATGCCTTCTTCTATATATTCTATTCTTCTATATATTCTATTCTTCTTTATATCCTATTTTTCTTTATATCCTATTTTTCTTTATATCAAGCTTCATTTTTTGAACAGCTACCTTGATAAGTTCCCTGACAACTTGGGGACTGTGAGTAACGAACAAGGAGAACGATTCCTCCAAGACCTAAAGATCATGGAAGAACGCTACCAAGGGCGCTGGAACAAAAGTATGATGGCTAACTACTGCTCGAGCATTAAACGAGATTGCCCAGATGAAGTGTAAAAACGCAGAAGTTACAAACGCAAATTCCTTTCTGAATAAAAATACTCATTCAGATAGAAATTGATGTTTTCTAAGAAAAGCTATCAAAAAATATGGCACAACCAACAATAATGTAATATACTCTATAATCACATTTGAATGTTATGTTTCTTTTGCCATAATAAATATCATTAAATGACTTTCTTGCCGTTTTAAGATTCAATTGAACAAAAGAATTGTGGTTGATATTGCAATTTCCTATAATAAGGAAAAATAAAAAATGTAAATAAAAATATCAAATAGCATAAAACTTGTAGCTTGCGGGCAAAAACCGACTACAGATTTGAAATGTACACATTCAAATTGACTATAGGAAGGTATTTTTTTAAATGCAACAAAATGAGTGTTCCCCGGTGTTATTGGTGCTTATGCACTTATGTTACCGTACTGTTTTTTAAATAGTATTTTCAAGTGAAATTCACTTCAAGATTCACTATATATATTTTTTGTTTAATTGTAAAGTGGAAGTATAGAATAGTTACAAAACGCCCTCCCTTCCCCATCTTAAGAATAGCTTTCAAATAATAACGTTATTATTTCAGCACGGTAACATAAGTGCATTAGTACCAAATTATTCGGTTTTACACTGTAAGATTATTATTTGCTCTATCCAACGCATTTTAAATATTGTAATTTTTTACTTACCAGAACTCGATGTAGAGGGCTGAAACGATGGAATTCATTGTGGCGGTCGTTCAAGCAAGAAATTGGTAACGGTTTCATCGACTGACGTTATAGTGTTGGTTTGTTGTCCTCCCATGTGGATTGGATGAGACAAAATATGCATAGAATCGACTTGGAGATTATAAAAACATCCCTGTAGTCGATCCATGGTGAGTTAGTCAGTTTTAGTTTGTTTATTCATTGACGGTTCTATTTTTTGTTATAATTACAAGGACGGGTCTTTGTTGTTGTTGTTGTTGTTGTTGTTGTTGTTGTTGTTGTTGTTGTTGTTGTTGTTGTTGTTGTTGTTGTAGTAGTAGTAGTAGTAGTAGTAGTAGTAGTAACCAACGAGGCAATTCATTACAATTCCCAGATAAGTTTACCCAAAAGTTGTAAAGGAGTTACCACACAAGGAGGCGATTTCATTGTTTTTCCCCTTTTATGTCGAGTTCGGCTTTTGGTGCTTCAAGTTGTCTAAGCCCCCCACCCCACCCCATTTTGTCAGTTAAAAATCTGACAATACGTCTCCCGGACAACACCAGCAAAATTACAGAGAAGCATTGTGTTTAAACACACATATTTACTGCTTAATAACAGTAAATAGTTCAAGAAGGAATCTTTTCCGGAATTATGCTGATTTTTTTCAATAAAAAAGTTCTTTATACATTAGATTATTTAAGCACGATCCGAAAACTGCAACAAGTTTGTTTTTATTCTTTTATTACCATCTTTGTAGCTGTTTATTGTCTCCTTTCTGAAATTTAATTAAGATATCTTTTTACATTTAATCTACCTACACACGTGTGTTAAGCTCTATTCTATATTATGCAGAAATATCGAGCTTCTACTTTTCAGTGCTAGTCGAGTAACAAAAATAATTTAGATAGCTTCACATAAGAATGAATTATTTCCTTATTCCATGAAGTTTGAATTCTTTCCCCGTGTCCAAGGAAAATAATTAACTAAATCTATTTTAATAGATTGCTATAACGTGGCTTGTTAGTGCAAAAAAAAAAAATGAAAACTGAAAGCAAACAACATCTTCTTATACTAACTCGTGTCCACGGTGTTTCTCACGAACTGCATTAATATAGCCTTCAAATACTACTCCTTTCATGAAAACTGAAAAGTTTAAAAGAGAGTAATGTTCGAACAATACTCTTTCAAACTTTACATTATTTTTCTCTGAAGCTCCATAAAATAAGGAAATAATTTATCTTATCTTGTATTCCTTGTTTTTTAATAATTTTATTTTTATGGAAAAAAAAACACTTAATGTAAGGGGCTAAAAGAAAAAATTATTCTGATGACTAAAAGAACAAAAACTATTAACGTTTTATTGTAGTGTATTTACTTTCGGAATTCATTTCAGGCAGTGGGATTCTTCAGGGATGTCTAACTCACTATGGGCTTTCTCGCTTCCCCTCATCACTTAAAAATGGTTTTGCTTGGGACCTAAAAATATTGTTTTACCCGCCAACTTTTACTTGATGGGATGAAAGTGCATATATTTATTTATGTACAAATAAATATACATTGGTCTTTATTATACCGTGAAGGATCCTATTTTATTTTAACACATAAGATTTAAACGTAAAATTATTTACAGATTTTTTAAAAATCAATATTCTTTTGCATAATTCTGTATTGTAAAATGAAATAATTATTTGATGAACTAAATCTTGAACCTTCAGAACTCTGATGTGGAGAAAGTATATCTGGATGGCAAAACTATTAACGTGATGCCAAAGTTTTGTTACCTTGGTGATACCATTGAAGCACAGGGTGGAGCAAGTGCTAATGTGATTGCAAGAGTTAAGAATGGATGGAGTATATTAAGAGAACTTCTGTCATTACTAACCAGCATAGCATTATTACTGTCAGCTGTTAATACGGCATAATCATATTGATCACTGAAGTTAAGCAACGATGAGCATGGCCAATACCAGATGGGTGACCATTAGGGGGATAGCAATCACTGTATGTGCTCTCCGCTTATCTCAGCATTGTCTCCAGTCGTCCTGAATTTCTACTTAACGCTGTAATAAAACAAAGCTGACTCAGGAGAAGTGTGGCTAGAGATTGCATAACTCTTGCCATAAAAAAATTCATGTGCAAGTCACAACATCATCAGTGATATTTGTGGTCTTCATCGACAACGATGGACGAACAGTATACAGTATACCACTGTCAACCAAGGGAAAAGTCTACTAATAATGTGTATGCAGTGTGGTGATGTATGGAAGTGAAACCTGGCCAGTGAAGGATGAGGACTGTGACGTAATCAACCTGAGAGAGCAATTGCCCTCATTGGGGAGCTTTAGATCTCCCCAGGGGCCCAAGGAGGGCCGAATAACTATGCTAAGATAGCTTTTGACCGATCCCGGGTAACGGCAGGTGCCCCGGGAATTTAGGATGGATAAATATAGATATATTTTAATTCATTGTCAAAATAGATATATTTGCTTTGTGATGGGAAAACCTGAGATATTTTGTTATTTGAAAAGACTCCACAACAGGAAATGTGAGGATGTTAGAAAGATATATTGTACTGGCTAAGTGATGGGTGGTGACCTTAGGTCATGGGATTTTAATATTGAATTGAATCTCAGATCAAGGTTGAATCGCACACCCGCAGTTGGGGGTTAGCGTGATTTGATTGGCTGGGGAAACTTTCCACCCCACCCACGTCGGGTTGATACGCTCGAAAATTAGTCAGATTGCTTTTTGATTTTAGGGAGAACAGATCATGTGGAGACCGCCGTTCCCTGAAGACACTCTCCTCCTCTGCCCATCTGACGCTGTCTGTGAAGAGAGTTTTGAAACTTTGAAAATTTATTAAGAACTGAACGATATTTGTAAAAACATTTGTACATAAATTTGTTAAATTAATTCTGTAGAATAGAATTTCACGAGTCTGCTTTTCTTCCTGCCTACAACTTCGATATTCGCTTTCAGCATACAGGATTCAATGTAACAACCCTCAGAGAAGGACCAGGCGATACGAGCCGAGAGTTTCCAGACAAAAAGGGTTCCTAGCCAAGCTTCATCAGTGTGGGGTTACGAGGACATTCGTTGCATGGAGAGAAATAATAGAAGAATGATAGGAATGTGAGTCTTAAAGATAGTCTTAATTCTGATGAGCTCAGAAGAAGATTAAATCTGTATAGTACAGAGAGATCTGTTCGGGTCAGTAGATGCAGAAGAGTTGAGTCCAAAGAAACATGGGGGAAAATGATAAGAATGGACTTAAAGACAAGAGGGATTAATAAAAGCTGAGTTAGTTTGAAGAAGTCTCTTTCTCAAATCTGTCCAATGTCTGCCAGCATATTGATGATGATGATGATGATGATGATTCATTCGTTTCGAATGATGAATCAGATGATTATTATTGGCATTTGTTTCCCTCGATATCTTTCTAGTTAGAATTCTTTCTAGAAAGACACCAGGTACTTACTGGATGGACCTTGTGAAGGTTGCCAACACCCCTAAGTGAAAGTGTTTCTGTGGAACTAATTGAATTCAAACTTGGTGCACCCATGTCATCAGTTCATATTCTTAATCACTTAATCACCGTCACTTTACTGCTGCTGCTGCTACTGCTGCTGCTGCTGATGATGATGACGATGACGATGATGATGATGATGATGATGATGATGATGATGATGATGGACACGAAATGATAAATGGTGAAGGCATTGTTTTGTATATTCATTCAAATCGATTACAATTGTGAAAGGCTTTAAAAAATATTGAATTCATACTACGTTAATTGTGAAGCTTTGACCTCCTACTTTATTAACAGATGAAGGTCCGAGTAACTTGTATAAAACTAGTCAGAGTACACTGCATGCTCTTCTCTGGCTGTACCCTTGTCAGTGCAGATATCTGCACCCTCATCTCTTTATTGGCTTTAGCTAAGTGCATCTGTAAACCAACAGTAGCTACTCAGCTCAGAAAAAAGTGATAGCTGTACATATAACCATACAGGCAGACTTTGTGTTTTATCGATTATATAAAGGGAAGTTGTTTGCTTTTGTAGATGCGAATAAAAGTCAAAAATACACAAGACACACCCACAAAGTTGATATATTCTTTTTCAGCAATGCCTCCAACAAAATATGGCCGCATTTTCTTTTGTAACATTCATTATTTTGGGAATCACTATAAACAAAATTAGTCGATATTTAGGACGATTTTTTTCCGTCGACCTTTGGTGTGAAAATCTAACTAAACTACATTTTCTGGGCCTTCTGACTATAATCAAAGTGTAGGATTATTTAGAAAGGATTTTGGAGCGGTTTTACTAACCAAACTTTTTTTTATTCTTTACTTTTTCTCCACTCTACGATTTTCACAAATGAAATGATTGCATATCGACGTATTTATTTTACATAACATTTTTGAACGATTTTGAAAATTTTAAATAGAACACCCCCGGGAGTAAATGTGGTATTATGGTGATTGATGATTCTAGTTAAGAGTAGGATGGACGTTTCCTAGTTGTACTGACAAAGGATGATTATTTTCCCATACTTTGAATGGCTAATTTGTTCAAATGTTAAAATGTAAAATGTTCATATTTTGTGCAAATAAATACTTCAAAGTGTAGTATCTGTTCTGTGATCGGTCACAGAGAAGGAATCCTTCTCAGCTGGGGAATTGGAAAGGAATGAAAGAAATGGAGGAAAGTGCGAGAGAGTATGAGAGGAAGAGCAGAATAGAGAGGTGAATAGAGAGGTGGGTGAGGAGGTGGATAGAGAGGGGGATAGAGAGAGAAACATAGAGAAAGAAGTTTTAAAAGACAGGTGCTAAGCACATTTTTATTTTGTTATTCATGTTCCTAGGCAACGTCGTATAATCATGTTAGTTTATTCATAAAAGATGCATAGAAAGGAGTTGCGTTGGAAGTTGGAAGGGTGAAGAACCAGCGAAAGGGGAAGGAAACAACATAGACTAAGATTTATATACTTTTATTTTTAATCAGTTTCCATGATTTATATAACATCTTCTTTGCATGCTTATTGGCTATGTCTGCGTTCCGTTTTATTGCTGCCCGAGCTTATTTCTAAAGCTGTAATGGTGCAGTGTTGATTTCAATGTGCGTGCTGCAACTAACCAGTGTAATGGAACCATATCGGTGTGATATATCATGGGTTATCTCTTATTTTGCTTCTTATGTCACTTGCTTGCAACTTCCAGTAACAGTTTCTTTTGATTAGCAATACTATTTATCTATCATAAGTCGAGAGACTCTGCCCTTGCTCATTTGGCTACGAGCAATGTATTTGTACATAGATATATTTATCTATACTGTTAATAAAGTTCTAAATGTTTATTTATTTATTTGTGTGTGTGTGTGTGTGTGTGTGTGTGTGTGTGTGTGTGTGTGTGTGTGTGTGTGTGTGTGTGTGTGTGTGTACCAATAAAACTTTCGAACAGATGCACCGCATTGAAAAATTCTTTTTTTCCCTGAAAGGTGTGAGTCCCTAAATTGTCCTTATCTATATATGGTTTGTAACGAACAACGCTGAGTCACACAAAAAAGCCCAAAATAAGGATTTGGGGGCTTTTTTGTGTAATTGTCAAAAAAGTTACCTGCCCATGTATACGGAATTTAGCACTGTCTGTAGACAGTCATGGTAACATCTTTCGGCATATGGACAGAACTTGTGGCACAATGGATAACGCGTCTGACTATGGATCAGAAGATTCCAGGTTCGAAAACTGGGAAGTTCGTAATACATTTAACCATCATTTTATCCAACGTTTACTCATTATCCTTACCCTTAGGGTATTTTTATTTTTTCAGTGATTTTGTTTTGTGCATGTGTGAATTTTCCATACTCCGAGTTCACAGGGTAATTGTTGATGGTAAGACGATGTTGAGTGTACTTGATGTTGAGTGTACTCGATTTTGTGTTTGACTCGGTGTTGTATGTGCTGACACGGCGCAGCCGCTAGTGAAAAATAAAATTTGGGAACATTTTTAAGTAGGATTACCCTCTGGAATAAATGTTGCATTGAGGTTATGGAAGTGATTATAGGAGGTAACAGGTAATAGGGACAGCAAGTAAATAAAGATTCTAGCCTTTTGATCTGAGTAAAGTGTAGTATCTGTTCTGATACTATTTATTTTTTCGTTTCTCAACTAGTGATTAGAGGAGAGTCGAAAGTGGTCATTAGGCAATTTTGTAACTCTCACTTTCCTTATTTTGTTTTTTGGTTCTCACATTTTATGAGCCATGTTTCTGGCATAGGGGAAGAATTGTTGTTTTGTAGGTCGTAATCTATCCATGTAACACTTATCATTGGTTAGTTTTTCACCTTGATATAGCATTTTTAAGCTCCTTACATCAAGTAGCTTCATGCCTTGTCTGGAGCGATTTCCATAAAAAAAAGTTAAGAATAGGATAGACAACTTGATTACTTTAGACAAGTGATAAACAACAAAACTCATTTTTGATGGTCTTTTGCCTAATTTGTTTTATATGTATTTATTTTTTAAATATTTTCTGCAAATAAATAATGTAAACTGTAGTATCTGTTCTGAAAATACACTTCATCTTTTTTGTCTTCAATCAATAAAAAGAAATCATTCTATATGTAACAGAGTGCAGACACGCATATGGCAGCTGTGTGTAAATGACTGAACCGTGTGTGAGATGACATCACGGTAAGAAAAAGGAAAAAAAGATTATAAAACGAACGTGTGTGGAGAGCGATGAGGATGTTAGAGGGATTATGTCAGAGAGAGGATCACGTTAGAGACGTGGGAGACGTCAGACCCGAAATGAGAGGTCACACATGGTAGGAGAAGGAGGAATAAAGATCTTTTGTTAAAACCTGAAACAACGAGTTGAATTTCTTTCCTCTTCCTTTCTTATGTTCCTTGCGATGGAGCCTACAACGAGTTGGGTCTACATGTTGGTTAGGAACAAAGTATGGTATCTGCGCTGATACTACAATCTATCATTTCTGCCTTCGAATAGTGAAAGATGAAGGCAGTTTTCATTTTTGTTCTAATCAAGAGTACTCCTTTTTAGGAGCTGGAGTTTCTTCACATTAAAAACCGACCCCAGGAGACAAGTAAATAGATACTCCTAGACTTGTTGTAATAAATCTATGGAAATGTTTTAATTGGTTAATCAAACTTTTTTTTAATTTTGATCTGGTCACGTGCCCTAGTCGTTGCAAAATGCACTTCTACTTTTCCAGTGAGCGTTGTCATTTTTTTTTAAAGATAAAAATCAAGGAATGAAAGAAAAGAAAAAAAGAAAAGAAAGAAGCTATGTGAATAGAGAGAGAAAAGCAGTGGCTTATCATGCAGTTAACGTATTTTTCTGTTTTTCTGCATACCGTATCGAGTATTCAGCACCAGCTGAACTGGGTTCTAGGAGGATTATTTTGTTTTATATATATATATATATATATATATATATAAAGATTTTGTAACTTTACTGTTAAAATGATCTGGTTCGTAAATGGGTAATTTTGAAATCGGGGTCACCACAAACAAAGAAGAAAAACAAGAAATTACTTCGCCGCAAGCGATCAACTCCAACGACACTAAAAAGAAACCGCACACACCTCCAACCTATCAATTCTGAACTGATGGTAAGAACGAACTCTACGCGATCATTAGTACTTATTCATATAGAAACATTTTAATGTATTTCAAATAATTATTGTATTTCATATTCATAATGATGTGTTTAATGCAGATTCATGATTGCATTCTTATTGCATTTCATATTCATATAGAATTGTTCAATGCTAATTCATAATTATATGCTTACTAACAGACCACTCGGCATTGCCCGGAAGTAAAATATGCTTAAATATGATATTTTGATTAATGCAGATTTCGTATTCATTATAACACTAGCCTGAGTGCCCGGCATTGCGCGGATGTTTGAAGGTGTGTGTTAAGCAAAAAAAAAAAAAAAGTGGTAGTAGGCAGGCAAACTCGAACCCGAACCCGTGATGCGAAGGTGGAAAAGAAAGTGAAAAGAAAATCTGACGTCTTCTTACCCCTACTCCGTGACGCGACCAAAAGTTCAGAACATTAAAATTAGGCAAAGTCAATCAAACCAATACGATTATTTGCAAAAATGTCTGGCAAAAAGTCGACCCCTCCTTGTAGAAAACTGCCCAGTTAAGGGTGAAGGAATTAATGTTTTTGGCCAATTTTTGATATTTGTCGTCTGAGACGTCGAGTTTCAAAATGATACTGATCTCAAAAATGACTTCCATCGCCACAGGACCATTTTAATAGGCAAATGCCTGAGGGAGTATTTATACACAGATGATGTTACAGAGTTTTAGCTTTGTACGACAGCTAAGTCTCTCTCTCGGTTCAAAATGTTGAGATCCAGCCATAAGCAAGAGCAAGATAGTCAGTAACAAGTTAAACTGCAGACCAGCTTAATGCGGGTACTGGTCTCCTGCTTTATGGTTTTTTAAATCAGAGATTTGTTTCTCCTAGAAAGGTTGTCTTCACCATGGCTTACGGGAGTCCTCTCCACCCCAACACACACATACATACACACAAACACACACGGTGCTAGTTGACATGATGATTGCAACGTCTTGTCAGACGAGTGCCACTCCCTCAGATATTTAAAATCCATGAGCCCAAATGCCTGAGGGAGTATCTATACAAATATGATGTTGCAGAGTCTTAGCTTTGTATGACAGCTAAGTCTCTCTCTCGGCTCAAAATGTTGAGATCGAGCAACAAGCAAGAGCAAGATAGCCAACAACAAATTAAACTGCAGACCAGCTTAATGCGGGTAATGGTCTTCCGCTTTATGGTTTTTTAAATCAGAGATTTGCTTCTCCTAGAAAGGTTGCCTTCACCACGGCTTACGGGAGCCCTCTCCACCCCAAACATACATACATACATACATACATACATACATACATACATTTAAACAGACAGGTGAGATTTATATTATAGATTATATTGGACTCAATATATAGTAATGATTTAAAAAATTTTTAAAAAAGAATGACTTGTGCGCCACCACCGAGAATCGAAACCAAAAGGTTTAGCATACGATTTACTTTTTTCCTTGAGGTTAATGCCTGAGCTATGACGACATATTTGCTACAAGGGTAAAAATTAAAACATGAGCAAATAGACATTACGTTACGCATGCATATTCATAATGCCGTCGTTGGACCATCACCTGGCAAATTCCATTTCTTTCATTTTCACACTTTTGCACCCAAATATAAAGTTTTGCATAGGTCCGTATATCCTATATATTAATTTTTATGTTTGTAGACCAAAAACTAACAGAGGAGTTTGGTAGGCAAAAGTTTTTAAACAAATATGTATATGCATAAATAAACATATATAGAAAGAGGTTTGTGTTTATTATCACCTTTTTGCACAAATATTACACAAGTATAAATCATGTAGAATATTTGCATGAATATAATTACACGTAATAGTTAACTAAAGATGATAATCCTATACGAAAACCGAAAAAAAAAACTAATAGGGAATTAATTAAAATGGATGTTTAAAAGAATATGCAAATTAGCTAGATCTTTTGCAGATGAATGCAATTCCACGATCCATATATAACAAAGTTGTATTTTCTTTTTAAATAAGTAGAAAAGGGTGTTTTTAATATGAATATCAATAAACACACACACAAAACAAATTTATAGGCGTATAGAAGATAGATAGATAGATTCATATTCATATTGAAGTGCTTAATACAACATCATAATTACATTTTTATTGCATTTCATATTTATACTGAAGTGTTAATGCAGATTAATAATAATATTCTTATTGCATTTCATATACATATTAAAGTGCTTAATGTAAATTTATAATTATATCCTTACTAACAAGGAGACATGACGTTGTATGGAATTTCCAATACTGTTATTGTCATAAATCGGTGAAATCACACATTTTTCAATCCAATCGATTACTTCTCTACTTTGGTTGGTGACCATACTGCTGTTGTATAGAGCACTCTAAGCTCTACACATCGATTGTCAGGCTTTCACCAAAAATATAATTTATTCTGTTAAGAGTTATGTTTTGATAATTTAGTTAGGAATTTTAACAAGTATCAACATTCTTTCAGAAATTATTAAAAATAGAATTATGTTTATAGTTGTGAATTTTCAGCTGAAAGAAATAGAATAAACATTAGGTTAGAAATGACAGTTGATGAGTTAAGGATACGTATTGTTTAGCGTGACGTAACAGTCAGCTGACCGGGGTTGTTTTCGAGTTAGTTAGATACGAAATTTGAGAGAGCTAGCATCCGAGATTGGAGACAGATGGGTGTGCGGGAAGCGCGCACAACCGAAGAGATGAGGTTGGAAGAAAGCGTTTGCAAGCCTTCGAAGATTTGGGACCAGTGGCGGCTCGTGCCTGAGATTAGTGGGGGTGCTGCTTCGAAAATTTTACGTATTTTTTTAATATCGTCTAAAAGAAATCCGAATATATAAATAAATATTTAATCAAATAATAAACAAACATTCAAATAAATATTCAAATATATAACAAAGACAAATAATCAATCAGAAATGGATAATACCCAAAAACTTTTTTATTAAAAATATTTTTTTAAATTATGTACCCTTTTACAGAATAATAAAAATAATTTATACATTTATTCCTTTTAAACTTTTCAGATTAAATAAAAGTTTGCGTTTTTTATTTTTATTTTTTATTTTTTTTTTTTGCAAACATACGAAAAACATTTTCAAAAATAACTTATTTTTTATAAAACAAAAAAGAAAAACTTTGAAATTTACTTGCCTCTCTACGAGGGTTAATTTAGGAGTTTACTATTTGAAAATAGCGTTTTATTTAATAACAGTTTTATTTACAAAATTTATTTTTAAAAATGTATTTATAACAAAACGTATTTTTAAATAAAATACAAATAAAATTTTTTACATTTTTATATAGTGAACAAACAAACAAAAATATTTAAAGATACAGAATTTTATTTAGAAATCTTTTAACAACTTGCTTTTTATATAAAAAGAACAAACAAACTTAGCTATTTACTGACCTTCCCATGCCGGTAAAAATCGACATAAAGTGGAGATGTATTATAAGAAAATAGGATGTCATATATAAGCATTATAAAACATCAAATTTTAATGTAGCTTTCTCCCCAAAGAAAACAAAAAATTAAAATTGTCTCAGTCCAGAAGGATTTCTAATTTCTTTTTTTAATGCGTATTATCTGCCCCATCTACTAACAAATTCAATGTAAAGTTTAAAAATGCATAATTATAAAAGCTGTTTTTTTTTTACTTACAAACACATTTTAATTAAAAAAAACCCTTGTGTAAAAAATCCATTTTTCAAAGTGTAAAACTTCTAACATTGTCCTCGTTGGAGGTAAATAAATGCTAATTTTTTTTATATCTAAAACATACAAGTTAAAAAGATTTCTAACTAAAATGTATTTTCAACATAAATTGTTTCTTCGTTTTGTTTGCTTCTAGGAAAAAATGTAAACAGTTTTCTGGTTTTTTTTTAAAGTTTAGTTGTTGCAAAATAAATAACATTTAAAACTACTTAAAACAAACAAACAAAAAGGCAGGTAGATGGAAAAGTAACTTTATTTTTATGGTAAGATTTATTTATTGTATATTTGATTTTTAACTTGTGTCGCTTGTTAGCTGATGTAAAATGGGGGGGGGGGTTCACCTCAAATACACAAACGGAATGTTCAAGAAAGATTATCGCTACAGACCTCTGTCTCTACTCTCGTTGCCTTCTCTCCTGGCTGATCGGGAATCATCTCCCAGCACCCAGAAATGAACATCGTTTTATAGGTTCCATCTTCACGCACACACGAGATTATGCGAGAACGGACGGAATAAAAATGCTGGCCGCCATGTTTGTTCTTCCTTTTCTTCGCCTGAACTCACTCGCTGAGCACCCACGGTAAGACTTCTCTTTCTTGCTTCTAACCACATGCCTCCCTGATCTCAAGATCACATTTCATAGTCTCTCATCCACTGTGGCGGTCGCCTCTCTCTACTTGGCCTCTGAGGTGTCTCGTCCTCCTCCTGTGGCTGCACACTCCCCTCCACTGCTTCGCCCTCAACTGGTCTGACGTCGAGAATGTGCCTCGGGACTCCTCCCACCACAATGTTGTTACTAGTGTTCCTCCCATCTCATGTGACCTCTACTCCATTGTGTGGTGCAGCGCGCCCCCGGTGGCTTCACCCATACCTCGTCCCCGAGTTTAATTGTCCCTGTGGCCTCTACTTCTCGGCTTGCCGGCTCCACCCTGGGATGTCTCCAGGAATATGCAAACATTGACAGTTGCGGGACCGTCTCTGGTACTTGTCCCAGTTTAGGCGACATGTGATACCAGAAGACGGCTTGCTCAGGTGAGGTGCCTCCTCTTTCTGCAACTGCTTTTATGGTGCGGTGGTTTCTCTCCACGATCCCGTTGCCACTAGGTCTGTAGGCAGCTCTGAAAAATTGTTGGATCTTCCATTTCTTCAGTACTTCTGTCACTGCTACTGACTTGAACGCAGTCCCGTTGTCGGTTAACAACTCTTCCACGGGGCCTCACTCCAAAAACACCTCATCAAGGATTGCCGCTATTTCATTGCTTGTTCCTCCACGTAGCTTCTTCCATAGGGCAAATCGCCCGGGCCCACAGTCAATCATGGTCAAGTAAAGTCCACCCCTGTAATGGGTGCCATCGCATGCCAGTCTCTCCCAGGTCCCACTCACCTCCAATTGGCCAGCTTCATGCGTGCTTGGAGCAGGATCAATCGACTGACATCTGTCGCATGTCCTGACCACTTGTCTCACTTGCTCCTTGGTGATCCTCGGGTCGACTTATTTCACTAAGTACCACGTCCTCTCTACCCCCATATGGTGCAAATTGTGCAGTTCTCGCATGCCAACATCATCTAGATCAGATGCAGCAACAACATCTTTCTTTGGCAACAGTCAACTCTTCTTCACTCTCGTGAGAGCATCTGCTCGGTTCTTTTCAGAAGCCACCATGTCTACGCGAAGCTTCAAACAAAACTCTTGCATCAGCTCAGCCAGCACCCCAAGCCTGCGCTTCACTAACATCTCTGCAGCCCCTTTCGTTTTTATCCTTTTTTCGCTTGAAATGAGAGACTTTAGCCAAGCAAACACCGTGGCAGAGTCTGTTTTGATGCAGATGTCACGTAGTCCCCATTTCAAGGCCAGATTGACTCCTTTTAATTCCGCAACATTGAGATGGTTGACGTCATTCTTTTTCCTCAACCAGGTTGCATCTTCTGCAACTACTCCTCCAATTTCCAAAACGACCCCTGTTGCAATGCTGCTCGCATCGCACCACATGACTCCATCCAATGTTCGCGGTATGTTCCAGGTTCCCCGGACTGGGTCTTGCCGTTCTGCTTCTTTCAGGAGCTCTTCCATCATGGCGACCGTTCTTTCTCCCACCTTATCATTCCATCCTCGTCCTTCGGCGTGTCTCTTTATGTAGCTGCATGCTGGTCTAAGCCAGCTAGCAATGGGATAATGTCCGATCAACTTTCCGCATATGGAAAAAGTTCACGTCTGTTGAGCTCCTGCTTCAGTTGTGGGATCTCATTTCCCCTGCGAAACTCTAGGCGACCTGACGCACCTCGTTTCAGTTTTAGGCCCAAAACAGTCCCTCCGTCTAATTTTTCCGGCTTTTTGGCGACCAACCCGAACCTCTTCAAATGAGCCACCACCTCCTTGGCAGTTACCACAGTCTCATTCACCAGAATGTCGTCTGTGTATGAGCTCACTACCCCATCTCCCTTTCCCATTGTCTCCAGAATCTTCCTGAGGATAGTTGACATAATCTTGGGTGCCGAATTTAACCCGAACCCTACTCGCGTAAGGCAGTAGGTTTTGCCTTTGTACTTGACTAACTGATATTTCCAGAGCTTCTTGGCAACATGGAGTTGCAAATAGGCAGATTTTAGATCTACCAACGTAGATGCGCCATTCATCTGCCTCCATTCCCTAATGGTCTCACTGCACACATCTACGGTGTCGCCTCCCGTATGGCACTTAACATGGCCGTTCATCTCTCGGAAATCCAGGACCGGTCTTACTTTCCCTTTAGTTTTTTGCAGAATGGCCATCAACGGCAAAATGCCCGACTCCACATCATCCGTCCAAGGCATCAGTATCCCCTCCTCAATCCATCGGTCGACTTCCTGCTCAAACTCCTTTCTCGCCCCTCCTCTAAGCGAATTTGTGTAGCACGCCACCCTGTTTGTCAGCGATGGCGCTTGATGTTTCCATGCCCACTCCACCGTCCACTGCTCTCCGTCGAATTCGGCTCGGAAGTTCTGATCTTTGATCGACAATTTTCTTTCCTCCCCGGCCTTGTTGATCCCTCTGGGGGCGTTCTCCATCACCGCGCACTCAGCTAGTCCGAACCTCACATTGTCACATGTGATGGTAACACCTCCAAGGCGGCATATAACATCCATTCCAATGATGGCTTTGACGCCAGGCACCAGGCGATCAGTGACAATTGCATGGACCCTCATCCGACGTTCAGCAATATCAATAGTGACGGTCTTCCTCCCTCGAAACTTCACTCGCGACCCTTGAATGCCACTACTTCACCCTTCCCTTTCCATCTTCCGACCAGGGTAGTGTGCACCATGGTTGTGGTGCAGCCAGTGTCAATCAGGGCAATAACTTCCCGTCCTTCCACCACAATCTTCTGTTTGGGCATCTGCTGCGGGTGCGCCTCTATTCTCGAATCGGGGCGGCCGCTGGCGCGTCGGCCTCCCCTCGCCAGTTTCCCAAACTTGTGCATTTTACCGCTAAATGGCCTCTTCGATTGCATTTGTAACACACTGTCCGTTGCAAGAACTTCCTGCAGTCTCTTCTCATGTGTGGTCCCCCGCATTTGAAGCATGTGATCCCCGGGTTTGGCAGATTCCTGCCCACATCCTGCTGTACCGTTGATGTCGTTCCTCCAGGCTCCGTGGGCTGGGTGCTCACCAAGATTTTTGCAGTTTTAAGCAACTCACTCACATCCAGCGTCTCCACTCGCGGTACCTGCTGCAACCTTTTCGATATCTCTTCCGGGAACCCGGTAACAAAAGTCATCTTGACTACGTGACTCATGGCATGTCCCCTGATGCCCGACAACTCAACCAATCTCCTTATCTCATTCGCGTAGACATCCACAGATTCACCAGTCCACCTCTTCTCTTTCAACTTATTAAAGGCCTCGAAAGGCCCCTCTGCAAAAGCTTCAATCAGTCGACCCTTGATGGCGTCTGCGTCACCCTGTTCCCGCTCGCTGAGCTCCAAATAGAGGGCCAGTGCATCCCCTTCTAGAAACAGTGGTATTACTGCGGCCACATCATCCAGCTTCTGAATCCTTGCTACAAGGTCCACTTTTTTAAGCCATGCCACCACATCACCGTCGCCATTAAAAGGCTTAATCATGTTGCTTAAGCCTGCGTTGGCCATCGCCGAAATAGCTTGATGTAAAATGGGGGGGGGGTCACCTCAAATACACAAACGGAATGTTCAAGAAAGATTATCGCTACAGTCCTCTGTCTCTACTGTCGTTGCCTTCTCTCTTGGCTGATCGGGAATCATCTCCCAGCACCCAGAAATGAACATCGTTTTATAGGTTCCATCTTCACGCACACACGAGATTATGCGAGAATGGACGAAATAAAAATGCTGGCCGCCATGTTTGTTCTTCCTTTTCTTCGCCTGAACTCACTCGCTGAGCACCCACGGTAAGACTTCTCTGTCTTGCTTCTAACCACACTGCTAAATCCTCGAATACTTTTAATAAAAAAAAACAGTTTCTGCATATTATATATTTCCGTCTATTACCGAATTAAATCATAATGCTAAAAGTGTGCGTATTTTAAAAAAAAGAAAAGAAAAAGGACAATATTTTATGTACAAGAACACGTTATATGCAGATTTTAATAATAATTTTTAAAAAATGTATATAAATCTTCTTTTTGTTTTTTGTTTTTTTGTTTTTTTTTAATAACAATGTTATCATATCTATACATTCCTTTTCTCCACGTTAAAAAAGTCTAACTCTGTCCCATGGGGAGGCATTGTAAATAGGAACAGGCGCACACTCCAAGTAAACAACGAATTTCACGACGCGAAGCTGCGACAAGCGACAGTTCCTCAAGCGGCTTTCATCGGCTGTCTAAAGCGCGCATGCGCACAAGAGAATTTCATTAAGAAAGTGTAAGTGTGAATTTCACAGCTCCAAGCAAGTTTTATTTTGTTTTTTATATGAATTTGGAGATACCGACATTAAACTTAATGATTTTATAATGTACACATAGAAAAAATAAAATAATAATAATAAAAAAAACAAACGTATTATTTTTAATTTTATCATTAATATTGTGTAGAAATAACTTGGGGTGCTGCAGTCCCACAGCTCCATGCACGAGCCGCCACTGTTTGAGACTCAACTGGACTGGAACAAAAGAATAAATAACGCCCAATATAAACTATTTTAACAATATCACTGGATAGATAGATAGACAGATTGATAGATAGATAGACACATAGATAGATAGATAGACAGATAGATTGATAATAACTAATTTAACTTTTAACAATGTTATTATCTAACACTACGGTACACTATAAGAACGCTTCACATTCGTCCTCGCACTTATTTAGTTCACAATACATTTTAGTTTACATTGCACTGTAGAGAACCTACTGTTAAGTTTATGAAATTATTTTTATATAATGGCTTGAATTAATAGTTTAAAATCCAGAAATCAAGTACCAGGATTTAATTGTACTCTAAATGGAAACATTTGTTTCGAACAAACCCGTCTGATAAAATAACTGTTGATTTTATATGCCGAGCCCTTTTGCTTGTGTGATGATAAAAATTCTCAAATCACTTGTCATGTTAGGTCGTATATGCATGTTAATTTGGGCCCAAATCTGTCTGTTCCTTTTTTAATCGGATTTTTTCAATTATCGATTTTCAATACTTATTGGGACATTATGATGCAAAACTTATCTACGAACACTTCAGACAAATAAAGTATATTTGTGTGGAATTTCAATAAATGGACCCAGCTGATTCAGATACAATAGAGAACGAACTCAGGCACATACATAAACAGACACACACACACACACACACACACACACACATACATACAGACAGACACACAAAGACACACACACACAAACACACACAAAAACACAGACACACACACATACACACAAACACACGCGCACACAAACACACAAACACACACACACACACACACAAACACACACAAACACACGGATACACACACACACACACAAACACACGGATACACACACACATACACGCACACACAAACACACAGACACACACACAAAGACATACACACACACAAACACATGCACACACAAACAAACACACAAACACACACACACAAACACACACACACAAACGCACACACACACAAACACACACACACACAAACGCACACACACACAAACACACGCACACACAGACACACACAAACACACAAACACACACAAACACACACACACACACAAAGTGCATTTTATTTATAAGCAAAGATAAAGTGTTAAATGCTACTTCATAATAATATTCTCAAGTTTTTTTTTAAGTTAAACTTTTGTACAAATTTTGTCATTTGTAAATTCTAAATGACTCCCAAATAAATGTCGAATGTTAGTAGGGATTCGACAGGAATAACGTTACTGACTCATATAATTCTTTTTCGAGATTTTCGAGTTAGTTAGATCCGAGATTTGAGAGTTAGCATCCGAGATTGGAGACGGATGGACACGCAGGAAGCGCACACAACCAGAGAGATCGGGTAGGAAGAAAGAATTCGCAAGCTTTCGAGGATTTGGGACCCAACTGGACTGGAACAAAACTCCATTTTTTCGACGTACATTCTCTTCTTTTCTTTGCATGTCTTACTCCGCCTTTAAAGAGTGGAAAGAGAATGCATGCAAATCAGTTGTTTTCGCCAGCGCTTGTGTAGCGATTTTCCCAACTATAAATGGTGACAAAATATCGTGACGTCGACAAGAAGAAAAGGAACACAAACATAAATGAAAAATGTTATAAAAACTTATATTGATAGGAAAGAGAAGGTAGAAAGAATGTTTCCTTGCAAAAAAAAAAAGTAGTGGTTTGCGGAACTTTCTGTAGTATTCGTCCTATTAACGAAATATTTTTCCTGTGGAGCTTTGGATAGATTTAGGGGGAAAAAGGAAGCCTTGTGTTTTGCTGCGCCGCAATTGTTGTTAAAAATCATCACATGTACCTGATGTTAAATGATGGAGAGAGCTGACAGACACGTGTTGTCCTTGAGGGCTTGGCAAGCAAAAAGAGGAAGAGAATTCATAAAAACCGCTCTCGTGATGTTGCTGAGGATCTAAAAGGGAAGTCTGTGATTGGTTGTTTTCCATCCAATCACAGAGCACCCTGTTAATTACTCCTTAATAATTCCAAATACGTACACAATCAAAACTGTCAATCACAAAAAGTATTATCTCACATGTAAATGTGAAGTCGAGATTTTGCAACCTAGAAGAAGGATTCCTACTCATTTGAAACGGGTTCTCACTTTTGAAAAGAACCCTGCACTACCACAATAGTCGCTTGCCATTGACTTCTCACTGATAACGACAATTAGTTTTAACTGGAATTTAGGTGGCAACAAGCTTCCTCAAGATTCCAGTCCTGTTTGCACTCATCAAATCGAGGTCTCATTAATGCTTTCTTTCCATTGTCTTTCTATCCTCCTTGATACTTCATGGCTATTTGATGTGGCACCAGCCATGCCGACATCACTTTTTTTTGGAGGGGGTGGGGACGTAGTTAACTTACAATTTTGCAGTTTCAGTTTTCTTGGTTTCTATATGGTGTTCTTGTCATTTTTTTTATTTCACTTCTGCTGTAATATTCATGTGGCTGGTTAGCGTTCAAAGGTTTCAGCTGTTTTTAGTACTACGGTCTTCTATTATAACTCACTAGGAGTTTTCACATAGGCCATTATCAAAGAATTATCTTTGAGAACAAACTGTGGTGTTCCCTGAAGTCTGAATGACAACAAGTTTCCTCAGATTTCCAGTACTCTCCACCTCTTCTGATACCATTTGCAAATTAATTCGCATTATCGCAACAATCGTTTACCATTGATTTCTTGTTGGTAGCGACCATTGGTCTTCACTGGAATTTGAATGGCAATAAATCTTCCCAGAGTCCCAGCCCTCTTCACACTATCATTACAATTATTATTATTATTATTATTATTATTATTATTATTCGCTCCATCCGTTAACATGCTGTGCAGTGAAAGTGAAAAATTGGTGTCGCTGTTGAGGCAAAGCTAATAAAAATAATTTGTCTTTCTTGGCCTTTTGGCTAAGATCAAAGTGTAGTAGGCGGATGGGATGGTCGATGGAGGTTGTCCGTTGTCAATGGTGTTGGGCGCCGGGACGGGAGATTCTGAACAACTCGGAATTTTCCCTTACCTGGCGACTGGTCCGAAATGCGCTGCCCCTCTTCGGCGAACTCTACCGGTATAAAGAACATACAAGGCGCTTCTGTCCGTGCTGTGACGAACGCGAGCCCGAAACGATCGGGCACGCGTCTTTTAGTTGCAGTCAGATACAGCCCTTATTGGAGTACGTCGGAGGGGTAACAGCTCGCATCGATGCCGAGTGCCCGCTCGATCTCGACTTAGGATTTTTTGTGTACAACATGGAGCCGCCATTCCCCAGGGAGGAAAGAATGGTTTTCCTGGCGATCCTAGCAGTAGCGCGTATGGTGATCTGGATCACGCGCCTCAAGTTGGTCCGTGAAGGGACATCTGTTCCTGATCGGGATCTGATCGTTTACTTTCAACATTTGCTTAAAGTAAAGATCAGATGCGATTGGAAGAGGTTGCCTAGAGTGGAATTTGACAAGAGGTGGGTGCACAGCACTAGTCTGTGCATCCGTCGAGGAGCCAAGTTTCAATACGTGTTCCCTCCTTAAGCATGGCACGGGCGGTGCTGGGTCCTTCGGAACCCATCCCGCTTAGATTATAGCTAAGGCATTTTAAGAAGACTCTTGACTGGTGGTACAATTGAGATCCTGTTCCTGATTTTATTTTTTGGTATTAGAGAACCTCTGAGTCTGCCCACCCCCTCTGCACCACATATTTGCTTTCTGATACCCCCGGTCATCCCCTTGCTCAGAGGTCACCTTCCAACCCCCTCCATCCGTTGCTTTATTTTATCCCACTTCCATTAAGGTTTCTTCCCCAAACCCTATGAGGGATCGCCCTGCTTGTTTTCGGTTCCCTGGAAAACAGTGGGGGGTCTAGCACCTAGATTAGCACAGGGGGGGGGGCCTCACTAACAGCCCAGTAGAATTTATTCTTTATTTTTGAAATGAACTTTTTTGGCTAGTTTTTTCCCACTCCACGAACATTTTATACTGATAATTCAAAAACGTTTTATTTTCTAATGAAATCGAACTTTATTTTCTCACACATAGACACACACAAAAAAAAAAAAAAAATGCACACTCAACACACAGAAAAGTTTTTTACAAATTGTAAATATGTTATTTTTACACTGAACGCTGGGGTTCTTAGTTAGATTAGGATCCACAGAGTGAATGAGGTATTTTGGTAAATGTTGCCAGTCAAGAGTAAGACTCCAAAGTCTTCATTATTCAATTTTTTGTCACTTTAGTCACAAAGACCCTGTACCCTCCCCCTCCCAATTTCTTATAGGGCCTTGTGCCTAATTTTGTTTTTAGTAAATGTTGCATGTTTTTTGTACTTTTGCCGAAAATAAAATATATAAATAAGATCAAAGTGTAGTATCTGTTCTTCAGATGCTACATTTCAATTTCTTCTCTCTCAGTGGAAGAGAACTCCTTTACGACTAAGGCAACTTTTTTCTCCACGTTAAAAAACGACCCCAGTGTCTAAATCTGTCCTGTGGGGAGACATTGTGAATAGGTACTATGTTTAATGTAACAAAGTTTTAATATTAAAAAAGTCACGGGAAAAGTTATTTCTGATTTAATTACAAAATGCCCTGGAAATGTCACTTCTGATTAATTATAAAATGCCCTGGAAAATGTCCATTCTGATTATTATTTTTGTTTACTTGCCTCCCTACAAAGGCGGAATTGGACATGAGGTCGGTTATAAATTTAGGGGAAGACCAGCTCCCCAAAAGGGGCACTCTGGTCAATAACAAAAATAAAAATAGTATCAGTAATGAAGGATTTCTCCTCCATTAACCAAGACCAAAAAAGGAGGGATTTAAGTCACTGGAATGCTGAAACTGATACTACACTCAGAAATTCATGTCGAAGCAATGGTTGCCTAATCTCTAACCATGTTAATGTTTTTATGTATTACTTTTGAAAGTATATTTTAAGCAGTGGGTTACGGGATATGAAGTCAGTCCCGGAAATTACTCAAAACGTTTACGATTTAAACATTACTTTATTTCATGTATATTTTTAACAGTGGGATGGGGGATATTAAATCAGTCCCGAAAATGGGTGAAACCATTTACGCATTACAAATTACTTTATTTAATGCATATTTTTAACATTGAGGTGGGAAATATGAAGTCGATTCCGGAAATGGCTGCAACCATTTACGTTTTGGACATTACTTTATTTAATGCATATTGTTAACAGTAGGATGGGAGATAAGAAGTCGGTCCTGGAAATGGCTGAAAAAGTTTATGATTTATACATTACTTTATTTCATGTACATTTTCAACAATGGGTTGGGGATTATAAGTCAGTTCCAGAAATGGCTGAAACAGTTTACTATTTAGACATTACATTATTTCATGCATATTTTTAGCAGTGGATTTGGGATATAAAGTCGGTACCGGAAATGGCTGAAACAGTTTACTATTTAGACATTACATTATTTCATGTATATTTTTAGCAGTGGTTTGGGGATATAAAGCCAGTCCCGGAAATGACTGAAACAGTTTACGATTAAAACATTACTTTATTTAATGTATATTTTCAACAGTGGGGAGGCGGATATGAAGTCAGTCCCGGGATTGAATGAGATGTGCAAATATATACTATCAGAAAGCGACGCCCAGTATTGAATGAGATAGGTGGAAAAAATATAGTAGCAAAATACCCAGCGCTGCCCGGGATCGAATGAGATAGGTGAATGATATATATTAGCAGAATATGCGGCGTCACCCGGGATTGGATAAGATAGGTGAAACATATATACTATGAGAATACCCAGAATTGATTGATTTGTTTGTAATGAAATAACCAACCCAGGCAATATATCAAAGTTATTATTTAAGTAAGGGGGAGCGACATAGTGGGTTAAAGTTATGAAAATTATTGTCAAAATTAGTAACATATCCAAGAATTATGAAAAATGATGAAATGTGAGTTACTTGATTGGTGTGTTTGTAATGATATAATAAGCCCAGACAATATATCAAATATATTATATAAGTAGGAGGGAGAGGCATAATGTGGGGTTTTAATTATAAAAATCATTGTCGAAATTAGTAACATATCCAAGATTATGAACAACGATTTAATGTGAGTTAATCGATTGTGTGTTTATAATAAAATAATCAGCCCAGGAAATATATCAAAGTAATTATGTTAGTAAGAGAGGGCGATAAAGATGGTTTAAATTACGAAAAATAATTGTCGAAATTAGTAACATATCCAAGAAATATGAAAAATGTAATATGTTATTTGATGCATTAGTGTGTTTGCAATGAAATAACCAGACCAGGCAATACATCAAAGTTAATATTTTAGTAAGTGGGGTGATGATGTGGGTTAAAATGATGACATTAGGAATATATCCAAGAATTATAAAAAATGACAAAATGTGAGTTAATTGATTGGTGTGTTTGAAATAAAATAATCATCCCAGATAATATATCAAAGTTATTATTTTAGTAGTAGTGGGTTGATAATGTGGAGTAAAAATATTTAAAATAATTGTCAAAATGAGTAACATATCCAAGAATTATGAAAAATGATTAAGTGTGAGTTAATTGATAGTTGTGTTTTTTATGAAATAATCAGCCCAGACAATATATCAAAGTAATTTTTTAGTAAGAGAGGGCGCGAGGATGGTCTAAAGTATAAAAAATTATTGTCGAAATTAGTAACATATCCAAGAATTACGAAAAATGACGAAATGTGATTTAATTGATTGGTGTATTTATAATAAAATAATCAGCTTAGACAATATATCAAAGTTATATAAGCAAAGAGGAATGGGATAAGAAGGGCTTAAATTATGAAAAATTATTGTCGAAATTAGTAACATATCCAAGAATTAAGAAAAAAATGATAAAATATTAGATAATTGTGTTTGTAAGGAAAATCAGCCTAGACAATATATCAAAGTTATTATTTAGTAAAGAGGGAAGGACGAAAATGTGGGTTATAATTATGAAAAATGATTGTCGAAATAAGTAACGTATCCAAGAATTATCAAAAATGATTAAATGTGATTTCATGCATTAGTGTGTTTGTAATACAATAATAAGCCCAGACAATATTCCAAAGTTATTATTTAATTAAGGAGGGGGCGATAATGTTGGTATAAATTATGAAAAATGATTGTCGAAATTAGTAACATACCCAAGAATTATGAAAAATGATAAAATGGAGGTTAATTGATTAGAGTTTGTAATGCATCAACGTTATTATTTTAGTAAGGTTGGGCGACAACGTTGGTTTAAATTATAAAAAAATATTGTCGACATTAGTAACATATCCAAGAATTATGAAAAATGAAATGTGATTGATGTGTGTGTTTATAATGAAATAATCAGCCTAGACAATATATCAAAGTTATTTTAGTAAGGTGTGCGATATGGTGAGTTTAAATGATGAAAAATTGTCAAAATTAGTACCATATCCAAGAATTATTAAAAATGATGAAATGTGAGTTAATTGATAGTTGTGTTTTTCTATAAAATAATCAGCCAATACAATATATCGAATTTAATATTTTAGTAAAGGGAGGGGCGATAATGGGGGGGGTGAAATTATGAAAAATTATTGTTGAACATAGTAACATATTCAATAATTATGAAAAATGATAAACTGTGAGTTAATTGACCGTTGTGTTTGTAATGAAATAATCAGCCCAGGAAATACACCGAAGTTATTATTTCAGTAAGGGGGCGATACAGTTTTAATAAAAAACTAGAATAATATGATTGCGCCTTCATTCATGCTGAACAGAACGCTCACGGCATACCCAGCAACAATATATTACATATGAAAAATGCTGCTGTTGAATTTCCACAGGTCCCACTAGTTATTATTATTATTATTATTATTATTATTATTATTATTATTATTATCATAATTATTATCATTATTATTATTATTATTATTATTATTATTATTATTATTATTATTATTATTATCATCATCATTATTGTTATTATTGGCTCACATGGAATTTTCACACAAGTCAGCAAACGATCGGTTTGGAGACCTGTGGTGTTCTCTGGAAGCTGAGTGACAACAAGTCTTCCCAGACGTCCAGCTCACTCCATCTCCTTCGATAGCATTTGCAAATAAATTTGTGTCATCGCAACAGTCTCATACCATTGATTTCTCACTGGTAGTGGCCATTGGTTTATACTGGAATTTGAGTGGCACTAAACCTCCCCATGATCCCAGTTCTCTTCGCGCTTGTCCAGCGGAGGTCTGGCCAGCACTCTCTCCTCTGTCTTTCCATCCTCCTTGACCCTTCTCGGCTCTTTGGTATCACTTTTCTATTGGGGGGGGGACGTTGATGAAACAATGGGGGGATGCATGATGGTGTTGTAGAACTTGTTGAAATGCAGCTTCGGCGTTCTTCATTCCCTGTTATGCTTCTTTGTTATATTGTCTTGTGTTATTCCCCACATTCTAGGGGTTTCCTTAATATTTCAGTCGTTTTCTTTATCGTTAGGCATTGTATTTTTGCAGTTATTCCTTTGATTCCAATTTCTGGCATTCTTTTTTCGAAGTTTTTTGGAATTGTTCCTAGTGGTCCTACTTTTATCGGTACTATTTTGATTTTCTTCATCCTCCAAATCCCTTTTAAATCTCTGGCTAGCTCTGTGTATTTGCTTCGTTTCTCCTTTTCTTTCATACTCACCCTGTGGTCAGCTGGGACAGCAAAGTCTACGATTTTACAGGATTTTTCTTTCTTGTTAATTATTACGACATCTGGTCTTCTTGCTTGGATGGGTTTATCCATCTGTATGTCCATGTCCCATAGGATGTTGTGGTTCTCGTTTTTGAGTGCTGTTGCGGGTTTATGCTTGTACCATTTGTCTGTATGCTCAAAATGCAGTCGTTTGCATAATTCCCAGTGCACCGCCCTCCCCACTTGGTCATGGCTGTTTTTGTATTCCTTTTGGGCCAGTTTGCTGCATTCACTTACTATATGGTTTATCGTTTCGTCTCTCTGGCCACATAGTCTGCATTTGCTGTTTTTTTTTGTGTTTTATCGACCATTGCTTTGATATGGTTAGTTCTTATCGAGTTATCTTGTGCTGCAGTTATTAGAGATTCAGTTTCTCAGTTTATATGTCCTTTTCGCATCCATGTCCAGCTGTTTTCGTTATTCTCATCTTTTGTCATTCTTATGAATCTTCCGTGGAGTTATTTCTCTTCCCATTTCTCTTTTCTTGTTTTGTCGTTTGTCTCTCTGTTTTCTGTTTTGTTGTTTTTTTCACTGTCTCTCGCTACCATAATTATCCTTTCGGTGTTTTGCATTATGTATTTTTCTAGTTCTTTTTTCGTATCCTTCACACAGTCTTCTATACAGATCAGTCCTCTGCCGCCATCTTTCCTTTTCACGTAGAGTCTGTCAGTATCGTCCTTTGGGTGTAGTGCATTATGCATGGTCATGAGTTTCCTGGTTTTCTGGTCGAGTTGTCTCAGTTCTTCTTTTGTTCACCCTATAAACGGTCCAGAGTATCTTACTAGTGATACTGCCCATGTATTTATACCTTTTATTAGGTTTCTGCTATATAATTTCGTCATTATTATTATTATTATTATTATTATTATTATTATTATTATTATTATTATTATTATTATCAGCTGAAGCAATCGTACATCGAAACCAAAGTAAACGATAGTTTTATGTAGAAATTCAATTTGTTATGCAATGCCTGCCGTGCAACCCTTATCTGATGTGGAAGAGACGCATAAATACATAATAAAAATAATTTTCTTTTAGTATTTTATTCTTACGTATAGGAAAGAAAAAAAACTAATTTCTAAGGGACCCCAATAAATAAGCAAGTGCCCCCACCACCACCAATAACTGATATTTCACTAGGCATGGTCAGTGACTTCAGAGGCGAATAAAAATGAAATCCAGACCAAAAGGTAGCATGCCTCTCTGTCTCTCTGTCTCTGTCTGTTTGTCTGTCTGTCTGTCTGTCTGTCTCTCTCTCTCTCTTTCTCTCTGTCTATCTGTCTCTCTCTCTCCCTCCCTCTCTCTCTCTCTCTCTCTCTCTCTTATATTAATTTTAAGTTTATTTATCTATGTAATTGTTTAGTCGTTCGGTCTTTATTTTGTCACTTGCTTAGTTACTGAATTTGCTTTATTATTTTATTCTTACGTGTGTATAAATGAAATAAATAAAAATACTAATTACCAAAGGAAAGAATTCAATGCCACCCATTCTTTTCAATTCCAGCGCTTATGCACACCCGTAAAAAAACAAGAGAATCAAAGTAACCAACATCGACCAAAAACCCGAAGGAAGAAATGGACAAACAAGAGAATAGACTGGTAATGGAATGCTATTATAGAAGTCACCCCTTTTTGTGTGCGTTATCATACACTGGCACAATACCAAATAAGTGAGGAGGGTCAATGAGAATGGAAAGACCGAGGAGAGAAAGCACTAACCAGACCTCTACTGGATGAGTGCAAAGAGGACTGCGACCTTGGGGAGACTTATTGCCACCCAAATTCCAGTGAAAACCAATGCTGCCAACGAGAAATGAATGGTAAGTGGCTGTTGCGATAACGCAAATTCTTCTTCAAAGGTTATAGAAAGAGATGGAGAGTACTGGAAATCTAGGGAGACTTGTTGTCACTCAGACTCCAGGGAACACCACAAGTTGTTCTCAAAGAGCAATCTTTGATGATGGTTTGTGTGACTACTCCTAGTGAGTACATAATAATAATAAGAAGAATTTAATTTATGAAATATAATATATACAATCTACTAACCATACACCAAAAGATCCTGAAGGAGGTAAAAAATAGAAAATAGTACATTGCTCTGGCATGGATCAACTACAAATGTGCAACATGATCCTCGGGTATGGATAATAGAATGCTTGAGGATGTACAAAATACCAGATAAGATTATCAATTTGATTTACAAAGCAAATATGGAGGCATGGTATGATGACCTTTAACACTATACTAAGGAAATGCAAGCTGGATGCAAGTTTACTAATAGAGATAAAAGAATAACCCATCTAATGTATATGGACAACTTGAAACTTTTTGCAAGAAACAAAAAAGAACTAGGCACTAATAGACATAATCAGAATCTTCAGTCAGAATATTTGAATAGAATGCGGCATGGAAAAGTGCACACTGCTAGTTATAAGAAGAAGAAATCTGAATGCAATTGGAGGTATGGAACTATCTAACCAAGTGGAGGTAAGGACACTAGACAAACATGACACTCAAAAATATTTGGGAGTTCTGGAAGCAGACGCCATCAAATCAATAGAAATGGAAGAGAAAATCGGAAAAAATACCTAAGAAGAAGAAGAAGAAAACTAGAAACTAAACTTTATAGTAGAATCTAATAAAAGGTATAAACACATTTTTTTTTTCTTTTTACATGGTGGTCACCACTTATCAAGGCCCGGAAGCCACTCAGGGATAAGGGTTATTGCAAGTACAGTACGTTACTGTGGAGATTTGATGAAGTGCTTACTTAAAGGGGCGGTTCATTAGGAATTTGTTAACGTTGGACTTGAAGACATCCAAGTTGTAGTCAGGTGGGAAGCAGGCAGACGGAACAGAGTTCCACAGGCGTGCAGTTCTAAGAAAGAAGCTTTGTTCATGAAATCCACGTTTTGATTTAGGCACAGATAAAGAGTGGGGGAAATTTTTCACAGTGGATTCAGCTAGACGGGTGTTTTTCGGGAAAGATTGGCGAGGGGGGACCAGAGATTGGAGTTCAGACGAGCACCTGCCATGGTATCACTATGAAGATACTCTGAATAGTTAATAAGCTGGACCAAAGTACTAAAGCATCTTAGATCAGGAAACTTATGACCATACACAATGCATTACAGTCAAAGGACGATGTGCACTAACTCTACATGAAAAGGAATAATGAAGGAAGACAACTATAGAAGACTGTGTGAAGAACACAAAAAAAGAATTAGAAAAATATATAATAATAGAGAAAGGTTAATCACCGCAGCAAGAGACACTGCAAAAATGAACAAGACAAAAAAATGAAGATGAAATGGATAAGACTAGAGAAGAAAAATGGGAAAAGAAATAGCTACACGGAATATTCATAAAGATGACAAAGGACACCTGTGAAAGGACACCTAAACAGAGAAACTGAATCCCTAATAACAGACACACAAGATGACACGATAAAAACAACTATATCAAAACAAAGATTGAAAAAAAAACACAAGAAAACAACAAATACAGACTTTGTGGACAAAGAGACGAAACAATTAACCACATAGTAAGCGAATGCAGCAAACTAGCTAAAAAAGAATAGATACTGTCAATGCAGGGGAGCGCAGTACTCTGGGAACTTTGCAAACAACTGTATCTTGAAGACCTGGACAAATGGTACAAGCATAAACCGGCAGCAATACTTAAGAATGGAAATCACAAAATCTAATGAGACATGGACGTACAACCAGACAAACCTATTCAAGAAAGAACGCCAGCTGTTATAATAGTAAATAAGAATGAAAAGTCCTTCCAGGTCATAGATTTTGCCGTTCCAGCAGACCAGAGAGTGAATATCAAGGAGAGAGAGATGCAAAGCAAATATAGAAAACTGACTGGAGAGCTGAAAGCAATATGGGAGAAGAAGAAAGTCAAGATAACACCAATAATAGTAGGTGTATTAGAAACAATCTTGAAAATCTTTAAAATAAATAATGGAGAGATTAAAATCAGGAGGATGGCTGAGAAAATACAACCGATAACAATAATGAAAACAGATGAAATATTAAGGAAAACTCTTGGATTGAGAGATTAATACACATGAGCTACAAACGATAACTGGTCATATAGAAATGACAGCAAAAGTAAAACAAAAATATAGAGGAATACCACATGGAATCAAGAAAAACTAAAATCATATAACTGTATGTGAACTCCCCACACCCGCAAAAAAATATCATATTGTCGGAATCCACGGGCATCACACCAATTGTTGTGAAGAAGGATGAAAAAAAAAAAAACGAGGAGAGAAAACACTAATTAAATTTCCACTGGTAAAGTGCAAAAAGGACTGGGATCTTGGGGAGGCTTATTGCCACATAAATTTCAGTGAATAGTCGTTGCCATCGAGAAATCAATGGTAAATGGCTTTTGCAACAACACAGATTTATTTACAAAGGTTATCGAAAGAGGTGGAGGGTACTGAAAATCTGGGGATATTTGTTGTCAGCTATACTCCAGGGAACACCACAGATTGTTGAAAGAGAGAAATCTTTGATGATGGCCTACGTGAAAACTCCTAATACTACTACTAATAATAATAAGAAGAAGAACTATTTATGAACATTTTATTGATCTTTTTTATTCATTAACTTCTTATTTGCTCAACTTTATCCTCGTTCTTGATTTTGCTGATGCTTTTGTATTCAATTCAGTTGAATTATATTGCATTGTATTATAATGATTATAACCATGCCAACTTCTTGAAAGTTAACACATTCTTTGAAATCTTTATTTAATCTCTAAAGCCAAATGCATCAATTCGATTCAGGAAATTCTTCTGTTCCTTCTGGTCACATTCGAATTACCAAATGTTTTAAAAGGTCACCAGATGCATCACGGGATTATCAAGTTCATAATTTGTAAAAAATAAAAAGATGAAAGAAAAAGTTTTAAACATCATCAATAGAACAAATGGAAGATGAAAAATATCTTCAGAAAATTAATGCTTTATTGACTTGACATTTTCAAAATGCTTTCTTTTTTGAAAACTGTCCTTGTTTCACTTCATTTTCTCTAAACACTTCCTTCTGCTTTTTTTTTTTTAACTTTCGAGGATGCAGGCAGAAAATAGTCATTCATATATGTCGTGCGGTTTTTCTCAATGTCACACCTGATTTCTAAAGGAAAATATATATATTTTTTTATTAATTTTTTGTTTCGTATAGTTAAATGAATAAATTAGAAACTGATTTTTTAATGTCTAAATTTTTATCTATTTTATTTTTTTTTTAATTTAAAAGTGACAACATTATTTAATTACCACATTGTTAATAATGCATCTTTAATTAAAAAAAATGTTTTGCTAAAATTTTGATTCACGAAACCAACGTAAATGAGACAAGTTCACGGCGAAGGTCACCTCGTGCTGCCATGAAAAAAAAACAGTCACTTAAGGAGGAAGAAGAAGAAGAAGAAGAAGAAGAAGAAGAAGAAGAAGAAGAAGAAGAAGAGTCTTGCAATATTATTATATCTTCCTACAAACATTAAAATGATAACTTGTCTACGGTTCTTATTTCAATTTTGATCAAAATACATTACATGATTTTGCTTCTAATTCTATTTTCTTTGCACTATCCTTAAGTTCTTTTAGGGGGCAATAATAGTGGCACAACCTCCCATTTTAAAAATTCTAATAATTCAGATTTTAATTAAATTTGAAATATTGTATTTCAGGTTTGCATTAAATTTGAAATATTGTATTTCAGATTTGCATTAAATTTGAAATATTGTATTTCAGATTTGCATTAAATTTGAAATATTGTATTTCAGATTAGCATTAAAATTTGAAATATTGTATTTCATATTTGCATTAAAATTGAAATATTGTATTTCAGATTTGCATTAAAATTGAAATATTGTATTTCAGATTAGCATTAAAATTTGAAATATTGTATTTCAGATTAGCATTAAAATTTGAAATATTGTATTTCATATTTGCATTAAAATTGAAATATTGTATTTCAGATTTGCATTAAAATTGAAATATTGTATTTCAGATTAGCATTAAAATTTGAAATATTGTATTTCAGATTAGCATTAAAATTTGAAATATTGTATTTCAGATTTGCATTAAAATTGAAATATTGTATTTCAGATTTGCATTAAAATTGAAATATTGTATTTCAGATTAGCATTAAAATTTGAAATATTGTATTTCAGATTAGCATTAAAACTTGAAGTATTGTATTTCAGATTTGCATTAAAATTGAAATATTGTTAGGTGAATTGAAATAATTTTTAGGGTAGACAGAATTTATAAAAATGGCAACAATATATATTTTTTATTTTGTGTTTCAAACTTTTTCATTCATTTTGGCTTCTGCCATTTTCACAATGTTTTCGCCATTAGATTCCCCGGTCTTCTTCAAGTGCCAGTCACTAAATATTGAAATGTAAGAATGTTGATAACTAAGTGTTAATAGGCACCAATTAATTTGATTAAGATTCCCTGGATTTCAATTTCTTCTTAAGACGCCGATATCTTAAATTTGAGATATTGTCTAGAATCAAAATTATGTAATGAATTTTGATCAAACATGGAGTAAGGATTCTGAACATAAGGTTTAGTATCATCATATATTGATTTTAATCTTCATAAGGGTAACATAAACTGGTGCAAAACTGTTCTGTTCATGAAATTAATTTTCCCTGTCATGAGACGAGAATTTTTTTAGTATTTTTTCTTGTTTATAACGTGTATGATATATAGGTAGATCGTCATTATTTTTAGCATGTAATATTACAGTGGCCAAAGCAGAAATATGAGAGCACCAATTCCTCTTTTCTTATTTCCTTATATCCTTTTTGCCATTCTTTGATGACTGTTATGAAGTTTATGATTAGTGTGCTTGTTCCGTTTCTTGTGCCATTTATCCATGATCGTAACGCCTTTGAATGTTGGTCTAAGATCGATGTGCAGTATCTTTATATTTGATGGATTTATCTCTAATTTTTTTTTCTCTTTCTCTTTTGTTTTGACTTCTCTGTCAGCGTTTTCATTACCCAGGATGTTAGAATGGACAGTTATTCAGCATGCTTTGCTTTTTTACATGTATTGGATTCAATTTAGTATGTTAGTGGAGAGTTTTTTTGGGTTTTGTTTTTGTTTTTTTAATCATTATTTATTATCACGAGTGCTGAGATAGAATCTGAAAAGATAATAAATTTAGCGTTCTTGTCATCGTTAATCAAATCAAGAGCCAGATTGATGGCTGTGATTCATCATCATCATCATCATCATCATCATCATCATCATCACTTTCACGTCTGTATTACATGCTGGTATGCATCAGACGTCTTAATAAACTGACTTCCAAACTAACCTATCTCAGGCCAGGCCTTCATAATTCTTCCTCTCAAATCCATCGTAATAGACTTCCTCCTATGTTTTCCTTGAACTTTCTACCATGAACTGGACCTGCTACCTCAACTGTTCTGCATCTACTAACACAAAAACTTTTATTCATCCTTTCAACGTTGTCATAAATTAAACTCTCCTGTTCTACACTTTGCATACACCACCTTATACTATCCAGATTTAAGTTTCCCCTGAGTTTGTCAGAAATATGCTTGTTGTAAAGATATTACACATCTCAATAATAATTAAACCTCGTCTATTATATAAGGGAAAGTGTGTGTGTGTGTGTGTGTGTGTGTGTGTGTGTGTGTGTGTGTGTGTGTGTGCGTGTGTGCGTACGTGCGTGCGTGCAGGTAAGTGCATGCGTGTGTGTTTGTATGTCTGCTAGAAAAACTTTCATCATCTGCATCCGACCGAGTTGAAACCACTACCATCTGAAAGAACAATACCTCGGATGCATAATATGTAAAAATTGGGGAAAAAAAGGTCAATCATTTCGTATAGAAATAGAGTTTTAAATGGAACAGGGGTAAGTTAAAATCGTCTATTTCTAAACTATTTCAACAACTGTGCATGCGTCAAGCATTGTTCTTTTTTTAATTTGTTTAAATAAAAGAATTTTCAACGTGATTTCGAAATCAGTGTTGTGACGCAGTGGTTTAGGAGGTTGTCTCATAAGCGTTAGTTTTAATCTTCGCGTAACCTACCGGTAGTGTTTATTTTGGGGGGAGGGCATTTAAAAAGGGTTGTTTTGTAATCTCGGCGGATAATTAGATTAAAACAAAAAATAATTTCCTAATTGTGATTTTTTATCAGAGGTTTAAATCAACTGAAGGTTACATTTTTATTTAAAAGAAACAAAAAAATCCAATCCAATTACTATCCTTTAATTAAAACAAACAACAACAACAACAAAAACTTTCTTGCATTTACGTTTTTTGACATTTTTTTTTCTTTTTGCATTTAAACATGGCTAAAAGATTTGTGTAAATATCTTTTTGTTTAGTACTTTTTATTATTTATTTGACATATTTTTATCGACGGTTAATTAAATTAAAATAAAACATTTTTCTTTCTTCGAAAGTTACGTAAATCACATTTTTTTTACATCGTAGCTGCTATTATTTTTTTTTAATAACACAATAAGTCATAACTAATCATTTTTATAATATAAAAACCTTTATTTCGGTAAAAACAAATTCTACTTTGTTATTTTTAAAACTGAATTATTTTCAGTTTTTTTCTCGTTGCAACAGACCGCAAAGAGAAATCTTCCTAGACTAAGGCAGCATTAAAGAAATTCACTTAAACGGGTATATAGTCATTAAAAAGTGCTCAATATCTGGAAATAGCTTCTTTTCTTCGTATCCTTTCTGCCGAAATATTTGGTGGAGAAGTTGTCACGTACTTCTTCTTTTTTGGGCGATTATATTTTCGTGTTTATATTCGTTTTTAAGTAGGATTACCTTATCTATTATTTTTTAAATTGTTGTTAAGGTATCGACGTTACTCACAATGGAGTTGACATATAGTAATGAAAAAGTGCTCAATGTCATTAGTATAACAGATGTGTTCAAACAGAACTTCATGTGGACCCGGGCAATGCCTTGTATCCATGCTAATTATTTTATAATTTTGAAATACAAATATATACAAATGTTAGCAGGAGCGGAAACTTGCCTATAAGGTATCGTTCCACTTAAGTCCTTAATTTAATTGTTTTTGTTTGTTTGTTTGTTTATTTGTTTTTAAATTAAATACATTCTTTTACTAGGTAGAAGAGTTACTTATCTTGCCTTTGTTAACATTTATTCGTTTTGTATTTTTTCCTCCTCTTTTTTTTTTTTGTTCTCTTGAAGATCATCCACCAGGCGAGAAGAAATAAACAAAAAATAAATTTAAGAATTTAGAGTGGGGGTCATTTTCACATGTGAAATTAATGTAAAATAAACCTCCATATTCGAGATAGTCTGACGTTTTATTGCAGTTAAGCAAAAATTGATTTTCTTGAAATATTTTTGTTGATTTTTCTATGGGAAAGTTTTTTCTGGAAGTTGACTTTTTAATCCTACCCCGTAAATTAAAATTATTTTCAAAATTGAAAACTTCAGGGATCACAATACAAATTTGATTTGAAGAAAAAAGTATTAAAAAAAGTTTTACTATTCAATTTTTTATTCTACATGAACCTCACCTTTTGTGAGAGTTGGGAGAGTTTGTCGGTAAAAACAGCGTATAAATTATTTTTTTTCTAAAAGAATTTAAAGCCATCCATTCCTTGGGCAATCTTGATTATTTCTGAGCCATTGGAAAACTATTCTCCCAGAAATCAATGATGTTCAGAAGTATCTTCGAACAAAAGGGCTGGATCTGCAACAAAGTTCTGTCAGGCTGACGGCGTTCTATTCTTCAGAATAGAGAAAAGGTGATGGACACTGCAATAGACGAGTCAAAAACTCTGCTTTGAAATTGAGATAAGCATGGAGCCTCATGTCCGCAAAAAGAAACGAATGGATGGTGAAGGATTAACTGATGTTGCGCTGGGGTTTGATACTGAGTTGAGATGGGAAATGCTGTCTGTCATAGACAGGTTGACTGAAGAAATATCTTGCAGATTTCAACAAGTTCACGATTTTGCAAGTAAATACGCTTTTTTTCAGCTTGATGGTAATTATGATTGTCAGCTTGGTGAAGTTGACGAAGATATAGAAAAAGATAAATTCTTTGCCGAAAGAAATAGATTACAGTATTTTGTGAAAGTTTCAGGAAAAGACAAAATCAATGGACCTCTTGAACTTTTGAACTTCATAGAGATACCACCTTGGGGATTTCGTCCCTAATATTGTTATTTTGCTGCGCATTTTCCTTACCCGAGATTTTAGCGTTGCCAGCTGTGAGCGCACTTTCTCGAAATTGAAACTCATAAATAACTACATTCGATCAGCAATGAGTCAGGCAAGGCTTACAGGCTTAGCAATCCTCTCCATAGAGAGGAAACTTGTCGATGGAGTAAATTTTGATAGATTTATTGATAACTTTGACGAGAAAAAAGCGCGAAAATTCCGTTTGAAAATTTTCAACCGATGTGATGCCTTGCGACAGTACTCTCACAAAAAAAATTAATTTATAGTATTATTTGCAATTTATAAATATTTTTTCTTTCTAATTTTGAACTATTTTTTAAAGCGGTTGAAATATTATTAACAAACAAAAAGTAAATATAAATGATTTTATTATTTCATAACTTTTTCAGGTTTTCAAATGTTTTCATTTAAATTTATAAAAAAATGTTTTCATTTAAATTTATAAAAAATGTTTTCATTTAAATTTATAAAAAATGTTTTCTAAAATGTGTGACTTTCCATTTCTTAAATTTTGCGCTTAAATCGAGCGATTATGCACATAGATTTCAAACAGCACCAATACAAGACTGTTTTCTCTTCAGGGGGCTCGACCGCTTAATTATAACATTATGAAGAAAAAGAAAAGAAAACAACATCGAACCATCCTCTCCTTGATTAAACCATATTTTCGGCGAAAATTCGGACTTTTACAACAACAAAAAATGTAAATAAAAATTATATTATCATTTCATAACATTTTCAGATCTTCAAATGTTCTCATTTATTTTAGTATTATATTTATTCATGTATGTAGCCAATTAAATTAATTTAACATTTTTTTTATAATTTGAATCATACGTTTTTGTTTTCAAAAATATTTGGATCCCTTTGTTTGCGTATCTAGTCTTTATTTACTTGTTTACGCAACCAGTTCATTTATTTTAACAATGTTTTTTCAATAATTTGAATAATACGTTTCTGTTTTGAAAAATCTTTGGAGTTTTTTTTTACGACGACTGTACTGTAATACTGTAATCAGTCTAGAAAGTCTAGAACTAATAGCAGCAGTCTAAAATTAGACCCTTGATTGTAGTTCCATGAAAATAAATATTTTGAGGACTTTTTGGAATTTAGAAGATTAACAGGTCATACAATGCCAACAAGGGAGGGATGGCAAATCTTACGATCGCCCCGGGTGGCAAAAGCAGTTGCTATGCCACTAGCAGTAAGTAATAAAATTGCTCTACTCGAAAGACTGAAGGTAACGACTTGAGGTGGGGGTGGGGGGACGCCCTAGAACTACAAAGAACCCCATTTCAGCCCGAGTCATTCCTTACTCAAAAAGTGGCCAAGATTCTGTCAGACTGTCGAGAACGTATCTTAGTGTGACTATAACCTATTGAGGCTGTGCTAAGTATGTATATATGTATGTACATTTATATAGGTATACGTGCTTATGTCTCTTTCGTGTACATTTTGTATATGGTGAGTAGTGTACAATTTCCACATGTTGTAGTATATTACTATTTTGTGATTATGTTACCATTGCCTTTAGTAGTTTTTGTATTTTGTATAAAGTGTTTTTTTTAACTTATTATGAAGAACAATTAAATTAGGGAGTTTAGTGGAAGAGTATCTTATAATAAGTCCCCTCTCCTGCTAACATTTGTACAGTGGAACCTCTAGATAAAAAAAAACTCTGCTTTCGAATTTTTTAGCTTACTAAACGTGATGTGAACATTTTTCTTTGTTCCTGTATATGAAACAATTTTCAGGATACGAAAGATACGAATAGCAGAAAGATTTTTTTTCAGGCACCTAATTTTTTTAATATCTTTTTAAAACCGGGATTTTATTTTAATTAAAATATTTTTTTTTAGTAATTTTCTTGAAATATTTGTGTTGATTTTTATTTGGAAAACATTTTTTCTTTGACTCAGTTCATTTTTTTTTCTACTTACATTTTCTCTTTATAAAAGTATTAAAAAAATTAAAAATTAATTCACGCATTACAATTTTAAACACATTAGAAGAATATAGATTGGAGAAAGATTTTTTGTTTTGATTTTTATCGTATTCTCTCTGACATTTTTGTAAGGGGTGGAGAAGCTTGTTATTATTATTATTTTTTAATCGTAAATTAGCTATAAGAAATAAATAACCCCTTTCATCTGGACTCGTTTTTTCTTCTGTGTGCCCATAGATTTGATTGAGGTCGTGACCTTACGAGTAATGATTAAAATAACTATAAAAAGAAATGTCATATCTCTCAGTCATTTTTTTTTTATTATTATTGAATAGAATTTTATATTCGGATGTCAGAGAAAAGAAAAATAGAAATAGCAAGTGAAGGTACTAACGATTAATGTACTATTTAACTCTTATTTCATTCTGGTTTTACCCTTATAAAATTTAATGAGTGTTTTCATAGTGCTAGAAATGGATTAGACGATTTACTTGTAAAACGTCTTTCAGGATACGAAAATTTCAAGATACGAAAGCCAACTCTGAACCAATTAATTTCGTATCTAGAGGTTTCTACTATATATATTTTGTATTTGGAAAAATATAAAATAAAGGCGTTTTATTATTATTTATTCACTAAGAGTTCTCATATAGATCATCATCAATGATTGCAATAACAGGTGTTCCCTGGAGTCTGAGTAATAAAAAAGTGTCCCCAGATTTCCAGTATTCTCTATTCCTTTCAATAGCCATTACAAATGATTTTTCCTTATCGCAATGGGTGTTTACCATTGATTTCTCAATGGCAACAATAATTAGTCTTCTGTTGGATTTGTGTCGTAATAAGTTTAACAAAAATTATTTTAAGAGTATTCTCGGCACCCCTCAGGTCTAGTAACTGCATTCCCTCCTCTATCTCTCCATCACCCTTGATCCTTTATGGTCACTTTTTTGTGTAATACTGTGATATAATTAAATATAATATATATATATATATATATATATATATATATATATATGTATATATATATATATATATGTGTGTGTGTGTGATATAACTTGTCCAACTTGTTTTACTCACATGTGTGAATCAATTTTTTATAAACAAAAAGAAAAGGAGGGGTTAATTTAATCTTCATCTTAATGATAACTGATGATAATAAAGAAAGGGAAAGAATAATCACGCATGCAAATTTAATTTTCATGAACAAAGACAAGAGGACTTAATATCTAATAATAAAAATAAAGTTCACTTCTCTCCAACTGCAAGAACTTCAGAATGTGTGATTGAGAAGTCAGCTCCCCCTCCTCGGCAGGAGGAGGAGCTTACCTGCAAAATGTGCCTTAGCAGCCTCGTCGACATTCCTCTGTAAGGGTGCCTCAGGCGATTAGCTATAAATTAACCCCTCAAAGTGAGAAGGCCGAGCCTGGGAGATTGGACCTCATAGAACTGCACAGAACTAAACTCCTACCGCAAAAATCAACAGGGGCAGGGTCATTACAGGAATGGTCTAACCTTTGTTGATTTTGGAGACCCAGGATAAAGATCCCTAGCCGAGTGGGAAAACGAAAGAATAGACACACAAAAATTATTCTCTTGTTTGTGACTAAAATAGGAATTCATCTATTGCACAGCACATGTTTATTTACAGAGCTATGAAATAAAAAGAGCGGGAGGAGAGAGAAAGAGAGGGAGAAAGAGGGAAAAGGAAGTTAGTTCATTGTTTTTAAGTAAACCTCATCTCACATATATTGTTTCTAATTTCTGGTCTTCGGGCTAAGATCAGAGTGTAGTATGTGCGCCAATGAAATGTTATTACTTTAAATAATTCAATAAAACTTTTTCAAATTTCGGTTTATCTTAAGTAGGACATGCTCTGGAGTGAATGTAGTATTGTGGTGACTGAAATATTTCTACTTAAGAGTAGGATAGACAATTTCTACTATTTGAGATCAAGGATGACCAAAAACACCCATCATCCCTACACTTTTGAATGGCCTTGTGCCTAATTTGTTCATTATGTATTTTTATATTTTGTGCAAATATTGCAGAGTGTAGTATTTGTTCTGATTCTGCTTCAGATTAATTTTTTCTTTAGTCAAAGTAGGAGAAACCTTTCTACACTAAGTTAACCTTTGTCTACTTTCAGAGTGTCCCTTTTTGGGGAGCTGGTTTAGTCCCACATTAAAAACCGACCTTGTGTCTAACTCTTCTCTCGTGGGGAGGCAAGTAAACAATTGTTTTTAATTTACTCCCATATTTGTTCTTTAAGTAAAATTTAACTTTAGTTTACTCTTTTTTCACTCCAAACAACTCGGAATGTAAAGGGCTACTATTTGGGATCGTGTCTAACAGGGGACTGTGGAAAGTTGAGCAGCGAGATGTTTTTTTCAGATTACATTTAAACTTCTACATGTCAGTACAATCATGGAAGCAAGGAACAGGAAGGGAATTCCAAAGTCTAGCAGTCCGAGTCAAGAAACTACCAGACTAGAAGTCTGTCCTGCATGTAAGGATCTCAACAGAAAAGGGGTGCGATTTTGCTGCTTGTCGGTTTAGTCAGGAGTACGTACACCAAAGGGGGCACAAGTGCTATGGGTTCATCAGAGCATATTCCATTAAAATACTTGTAAAACAGACGTTCCTTTTATAGCAAACCTTATCTGTCATCTGACAGCAACAGGAAATCAATTGCTATTGATAAAAATAATTTACTACTCCCCCGGACAATGCCGGGTGAACATGCTAGTTCTAGTCTTCTAAATATAAACGTGTTACCAACCGCAGAGTCCAGGATTAAATTCAGGGGAAATGAATGGTCAATATAAAATTTTTATGTCAATCTTTATTTCAATTTTCCTGATATCGGATTGATCCGTCGAAATCAATGTTCAATTGAACGAACGCCATCCAATTATCTACGGTATATTGTGTATGCCTTTAAGGTTCCCATTTTCATATGAAGTGATTTGCTTCTCTGGTTTTAAGTTTCTTTTATTCCATTTCGGTAACCTTGCAATCTATTTAATATCCAAGAAATATATTAAGTTGAAAAGAAAATTCTTGCAGAATATTTAATTTTGATTTCAAATGATGTATTTTCAAATAAGTTTTCGTTGTAATACCTTTACTTTATATATCATTTTAAAGAGCGTTTTTTCGCTCTATCTGATCGTTTAAATTGCAATCGTTTTAAAACAACTACGTCTTCTTTTCAGAACGTTCAATACAAGATGGAACAAATAAAATTCACACAATTTTCTTTTTTCAATTCAAGCTAGACTGAAAAGCTGCTCAGTCAGCTCGTGATATCAAATATCTGAACGCACATTACAATGGTGGTTTAAGAAATTTCGTGGTGGCGACAAGAGTCTTAAAGATGATGAGCGTAGTGGTCGGTCATCGGATGTTGACAACGATCAATTAAGAGCTTTAGTCGAAACCAACCCATGCACAACTGTTCAAGAAATTGCTTCTGAATTAGATACAACGTATACAACAATTTCCAACCACTTGGGAGTAATTGCAATGGCAAAAAAACTTGATAAATAGGTGCTTTACGAATTGAATGACAACTAAAAGAAACACTCTTACGGAGTGTCATCTTCTCTTTTTTACGCAACAAGAACAACCCGTTGCTTAACCGGGTTGTGACTTGTGATTAAAAGTGGGTTCTTTACGACAATTGGCAACGTTCAGCTCAGTGGCTACTTGCCAACGAAGCTCCACGACACTTCTCGAAGCCAGAGTTGCACCAAAAGAAGGTCATGCTGACTGTTTAGTGGTCTGCAACTGGTCTTATCTATTACAGTTTTTTGCATTATAGCGAGTAAGTAATATCAAGAAATGGATGAAATGCATCAGAAACTTCGACAACAACACCCAGCATTAGTCAATAGAAAAGGCCCAATACTCCTTCATGACAATGCCTGACCGCACGTTGCTAAACTGACCTTGCAGAAGTTTAACGAGTTGGGTTATGAAACTCTGCCTCATCCGCCATACTCTCCAGATCTCTCACCTACCGACACTTTTACAAGCATCTTGACAATTTTCTGCATGAGGAATATTTTAGAAATCTAAGCAATATCAAAAACGCCTTCAGCGACTTCATCACCACCAATAGCCAAGATTCTTACGTTACTGGCATGAATACACTTGTTTTGCGTTGGCAAAAGTGTGTTGATTTTGATGGTGCTTATTTCGATAAATAATTTTTTGCTTGACCCAACAAAAATATGTTCATCTTAAAAACCACAAGAACTTTCTTGTCAACTGATATATATATATATATATATATATATATATATATATATATATATATATATATATATATATATATATATATATATATATATATTAGTGTTGAGACGAGTAATCCAAATCAGAATCGAAAAACAAAAAAGTGGAGATTTTTTCGAATATGGGAATCAGTATCGGAGTCATAAAAAATTGTGTCCATTTTCTGATACAAAAAATGATTCCGTCTATTGATTTTATTTTCTTATTTTTGTTTAAAACTTATCTTTCCATGCCTTGTATTAGTGATGAAATGATAAACTAAAGTCTACAGGTCACATTTACATTTTTTGTCGTAATCCGACCTCCAGTACACAAAAACAACTCTATAATAAGAATTATAAAAAGAATTAGAATTAGAATTGGTAATTGTTTCGGAATTATGAATTAAGAACGGAATCGGTAATTGTATTGGAATAGGGAAAATACTGGAATCGCCCCATTGCTAATATATATATATATATATATATATATATATATATATATATATATATATATATATATATATATATATATATATATATATATATAAATAATACAAATTTGGATGTTGAAGTAATTTTTTTCAAATTTCCAAAATACCTTTAAACCTATAAGGAAGGTATACAAAATTTTAATTATTCGACAAGGAGTACAAATAAAACAAGAAAACCCCTTATATTCCATGGAGTTTCGAAGAATGCACTACTTCTCATCAGAGGGAAGAGGTTACCACAATATACAATAAATTTTGCAGATTAAAGCATCTGAAGAAACAAATAATATGAAGTTTATCATGTTTGCAAAAAACGTCATTTAACATTGTATTGGGATTCAATTTTAATGGTATAGCAATAAAACAGAAAAAGGGAGAAAAAGGATATAGTAAAAGTCCAATTGGAAAGATGGTAAATTCCAGAATAGAAAAAATCCAAGGTGAGCGTAGTGTTGTCCCAACGACAAAAAAAGTGTATATTTAAACTGAAGCAACCAACAGTTATTATTACAATTTTGTATATTGTTTAATATTTTTTTTTAATGTTTATTACACGTTTTGAGCATGTCTTCTTTGGATATTATTTTAATTTTGAAAATGCTTGTAAGTTTGAAAAAAAAATAATCTCATATCAAAACACTGACAAAACCTCAAGTAACATACCACAAGATGTACTGAAGATGATCCAGATAGAAAGTGGGAAATTACCTACACAGCAACACATTCTCAGCAAAATTTTCAGAAGACTGAATCCACACTATTTTTTTTCAGGTCTATAATATTATATCAGAGCTACAATAAACGAATTAAAAATAATGCTGGTGGCAGCGCCTCTTGTTGTACATATATACTAGCAGGCCGCCCGACGTTGCCCGGTCGTAAAATGCATATAAATATTTTATTTTAATTAATGCAGAATTATTAAACAGAAATACCTTAAGCATTAAACGTAACGTTAAATTCCTTGAAAACATAATAAATAAAACGGAAAGAAACTGAGACATATACATGCGAGTATTATGTTTTTTTCTAAACATTTCACTACTTATAAGTAAAAAAAAAATACTCGAGCTGAGAGCGACATCAAAACCTAAAGACAGCGAATCAAGTACGATAATCATTAGGCAAGTTTGACAGAATCTTTAAAACGTATTTTCAAACCTACTTATTCACAACACAAGGAATCTGTCATGAGAACAATTCTTGCATGTGCATTCCTTAAACAGTTAACAAACAGATAAAAATCCAACGGCCGCCACATTCCGATTTTTCAATTTGGACCTCTTAGCAGTCTTTTGTCTAAATGAAAACAGATTAAAAAAGTTTTCCACATGTCAGAATATCTTATATACCAAATTTCATATTTGTAGTTAAAAAATTGGTTGAGTATATAGGTTGAGAAATGTGCTCTTACACACACATTCTCGCTTATATATATATATACATATATATATATATATATATATATATATATATATATATATATATATAAAATAAAATTTAAAAAATTACAATTAAATTTACCAAAATGATCCAAGACGGTAAAATTAAAATATATTATAAATATTAAAGAATTAATATTTATAAAGTTATCTCAGCCAGATGTAAAAGCTCTATAAAACCAAATAGGAGATAGAGCTTATAATACGAGTAAACAGTTAATAAAACATGTTAAAAAACACCTTGAAATGAGTTAAAAACATATTTAATCTTAAAAGTGTTTCCTTTTAAGATTAAATATGTTTTTAACTTATTTCAAAGTGTTTTTAACATGTTTTATTAACTGTTTGCTCGTATATATATATATATATATATATATATATATATATATATATATATATATATACATACATATATTTAAATTATTAATTCGTGGGTAAATAGTTACACATGGTCGTTACAAATAGCCATCTGGTTCAGTCAACGAGACTTCGTCAGGCGAACCTGACTCATTTGACGCCATAGAAAAAAAGAAAAGACTGAGCTCTTCAAAAAAATATAAAAGTTACGAGCTCTCTAAAAATTATATATATATATATATATATATATATATATATATATATATAATTATTTTTTTTTTACTATAATAATTAAAAATTATATATATACATATATATATATATATATATATATATATATATTAAACAAATAACTTTCATCAAACGCAGTAAAATTTAATTTTCTATCGATCTGCATACGGTAAACGTTATGAAACCGTTTTCGTGTATTTTTTTTATTTCAAAATTAGATTTCGTTGTCAAATTAGCGATGATAAATTCAGAAATAATTAATTTTACAATCAGTTTCCCCACTTATAAAATATATGTGTCGGTAGAAAATGAAAAATTAATGCGTTTGGTATAAGTTACTTGTAATATATATATATATATATATATATATATATATATATATATATATATATATATATATATATATATATATATATATATAGTCCGATTTAAACTTAATTTAAGTAAACACTTTTTTCTCATTGGAACCACGCTACCCTCACCTCAGATTTTTCCTATTCTGGAATTTACCATCTTTCCAATTGGACTTTAACGATATCATTTTTCTCCCTTTTTTTCTGTTTCTTGCTGTACCATTCAAATTCAATCCCTAAAAACTGTTAAATGACTTTTTATGCAAATATGATAAACTTCATATTAATTGCTTCTTCTAATGCATTAACCTACAAAATGTATTGTATATTTTGCCAACCTCTTCCTTCTAATGAGAAGTGCATTCTTCGAAACTCAATGAAATAAGGTTTTTTCCTTATTTTATTTGTATTCTTTGTCGAATAATTAAAATTTTCCACACCTTCTTTAAAGGTTTAATGGTTTTGGAAAATTAAAAAACATGTTTCAATATCAAGATACTGCAAGATTACTCTTATGGTGCATAAAAAACTTAGTCAATAAATTCTCGTTTTAATTTCCACATTTTTCATTGGTGGGTCTAATTTAAGAAGCAAATGTTTATTCTTGAATCCATTTAGCGAGGTTTAGACACCAATTAAGCAAGAGTTGCTGAATTTCAATTTCTTCTGGAGACTCCCTTCAGCATAATTTTTAATTTAAAACATTTTCCAAAATCAAAATCATGTAATAGATTTTGATCAAAATCAGAATAAGTATTTTAAACATAAGGTTTAGTAGCGTTGTGTTTTAATTTTAATGTTCATTAGCTATTCTCACCTATTGATGCAAAAATTCCTTTTTGTGGCAAACAAATCAACACATTGTTGCTTTTTGATCGACTGTAAGAAAATGCAGCCCCCATTTTGGACACTGTTTCCTTATTGACAAATGTTCATGCAAAATGGTGAATACCCTGTCTTCTTATATATTCAACTCCTCTGCTATTTCATTATTTCATGTGCCCTCAGACAATTGTCAAATTTAAGCGATCTGAGTGGTCAGAGTAACGCTTTCATTAACGAGTAATCAGTAAGCGAAATAAACACTCGTCTTTTATGCCTTTTCCACTTTTTTTCATCGTCTCTGTTTCGTCTACAGGCCGTTGATCGTCTCGTCTGTTAAACTTAAATGAATAAATCTTTTCATGCATTACAGACACAAAGAAAGACGTTCACTGAGTTTTCTTCAAGGTTATATTTGCAGAGAATGGGTTGAAGGGAGAGAATGGTGTTATCTTGATAATTATTCACTTCATAAATTTAACTTTCAAACCTAAGAAATGAATGAAACAAACTAACAAAGACTGAAAGAAGATTCGCCTTAGATTATTCTGCATTATTGGTCGTATCTTTTTCACACGGCTTCCCAAAGAAAACTGATCTGATAACCTTAGATTTCTCTTGCTCGAAAAGCGTAATGTCATTCGTTATCATTTGACTCCTGTTTGTCTACGGCGTTTGACTCGTTGCAACTGCCTTGTCACCCATTTTTCATTCTGGCAACGGTTCTGGGTCATATCGACATGCACTAATTGTGATCTTTGTCAAAATTCACACTAGCTAACTTTATCAGTACTAACATAGGATCCCTGATACGTAAAATCGTCATGTTTCTGTAAAAAGCGATGCAAAACTGTTGTTTGGGAAATTCGTTTTACCCGTCCTAGGACGGGTGTTCTTTTTAGTCATTTATAAATGTAATACTTACAGAACACTACACTTAAAATTTATAGCTAAATAAAATGTCGAATAAAAAAAAAATACTTGTATGGGGTGTAAGGATGGAAGCGTAAGTTTCTTGGATTCTTCAATTTTCCTGGCTCAATACATTTGCAGAAAACACTGTAAAGATAGCAACGTAAATCAATTCCTTTAGAGTAAATCGAAAATTCTATTAGTATTTTCCAAACAAGCTAATAATTCTTCTAAATATAAAAGTCTTACCAGCCGATGAGTCCAGGATTAAATTCAATGGATACGAAGAAAGAAGTGTAAATACTGAATTCTTGTGTCAATTCTGATTCTATTTTCCTAATATTGCATTGATCCGTTGAAATCCATTTTCATTTGAACGAACCCCATCCAATTATCTACTGTGTATGTCTTAAAGCTTCCCGCTTTTTGATGAGATGATCCGTTGTTTTGATTCGTTCTTTTGTTCATATTCACATGATACAATGTCGAAATGTGCATAAAAATCCTAGTCAATAAATTCTTTTTTTTTTTTTTACTTATTGCATTCATTTATTGAATCATGTCTTATTCTACTTCATTCTCCTTCTTCTTCTTCTTCTTCTTCTTCCCCCTTCTCTTCCTCCTTCTTTTCCTTCTTTCCCCCTCCTCCTCCTCCTCCTCCTTCTTCTTCTTCTTCTGATGACGATGACGATGATGATGATGATGATGATGATGATGATACTTTTATCTATTCAAGCATTCAGAATTCAAACGTTTCTTTTTTTCCCCTTTAACTTTTTAGATCATTTTTTACGTAAATCTGTTCATCTATATCTTTTAAGCTTTCTTTTACACTTGATTCATCATCCAGTATTTCGGTCTGCGCAAGTCAATATATTTTTTACGATGCGGTGATGCGTGATTGGTGCAGTGGATGTTGTCATAGACTATGGAGCCGGTTGAATCTAATGTTTTCAATCATGCATTGATAATATTGAGAAAGGTATGAACTCCCATCTATACGTAAAACACTTCTTCTTCTACATGGGGCATCTTGCCAGGAAGAATAACTTGGTTTTTCCGTGTTGTGGGGACGTTTCTTTCTCTTTCTTTTTTTTTTTTTTTTTTTACAAAGGAATCACCACTTATCAAGACCCAAAGGCCACCCGATCAGAAAGGTTAAAGAGTGAATAATGGTCACCGGTACAACAGTATAGTAATCGTCAGTAGTGAAAATTGGGTATAATTTGATTTAAATACAGCTCAACGGGGACTTGTTCACACACGACTTTAAGACGACCATGTTGTAGTAAGCTGAAAAGTGGGTCAACAGAACAGAGTTCCACAGGCGAGCAGCTCTATGGTAGAAAGTGAGAAAATTAGTCGTTACGTTCTGGGCACAGCAACTACCTCAAGAGCGTCTTAAACGCGATGAAACGATAGGCACACACGCTTTAGATCAAGGGGTTGATGCGACGGCGATTACGTTTGCTGGTGAGTCTTCTCTTTGAGTTATTAACGCCATTACTAGCAGGGTCGCTATACTGGAATCAAAATTTGTATAAAATACGTCACAGACACATTTTCTAATTAAAATAAACATTTATTTGAACATGAAGTGTTTTCTTTTCCTACACAAAGCTGAGAGTACAACTTTTTCCGTCCACCGCTGATGGATTCCAACTTCCAACTCTTTGTGACGCTACTCGTGCAGAACATTAACTAGAAACAAAATTCCCGAAATTCTACAAACCAGTAACTCGAAAATGCCAAAAATTTGTAAGACTTTCTTCCTGGTAGTTCTAAACAATAGCAACTGTTCTTTGACCACCCCAATACACAGAAAAATTACTAAATGCGAAAAAAATCTTAGGGTTTAGGACTTTTGTCTCTACAACCCATTAATAAAAAAATGGAAAAAAAAAGAATTTATTTAAAACTAGAGGAAGTCGCGTTATACTCGTTAAACCGAATTTGCAAAAGACTGTTGAATATCAGTACGCTCTCTGAAATATTACTTTATAGAAACGCTCCCGTCTCCAATTGATGGGTTTTACTAGTTTCGCAGGTTCCCGAGAACGATTTTAAGATTGAAAACCATAAAACAAGCGAGATGTTAAGCCATATGACGGTAGAGAAGTGATTCTATAAAGATATCAGAACATATTTTTAAAAAGTCTGTTTTTATCAGTTCCCATTTTTTGGAAAAAAGTTTTTTTTTTTTATTCCGTTTGTCTCTGAAAAACATTATGGAAGGCATGAGAAAACTTTCGAGAAAATGATGAAAGTGCAGGTTCAGTTCTAACAAAGGACCGAGGAACGCATATTACAGCAACAAGAAAAGAAGAATAACAACAGATGTTCTTTCAATTATAAAAACAAGAATAACTGCGTCTTCAACAACAACAACAAAAAAACTACGTCAACAAAAAGAGCAGCGAAGTTCTTTTAATTCCAGAAACAATAGGAAGAATTACTTATTAAGACATTCAGTAAAAATGAACTTAATGAAAATAACACGGCATTTTCCCACAACACAATTTGGAATTCTGTTGAGACATTCACTTATCCACCAGACGAAGATAAAACATTTGAAGCGTTTTAATAGAATATACGAAGTTTACGGTAGACTGCGAGAATTAGTCGATACTAAAAAGGTTCCTTTGCTTTTAAGAAAATTAGGTACAGTAGAGCATAGTAAAATTGTCGACTATATTCTATCAAAGAAAACAAGCGAATTACAATTTTCTGACTCAATTAAACTTTTGTCGGAGTTATTTAGTCCAAACACAACTCTATTTCATAAAAGGTGGAAGTGCTTTTATTTTTCAAAACGAGTCCATTGTAAAGAAGTATTGTGACGACTTTCGCTTGACAGAATTATCAACTAACGACTTCAAATGCTTAATCTTCGCCCAAGGACATTTTTCCGCTAAAAACGCGGAGATAAGACGTAGAATGCTATCCGGACTATAAAATGTATTAGACCTAACTGATCGAAGATTGTCAGCAAGTAATCATTGTTAGAAGCGATTCTAGAAATATCGAGGAGTCTGGTATATCATATGTCAGAAGAATTGCGTACAAGCCAGAAAATCATCCCCTCCCCTGGGAAAGGTAGAGAAAGCAAAAAACATTCACAAGAGAAAAGTAATCGTTCCTTTCAAAAATAAATTACTTCCAAACCCACGCGGTTGTTGCGGGGGACAACATTGGACGAAAGACTATTAATACTGAAACAAGACTTGTAACAATTGTGAAAAAATTGGCCATAAAGCAGTGTATTGTGGAAACTAAAGAAACACTAGAAAAAGAGTCAGGTAAGCTAGATGAAACGAAAAAAGCACATAAAAGTCTACAAAAATACGACATAAGTCAACATTCGAAATAAAATCGTTAAACTGCAAATAGACTCGGGTTTGAACCTCTCGATCATTAATCTTCACACATGAAAAACATTTAATAACGAAAAAATTAAAAAAACAAAACAGACAAAACAGCCCGTGCAGTAACACGAGACAAAATAAAGTTCGAATATGAATTAACACTACCCGTAATAGCATCACAAAGAAATTAAAAGTGTTCGTCCATATAAATTCTGAAAATCTTTTCGGTACTGATTGGATGGACCCGATTAATTTGTGGTACAAAACAATAAATACATTTTATCAAAAGGTGAAGAATACGACAATTGATGCCGAAAGCCTTGAAGATAAATTAAAAGGAAACTTCTCTGTTCTAGGCTGCAAAAGGCCAAACAAAAGGCGAAAACAAACTGTTCCTGTTTCATACTGATCAAAACTAGCTCTTCACTACCGGAAACGGCGTCTGACCACGAACTTAGAAACTAGCAACAGGCAGAGTACTCTATCACTATCCTTACAGTGATGACAATTCTCCAACCAACCCAGTCATTAAGTGGCCATACAACTACGGACAATTTTTCAGTGAGTATGAAAAGTTCAGGTACATTGCAACAAGTACCAGTCACAACTCAGATTGCCCCTTATGTGAACATTATATATCTACAACCAACGTTACCCAAGGATATTATGCTCAGCAAATTAATAGTACCCAAACGATTTTCCCACTCTATGGAAGCCCTGTAGAACCGTTTTACTCAGCGACTCTTCAAAATAGACAGGTCATCAGGTTTGGCGACAATAGTGGAAACCCCTGGGGCAGTATCATCCCTTCTATGATGGTTTATTACAAGTGGGGTCGTATGTTGGTTCATTGATCCTGAATTACGTGTCTCTGATTCTGCTGACGCAAAGTAATCGATTACTTTACCAAATTCTCGCGATTAATATTCGAGAAAAGGCTAATAAAACGATTTCTCCCATGCCAGAAAAGCTTTTAAAACATTTTCAAAAGAATCTGTCGTGCTGAAAAAAGGGCTCGATCATTAGGAGGATCGGCCAGATGGTGTACGTAATCTAAGGACAAAAGCGTATGCATAAGAGACATATTAACCATTCACTAAAAAACAGCATAAAATGGATCACATCAACAAGATGTTTAACCTCGATTCCCCTCAACATACGCCGAACAGCAAAGGTCGAGGAGAAAAAGGAAATTTACTGAGCTCTTGATATTTAATCCCAAAAGGAGAAGATATTAAAGGGAAATAAGAAACTTTTAGATAGCAAAAGGCTTGTAAAGGGGGTATTGGGGAGACATACCTACCATCGAATGAACTCGTCCACACATAATAAATACGGCTACCATCTCAGAAAGAATGGAGGATGTCACAAGTGACTGATTGAGACAGAGGAAGGCAAGAGAAAGTACTCTCGTCACCGAGATTGTTAATGTACGACACTTAACTAAGAATTTACTGTTAGACTTGGTATCCGCGTCTGTGTTATTTTCTTTAGTAACCTATGGCCATAAAACAGGTCAACAAAAATATAATATAGATATTTATGAAAGTGACTGAGAAGACTACTACTACTACTACTACTACTACTAACGAAATATTCAGATTTAGTGAGAAAACCGTAAAATTGTCAAACCTGGTAAAAAGGCTCATGCGTCCCAAATTTTATAGCAGATGACACACAAAGCTAAATCGACAAATAATCGACCTTCCCGTCGTTAAGTGATATAAGATCCAGAATTTTTTATCTTCACCAGTGTGAATATGATTTCATTTTTTTATATTTTGGGAAAATATTTTTTTTTAATGTCAAGGATAAAAGCTAAAGCAAAGTAGAAAATTCCACATTAATTCTTGCAAAATAAAATTGTTCGTGATTTTTTTTGTGACACTTTTAGGTTCCCCCCCCCGCCCCATAAAAGACAATGCACTTCATTAGTAGACCGAATGTTTACGCCGATCTATTTAAGAACAGTTCCCCCTTTTAAAGAATAATAGAAAAAAGATCCTTTTTTATAACTTCTAATAAGAATGCCCTAAGCAAATATATTCTTTGAAATAGATAAATTGCAGAAACCATTTCAAATTGTGGTCTACTACTTTTGAAAATAATAAAAAAAGATTTCTGATACTTATTTTTACTTATTCTTTATTTATATTCTTACACAGTTTGACAAAATTATTAAATACTAGCAGACTGATCCAGCTTTGATCGAGTGTGAAATAGTTTGTTTAACTGTAAGTAGGTATCATGTTAAAGTAATCATGAGGGGAAAATAATTGTACACACAACTAAAGTGATAGAAACCTTAGAAAACAATCTGCAGTCTGCAATGGAAAGGTGCCCTAAATGAATGATAACATTTATTGCGACTAAGACTAAGTTTATTTCCTTTAACAATTGCAAAAAAAAAAAAAAAAAAAAACTTCTCAACCACCGATAGCCCTGACTAATAGCATCTTAACTAAGAGCTCATTGTTCAAACTCCTCGGTTTAACATTCACAGGCAACGTGAATTGGAATACATACATTGAGGGTATTGCCAAGGCTGCTGCAAAGAAGGTGGTTCCCTTTACCGTGCTAGAAAATTATTCGTACCTGAAAGTATCCGGTATCTTTACAAAACTACCATTCGTTCATGCATGGAGTATTATTGCCAATCTACCATTAGTTTCTCCCTTTTAGACAGCGTCGAAAAATAGTGTTGAATTTAATATCAATCAAGCTCCAACTCCTGTCCCATAATGTTGTATCCCTGTGTCTGTCTTACAAGCACTTTCATAGCATGTGCTCTGATGAACTCGTCGCACTTGTACCCATTTGACGTACATACACTCAACAAACCCGTCTAGCAGCAAAATCTCACACCTTCACTGTTGAGGTCCGTAGATACTGGAAAATCTTCTACTCTAATAACTTCTTCCTTCTGACTGCTAGACTTTGGAATTCCCTCCCTGTTTCTTGCTTCACTGACTGTACTAACATGCAGATGTTTAAATGTAATGTGAACAGACATCTCGCGCATCTTCTAACATGGTCCCCAGTAGACATGCTCGTAAACAGCAATAAACATCCACCTGGCAAGATGCATTTTTAGATGAACAGGAGGAAAAAGGTGATTACAGTAAAAACCCCAACAGTACAACTTATCAAGCCTCATCTCAAAAATTGTGAAACATATTTCTCAATTTGTAATGAAAAAGTGAATGAAAACATTTTTAATTGATTACATATTATATATATATATATATATATATATATATATATATATATATATATTTCTGTAGAAATATATTTTCTTATCAAATATCAATCATTATTTAAGAAGCTCAATGTAATTACAGAGCAATATATAGAATAAATGACAAAAAGTTATATGCCAAAATTCATGATGTTGACCATCTTATAATTTATTCCTTTAATTCAGTTGACTTATACAATTATTGACAATACCTGTTTCATAGCACAAAATCAATCGATTATTATTTCAATCAGTGAATCTATTATGCCCTTAACTTGTCAGAAGAAATAGCAACAATCAATCCATCAAAAGGAATTGAAACGTGATTTGACATGGTAAAAATCCGAAAATTGGAAGAGAAGCTGCAGATACCTTTATATTTTTTCCATTACGCCATATTGAATTTTTGTCATTTATTATCTTTCTCTCTCTCTCTCTCTCTCTTTCTCTCTCTCTCTCTCTCTCTCTGTATATATATATATATATATATATATAAATTTATATATATATATGAATTTATATATATATATATATATGAATTTTTATATATATATATATATATGAATTTTTGTCATTTATTCTCTCTCTCCCTCTCTCTCTCTCTCTCTCTCTCTCACACACACTATATATATATATATATATATATATATATATATATATATATATATATATATATATACTCAATATACTCAATACTATTGCAGAGCAAATATGTGTTTTATTTTTTTTTATTACCGTTTTATCTGTTTGGTTACATATGTTTCAGATGTTGGACCATGTTTACGATCCAACGTCTTCGTCAGACCTTACAGAAACATATGCAACGATATATATATATATATATATATATATATATATATATATATATATATATATATATATATATATATATATGCTAATTCCTACCCTCTGATGAGAAGGAAAGTATTTCTTCGAAACTCCGCAGATTAAGGACTATCCACTTATCTAGTGTTTCCTTTTCAGATTAAATATGTTTTTAACTAATTTCAAAGTGTTTTTAACATGTTTTCTTAACTGTTTGCTCGTATATATATATATATATATATATACATATATATATATATATATATATATATATATATATATATATATATATACTTCATTAAGAACAACTTACATATAGACAGCGCTATTTTCTGAAGACAAGAGTGATAAACCTAATTAAACGAAGAGCTACACAGAAGAAACAAGACGAATTTTTATTCTGGCACTTCCAAAAAGCAAATTAAAACCTTGTCTTGACTTTAGTCGTGTGACTGAATTGGAAGTTCGCACTTGAGAAGATTCAATTATCTTGTCGTCATTTATATGTGACGGCTGCAGCGATGATCTGTTATGTGCAAAATACGAATGTATTATGGTTCCAGCTGTCAATAGAGTCCATTAGTGCTGAGATTTCTTTAGTTCCGTGTATCAGCACGAAAAAGATTAATACTTAATTATTCAATTAGATAAAATATCAATTACTTGGAAGTGATTTTCTAATAATCAAATTTCGATTTGTTAATATATACATATATATATATATATATATATATATATATATATATATATATATATATATATTCATTTTTATATCTATAAAATCTATATACTGATGTGTCTCATTAGTTCTTTTGATTGTCACTTTGGCTTGCTATCTACGTACCATGATTACTTTGGTGTGATGTCTACAATCCAATGTACGTGCTGCACAATAATTTTATAAATTTGTAGCTATAAACAACTTATAACTTTTATACAAGTATACACATAGTCGCTTATAATTTGCTTAGTCGTAAAAATACACTTAAATACGATATTTTAATTTGTGCAGATTTTGTATTTATCATTATCGAGCTAATTCTCTACTGAGAATATACACAACAACTAAGTTGCTCAGAAATCCAGGCAGATGATTGGTTTATAGTGGTGAAGGCTTTGTGTAGAACCAACCACACTTTTTCGTATTACTGCTAACCTCCGTCGGTGCAGATGACTGCCACAGGACAAAATATACAGTAGACCGCAGGTTTTTACTTCAGTTTCCTTCTCTTAGATGCCTGTCTTAACGAAGCTTGGGGTGCATCTCTTAGTGAATTAATGTGCCTCCAGATACCAACCTGGAAATTTCTACAACTCGGCGCATTACAAACAGCTTCTCGAATTGTCACCCATATGGTACTGGCCAGATTCAACGTTGCTTAACTTCAGTGATCTGGCAAGAATTGGTGTGTCAACATGATTGTGCCGTGTATATATATATATATGTACTGTTCATAACTTGCCCGACGTGTGAATACACTTTAGGTAAGATTTCAAATGTTTAGACCAAAATTTGTCCGAGTAATTTCCTAGAGACTGCAGAAGTCAATTTTTTTTAAAACTTTGACCCCAATTTCGCCCCTCGTAACATTTATTATTTTGGTCTCAAATCAAAATACAAGTTTTACCGATGTCCAAGGTACCCAGATCTAAAATTTCAAGTCTTTAGACCCAAAATTGGCTGAGGAATTTGGTAGAATCTACAAAGGGCAAGTCTTTGAAGTTTCGCCCCAAAACTGATTAAAATGCTTTCCGGATGTTTGAACACCCGTTATGCATAAATTTCAAATCTTTAGACAAAAAATTGGCTGAGTAGTTTGATAGATACGGAAAAGGTCAAATCTTTAAAACTTTGACCCCTTAGCAGCTCAAATTTGCGACCCAAACCGATTAAAAAGTTTACCCTATCTCAGAATACTCTCTTTGTAAAATTAAAAATATTTAGACCATAAATTGGCTGAATAATTTGGTAGAGACCGCAGAGATCAAATTTTTTTTAACTTTGACCCCAATTTTGACCCCTTAACGTTTAATTTTTTTTGGCTCAAATCAAGTTAAAAAGTTTTATTCATGTCCAAGTAACTTGCATTTAAAAATTCAAGTGTTGAGACCGAAAACCAATTAAAAAGATTTCCTCAAATCTCAATACCCGCTATGTCAAATCTCAAGTCTCTAGACCAAAAATTGACAGAGTTATTTGGTAGGAAAATGTACAAACATACACACACATGCACACATATTTTCACTTTTATATATATACTAGCATTTCAGCCCGGCGTTGCCCGGCGTTGCCCGGCGTTGCCCGAGTGTTTGGATGTGTATGTTGAACAAAAAAAAAAAGTGGTAGTAGGAAGGCAGGCCCGAATCCGTACTGCAAAGGAGGAAAAGAACGGGGTAAAACCTAACGTTTATTCTGTTACGACCACCGCCAAACAAGAGACATTTTTTAAATTAAGGCTAGACAATCTAAAGGAGAGGATAGCTTTCAAAAATATCGGCGAAAAAAGTGATCCACCCCCCTGTAGAAAAGTGCCGAGTTGAAGGAGAAGATATTAATGTTTTTAGCCAATTTTTCGATATTTATCGTATGAAAGATCGAACTTTAAAACGATACTGATCTTGGTAAAATCCGTCGCCTCTATTGAAAGTTTAAGGCAGACATGCAACCAGACATACCAGACATACATACATTTATATATTCGTAACTAAAGATTTTCGACCCAAACGGATGAAAACGCTTGCCCTATCTCTGAATACCCTTTATGTAAAATTTCATTTAGACCAGAAATTGTCTGAGTAATTTGGAAGAGACCGCAAAGGTCATTTTTTTTTACTTTGACCCCTATTATGACCTCTTTATATTTATTGTTTTGGGCTCAAATCAAGTTATTAAGTTAGATCAATGTCTTGGAATTTGGTAGTGTTCTGAAAGGGCGAATTGTTGAACTTTGACCCCTTAATAGCTAAATTTCTGGCCGAAAACGGAGTACAAAGATATTCCTACATCTCAGTACCCTGTATATCAAATTTCGAGTCTGTAGACTAAAATTTGACAGTTATTGCGTAGGGAAATGTACACAGACAGACAGACAGACAGACACGCAGACAGACACACACACACACACACACACACACACACACACACACACACACGTTCACTTTTATAAATATATAGACTAGCATGGGTGCCCGGCGTTGCCCGGGTGTTTGGAGGTGTATGCTGAGCAAAAAAAAACAGTCAATTTTTTAAAATTTGACCCCTATTATGACCCCCGAACATTTATTGTTTTGGGCTCAAATCGAGTTATTAAGTTAAATCCATGTCCAATGAACCTATATCTAAAATTTCAAGTGGGTAGACCCAAAATTGTCGGAGGAGTTTGGTAGAGTTCACAAAGGTCAAATCGTTGAACTTTGACCCTTAACAGCCAAATTTCTGGCCGAAAACCGATCACATAGATTTTCCCAAATCTCAGCACCCTGTATATCAAATTTCAAGTCTGTAGACTAAAAATTGACAGAGTTATTGCGTAGGGAAATGTACACAGACAGACAGACATATAGACAGACACACAGACACGTTCTCGTTTATAGATATATAGATAGATTAGTACTATTTTAAGAAACATAAGAAATAATATTAAACAGCTTAAAAAACAACAGAAATGATGATAAATTACAATATAATTAAAGTAATAATAAAAATAAAATCGCAAAAAAAAACTTGTTTCACTCAGCTGGCCAGGAAGACAGAACCGCTGCATCCCTCAGCGGCAAACAGGAAAAGACTCTTTCCACTTGGCCTTCTTAGGGGTTTCAGCTCTGGCCAGTCGACCTTAGCTGATTTGTACTGTTTGGAAGTCAGCTAGCGAAGTTTCTTTTATCTGCTAAAACAAATTATTTTTATGGATTCGCGTTTTCTCCTCCTCTCTAGGTAGGATTACTAGTTCCTTTTTTTTTGTTGTTTCTTCCTTTTCTGCTTCTGGATCTCTTTTTCCTTTTTCTTTCTTTCTTTCTTAAATATTTCTCTCTCTCTCTCTCTCTCTCTTTCTCTCTTTCTCTCTTTCTCTCTCTTAAATATCTTTCCTTTTCTCTCTTCAGAACTGCATCATCAAACTATGTGGGAGGTCCTCTCTCCAACTCGCCCACTCCAGTGAAACACACACGACAATCTTTTTCTGCTTTCTTAAATGTTGTTATTTAGACTAAGTTAACAAAAAAAAAACACACACACACAGTTTGTTTTAAATTCTTTTCCAACATACAACAGATAACTGACCGCCGAAATTTCCACCGACGCTAGTCAAACTTTTTTCAGCAATTATTAGTTCTACTTCATTTTTTTTCCGATATGCAGAAATTTGGAACATCTGTAATTCTTAAGTGTCAACGATACCTGACTCATCGTGGTTGTCTAGCAAGGCAGCTTGAAGTTGCCCGGCGTCAGAAACAGTGTTATGAATCTATTTTGATGTGATATCCACACTTACATTGCAATCTGCACCTTATGAATCTTTATTATGCAAGCTCTACCTCATATTGTAATCAACACGGTACATGAGCAAGGAAAACATGTTTTGTAATTAGTTTCCAAGGAACGTATGATTAGAAATAGAAATCTAACCCTAACCTTAACTTTAACCCCTGACCTCAACTAATCAGAGCAAATATACAACGGATTGAAAGATCATGGTTTGATGCAAAGATTCGTATAGTGAAGAAAAAAAGTAACACAGTAGATGTTTTCCTTCTAGATATTAAGCTAAAGTAGCACCTTTCTTTTGAACGTTACAACTTAGTCATTTATTATCTCCCTTTCGTGAATACATAATCTTCCATCTTCATAACACATTCTGTATAAATCGTAGTAGCAACAGTAATAATTGAAATAGTTTCATTTTAGTAACAACCTAATAAGATTATAACATTTTCGATAACAGAATAAAAGTCTTTATGCGTTATTGGTGTTAAAACATGGATTTTTATTGGTGTTTAAACATGGATTTTTATTGGTGTTTAAACATGGATTTCATCGCCTCGTTTGATGCCGTTGTTTCTCTTCATGAGTAGCCGCTAATAGTCACGTTTGTTTGACTAAAATGAATAAAACTCAAACTATTTCCATAAAGAAAGACACATTAGGAAACGTTCGCCGAGTTTCACGAAGGTTTTATTTAGAGAGAATGGATTTAGGAGTCACACACTAATCTTATCTTTGCTAATTATTTACTTCTTAATTTACTAACTTCCTGAAATGAATGACGTACATAGACAGAGCCACCGGGGCAATATTCCACTTAGTTTTTTTTTACATCATTGGCGGTGTCTCATTTGTATGCCTTCGAGAGAAAGGAGACTAATGTTATCTTAGCTAGTTATTTACATTGTAAACTTAGCTTTCTGACTTAACGGAATGAGTGACTCACACGGACAGATATCAAAGTAATATTTGCTTTAGCATACATATTTCCTACATTATAGGTCATTCCCTTTCGCACGGCTTCCTGATCTGAAAACCGTAGTTTTCTCTTCACTCAAAAACGTGATGTCATTTTTCATCATCTCTCTCTGTTTTGTCTACAGTGTTTGCTCTTTGCCCCCCTACCTCAACTTTAGGTCATATGTCTTTCATTCAACACTGGGAACAATTCTGTTTTACAGATCTGAGTTATCATGTACTTCGTGTGACCCTTGCCAAAATCAACACTAACTTGATCCCTATCGTGGTAAAGTCTCTAATATGTAACAAAAAATGAGGCAATACAAAATGAAAAATTTTTGTCCTGAAATTCTATTAGATAAATTTTCTTTAAAATAAGCAATGAACGCCATTTATATGAAAAGTATATAATTGTGGCACAACGAAAAGGTGTAAATTAAATTAATCATTGAATAATTAATTTAAAGAGGTTGGGGATATTGCCAAATATTTTTTCTCCAACCGAGTTGATGTTATGTTTCATAGCGGCTGGCAGGCAAAAGAAAACAACAACATAAAAACATCAGCTCTTGTTTTGAAAGAACTTGATGAGTGTCAAAAGGTGAGCGACCTGCTGTTTTTTACTGACGTGACAGTTGTCGATTTCTGCCATCGAAAATTTCAAAGGTTAGCTACCTGGTCTGCAAATGAATGTTAGGGATGCTGAATAAATTAGGGTAGCTTTCATGAATGACATATTCTCTTGAATACGGAAGTTAGTTTTGTGGGTTGGCTTCATGCAAGGAGAAAGGCGCCCATAGTCGGCCACTGTAATAAACTAATAAAGAATTTCAGACTGCTTTCAACACTAAAAGGATGCATTGAAATCTAACGAGCTTCGTTTACAGCCTGGTGTAATGAAGCTACAGTGTCAGCTGATGACAATAAAAGTGCATAATAAAAGTGATTTTGTAAATCTTGTATGCAGTCATTTTTTCAGCTTGCAGACTCATCTTCTTTGTCAGACACAGCACAATTAAAAATCTTGTCTGTGGACTAAGCCAACACTTTCTCTGACAAAAGAACAGAACTAGTACAGACCAGATATTTATCCAAAGTTCAGACCAGCAACGTCAATGTTACAGTTTCGTGGATCTTTAGACGTAACGTGAGCACCCGAGCAACAGTTGAGAACTGATAAGATCATTATGCCTCTGAACTCAGAGTTAGACCATAGTTAGTCGCCTGCATCCCAATATCAGTGAGGTCCATGCTTGGCAGTAAATTAAGAGTGATCATATCAGATTGGTGACTTATAACCCAGGATCTAACTCAGATCGAACCCACAGCACATACAAGCAGCGTTCAATAAGTAATGTCCTTTATCCACTTTGTTATTTGATCTGGCTGAAATTTTGTATATACAACGATGTATATCTCTATGGGTCATATAGCAAATTACAGATCTGGACTAATTGTGTCTTCTGATTTAGAAGTGTTTGAACTGAGTCAGGTGTGAAATAGAGCCTGGTGAGTTTCGCAGGGGTTCTTGTACATGAAAGGACGCACACACTAAGAAAATTTGATGAAATAAAAGAAACGTATGATAATGATGCCTCATCTATGATCTTGTAAAACGTTGGTATCTTCAAATATGAACCTAAATCAGTAAAAACAATGCCCACATCTTTCGCCCCTCTTCTAGCATTGGTGAGGCATCTGTCATTCAAGATGAGGTTGGCATTTTGATGGATTTCTAGTTTGATGATGCCTTTCCAGAATACATTGAATTCTCAGGGATGAATTTTAAGATGTGTCAAGAAGGTGAATCAAAGTTTTTCAAAAGACTGATTACACAGGATGAAACCTGGATAGCTCACTATGATTTAGAGATTAAAACCTAGTCAATGCAGTGGAAGCACTTTGATTCAGTGCCTCCTAAGCTAAGTCATGCTCACAGTATTAGGACCCAGATTGAGTACTGACAACAGATTTCCTGGCGAAGGGTACCGCAATCAGAAGAATCTCTTATGCATCAATTTTGAGGAAATTAAGAGAAACAATCAAAAATCAAGAGGCTGATCAAGATTTACAATGCTATGTTGCCAGATCAGAAACACAAGATTTTGGCGATGAAATCACGCCACACCCCTTTTACTCTTCCGATTTTGCATCCTTTGACTTTTATGTCTTCCTAGCAATGAAATTGCTTTTGAAAGAATAACATTCCCCCAGATGATGCAGTCTTGATTTCTGAAGTCACGACATGTTTGGAGGTTCAACCTGGGGATGTTCTACAAAATACGATCTCCAAAATTGCATTAAACGACGGTACGAATGCGTAACTCTGGGTGGTTCCTATGTAAAGAAAGGCTAATAAATGTTCCAAGTTTCGTTGCTCTACTCCTTCGATAAGTGATTCATGAGCATTACTTGTTGAACGCTTTATGTAATTAATGACAGAAATAGACATTTATATTGCGGGGTTTTTTTTTACAATTAATAGATTTTCCATGAAAGAAAAGTTCTAGCTGCCCAATCCAGAAAATCAGTCACTTATAGCAGATAAAAAAGCCACCTAATATAAAATGATATGAACCAATGAAGATGAAATAGGTAGATAGTAATAATAGATTATTTTGTTCGTTATTAAAAAATTGTGTTATTTTAGCTAGAGAAATGCGAGAAAAATATTTTAAAATTCAGTTGTGCAATTTCTATTTTCATAAAGTGTTCAACATGTTTTGTTTTATTGCTTTGAAGCAGTTTGGGATTCAAGCATTTGCACTTATTTGGGTTTTCCAATATTGTGTGCCTGTCCTGGGGCGAGTATCCCAGCTAGTTAAGAAGATATGTTCATGTCAAGATAAACGGACATTAACAATTTAGTAGAATTATCTCGCAGGATGATATTTGAAGTGGACAAAAGTTGTTGTTTTTTTTTAAGACTAAAATCAGAGAGAGAGAGAAAGAGAGAGAGAGGGAGAGAGAGGGAGAGAGAGAGAGAGAGAGAGAGAGAGAGAGAGAGAGAGAGGGAGGGAAATTTCCAAGACCTAGACATAAAGCTTTTGACAAAATTGGGTTTTAGCAACCTTTAATTCACTCAACTGGAATCTTGAAGATAATGAATTGGATAAAATTAATTCATGTTGTTTATTTATTTATTTATTTTAATTTCTGCCTTATCTTATCTTCAGTCAGTGTTGTCTTTTTTCTATTTAACTTCTCTCCTACCTATCCCAGTCCTCTTTCTCTCTCTCTCTCTCTCTCTCTCTCTCTCTCTCTCTCTCTCTTATATATATATATATATATATATATATATATATATATATATATATATATATAGTCCGAAGACGTCTTGAGTATTTTATTAAAAAATAAAAAATAAAAAAATAAATAAATACAGTTTAAATTCCTAGAGCTATCAAATAAGTTCACAATTAAAAAAAGGGTATTAAACATTATAGCAGTAAAAATAAACAGAAAACTGACTTTGAGAAATTTAATTGAAAAATAGAAAACAGGGATCATCAGCCGCTTACCATATAGCTGTTTCGAAAATTTAAAAACAGCTGTTAAATTTCTGTCTCTCAATATTTAATTTAATTAGTTCTTGTATTCTCATCATCGTATATAAAGTTGAGTTTTTTCTCGCTCTAACATTGATAGTTAAAACCTGCTTTTACTATTTAACAATTATTGAGACGAACTTTCTTTTTTTTTTTTACACAGTGGTCACCACTTATCAAGGCCCGGAAGTCACTCAGGGATAAGGGTTATTGCAAGTACATTACGTTAGTGTGGAGATTTGATGAAGTGTTTACTTAAGGGGGAGGTTCATTAGGAATTTGTTAACGTTGGACTTGAAGACATCCAAGTTGTAGTCAGGTGGGAAGCAGGCAGACGAAACAGAGTTCCACAGGCATGCAGTTCTAAGAAAGAAGCTTTGTTCATGGAATCCACGTTTTGATTTAGGCACAGATAAAGAGTGGGGGAAATTTTTCACAGTGGATTCAGCTAGACGGGTGTTTTTCGTGAAAGACTGGCGAGGGGGGGATCAGGGATTGGAGTTCAGACGAGCACCTGCCATGGAAATAACGATAAAACAAGGATAGGCTCGCAACGTCTCTTCTGTGGGAGAGAGGTTGCAGGGTAGAGAAAAGAGCATCCCCCACTAAGCCACGAAGTCTATTTTGTACTCTGTCAAGGCAGGATAGGCTGTTTTTAGCAGATCCTGCCCAGATATGGCAGCAGTATTTTTTTTTTTTTTTACAAAGGCATCACCACATTATCAAGGCCCAGAGGCCACTCAAGGATAAGCATTAAAGAGTGTACAGTAGAAATTGGTCAATATAGTAATCATTAGTAATGAAAATTTGGTAAATTTAATAACTTATATGGAACGGCTCATCAAGAACTTATTTACTTTAGACTTGAAGACAACCATATTGTAGTCAGCCGGAAAGCAGGAAAACGGAAGACAATTCTACAGGCGTGCAGTTCTAAGAAAGAAGCTTTGTTCATGGAATCTACGTTTAGGTACAGATAAAGAGTGGGGGAAATTATTGATAGTGTTTACAGCTAGACGAGTGTTTCTTGTGAAAGTTTGGCGAGGGGGGACCATAGATTGAAGCTCAGTTGAACACTTTCCATGAAAATAACGATACATCAGAGACAAACTCGCAACATCTCTTCTGTGAGATAGAGGTTGCAAGGAGGAGAAAAGGACATCTCCTACAAGGCTACGAAGTCTATTTTGAACTCTATCAGTATTCCATCCTTCTTAAGATACTCAGTCATGGATATGTAAGGGACTACAGAACGGTTAACTAATTTGCATATTCCTTTGAACTACAAGCGTTAATTAATTACTTATACATTTTTTATAGTTTCTTATTAGATGATCGGTTTCATTTCACTATTACGCTGAATTCTGTTTATGCATAGTTTCTGCATTCTGCATAATTGCGTAGAATTTTAGATGCAAACGTTTTAGCACACGGAAATATATGTATATATATATATATATATATATATATATATATATATATATATATATAAATTACAATAAGTTTACTAAGGTAATCAAAATGGTAAACTAAAAATATATTATAAATATTAAAGAGTTAATATTTACAAGTAAAGTAATCTCAACCAGATGTAAAAGCTCAATAAAACCGAAAAGGAAATAGAGCTTATAATATGAACAAATGATTAATAAAACATGTTAAAAAACATCTTGAAAAAGAGTTAAAAACATATTTAATTTTAAAAAGGAAGCACAAGATAAGATATCTCACCCTTTTTTTAACCAAGTAAGATCTGTGACTTACTTGTGGTTTAATTAAATACTTTTACATGCAAAATCCGATCCCGCATTTTGCTAATTCCTGCCCTCTGATGAGAAGGAGAGTATTTCTTCGAAACCCTGCGGATTAAGGACTATCCACTTATCTTGTGCTTCCTTTTTAAAATTAAATATGTTTTTAACTCTTTTTCAAGATGTTTTTTAACATGTTTTATTAATCATTTGTTTATATATATATCTATATATATCTATCTATATATATATATATATATATATATATATATATATATATATATATATATACATAAATGACCTTGGTGGTGTGTGTGTGCGAACAGTCTCTACCAAACCCCTCTTGGAATATATTCAGTCATCGATATGCAAGCGACTTCATAACGGTAAACTAATTTCCTTTAAAAAAACGAACTTTGATTATTTAATCATTTTTATGGTTTCTTAGTAGACGATTGATTTCATTTAACTATTACACTTAGATCTATTTATGCATACTTTCTACATTGAACATAGATTTTTAGCATTTAAGATGAAAAAGCTCTAGCACATGCAGACATATCTATCTCACTCTCTCTCTCTCTCTCTCTCTCTCTCTCTCTCTCTATATATATATATATATATATATATATATATATATATATATATATATATATATATATAAGGTAAAATTAAAAGCCAAGAACAATGCGAGATTTTTTTTTATATAGAGTAAAATTAAATGCAAACAAAAGAAATAAAGTTCTTTTTTTTGTTGTTTGTTTTTTCTTTTTCACACAAATTTTAACTCTAAACAACAGTAATTTTTTTTTTCTGTTGTATTCAATGGTGATATAAATCTCAATATATTTCAGACTTATTAGTCCATTTTCAAGAGAAGACAGCGGAAGAGTGTTCAAAATTGTAAACTAAAAATATATTATAAATATTAAAGAGTTAATATTTACAAGTATAGTAATCTCAACCAGATGTAAAAGCTCAATAAAACCGAAAAGGAAATAGAGCTTATAATATGAACAAATGATTAATAAAACATGTTAAAAAACATCTTGAAAAAGAGTTAAAAACATATTTAATTTCAAAAAGGAAGCACAAGATAAGATATCTCACCCTTTTTTTAACCAAGTAAGATCTGTGACTTACTTGTGGTTTAATTAAATACTTATATATATATATTACTGTCTTCTCTTGAAAATGGACTAATAAGTCTGAAATATATTGAGATTTATATCACCATTGAATACAACAGAAAAAAAAAATTACTGTTGTTTAGAGTTAAAATTTGTGTGAAAAAGAAAAAACAAACAACAAAAAAAAGAACTTTATTTCTTTTGTTTGCATTTAATTTTACTCTATATAAAAAAAAATCTCGCATTGTTCTTGGCTTTTAATTTTACCTTATAATTTTCTTCAACAATGCTTCAAGCAAACTACAACCTACTTATATATATATATATATATATATATATATATATATATATATTTAAATGTTTGCTAAATTTATAGAAATTTCTTGTCACTTATTACCTCATGTTTCTAATCGATACTATTTGTGATTTCAGTTCGATTGTGATTCGATCTATATTTCATAATTTCAAGCAAAAGCGATTATTTATAAGATGTTTGTTTAATAATATAATTTTCTATCAGGTGCTTGAAGATAGGGAGCACTTATCTTTTCTATTATATTTGCATTATTCTATGAGATCCTATTTTTTGTCACGTACTCCCTTGTCACTTTTTTAAAATTTATTTACTTTATTTATTTATTAATTCATTTTATTTATTAATTTTAGTTTTATTTATTTATTTTTATTTTTATTTTTTACTTTTTATTTTTTATTTTTTCATTTTTAAAATTTTTTTTACTTTTATTTTTTCTCCTGAAAGCTATTAAATACTGATTATTAGTTAACTTTAATTTACCTAGTCAGGTAATTCAGTTATACAATTCTTATACAATTCTTGACAGTACCTGTTTCGTAGCACAAAATCAATCACTTAATTATTATATCAATCAGTGAATCTGTTATGCCCTTAACTCATCAGAAGAAATAGCAACAGTCAATTCGTCAAAAGGAATTTAAGTGTCAACTGAATTAAAGGAATAAATTATAAGATGGTCAACATCATGAATTTTGGAAGATAAATTTTTGTCGTTTATTCTCTATATTCCTCTGTAATTACATTGAGTTTCTTATATAAGGATTGATATATAATAAGAATGTATATTTCTACATATATATATATATATATATATATATATATATATATATATATATATATATATATATATAAAATTTATATCGTATGTCGAAAATTTGTCAGGTAAGACAAAGAAGAAGTGGTTCCAGATCTATGGGGCTGCTCAGGCATCTTTGTAGGCCAGTGTGCATTTTCATATACTAACTTTTCAGTTCCCACCTTCCAACCTTGTGCAATATGTTTCCGTGGTGGGATTATATACAAAGTTAATGTTTTATCGCACTGACATTGATATTTAAACTTTATTTTTGTAAGAAAAATAGACGACTGCGTTACTGAAGTCTATTTGGAAAAACGTTAGGGAAGCTTTTTTTAAACAAGGTTACACTACTTCAATGCAAAAATTATTTAAAATTTTAAATATTAACTTCTTAATATACACAGTCATGGATATACGAGCGTACACTTGTTTTGGCCCTTTACTGATACTTTTATATATAATTCTCTGCAGGTATGTTCTTTATTATTTTTATACTGGCAGGCATTCATCAGCTTAAATATACATAAAACAAAATAATAAAACGCATAGAGATAATCCCTCTTACTGACATTAGAGATAATCCCTCTCACTGACATTAGAGTTAATCCATCTTACCGACAGTTCGATGCATTTACAATTTGGAAGGTTATATATATATATATATATATATATATATATAATATGAAATAGAACAAAGTCACCCTTTTCACAACAAATACAGGGTGGAACGATAAATCTGTCATCCTTAAGAAAACAACACTACAGCTTTATTTTAAAACTTTTATTGAAAAAATTCAATTCAGGTAACTTGATTATGTAGTTAATCTGACATCTATTCAATATAGTCGCCTTCAGCTGCAATCACCGCCTTGATACGGGTCTGGAACTGGGAGCATGCCTTTTCCGCAGGCACCAGTGGGAGCTCGCCAGATGGAGGCGATCAGTTTGGCTTTGGTGTTATGGGAGTTCATGTTGGTGATGTTCTCGACCTATGACCAAATGAAGTAGTCCAGTGGGTTCAGGTCGGAGGAAGAGGGAGGCCAGTGAGAGAAGAGTACAAAGTCGTAGCACTCCTTCTGAAGCCAAGCTTGGGTCTTTTTGAACTTGTGGGCCGGTGTTGAGTCCTGCTGTCTGCCAGTGACCACCTGATTGCACCACGGGATCACCACACTCTTCAGCGCATCCAGGTACACATTGGTGTTTACTTTCAAGCCGACTTCAAAGATGTGAGGTAGCATGATGTGATCTTCACTTGAAACCACACCAAAGACCACAACCGTGGCTGGAAACTTTGTTTTCATCACCCTACACACGTCTCTGTTATTCGTGGCAATCCAGCGATGGTTCTGGCTGTTGTGCACCAGGTCCTGGCAGAAGTTCTTTTCGTCTGAAAAGAATCAGAACATGTTTGACTTCTTGGGATGCTTTAGTTTATTGAGCAACCTGACGGACTTAATTAGCCTAAGGTTCTTTGTCTTCTCAATCAAGATCTGGCTTGTCTGATGCCTGTATGGTCTACACTTCAAGTCCTTCTTCACACACGCATTCACGGTTGTGTGTGAGATGCCTAAATCTCTGGCAATCTGCCGAATAGACCGCTAAGGAGTTTCATCAATGATTGCCTGGACATTTTCGATGAACTCCTTGATACGGGTCCTCATGGCGGTGTCCTTGGCCTTGGGCTTCCACTCTACCACCTCCAAAGGGTTATCTATGCTTTGAGCTGTGCCTTCAAACGTTGAACCGTCCGGAGTTACATTTTGAGGGTGCTAACAGCAGTGCATCTCCGATCTTGCTCGTTGAATGTTGTGTTACTTTCAGACATGATATAAGGCTCCTATCGCTCTCGGGATTTGTACACAACTGGCTAACTAATATATGGTCTGCAACAAAAGACAAAGCATTTTCATTAAACGGAAATGGAATCATGCCGTCTTTTCTAGGGCGACAGTTTTATCATTCAACCCTGTTTATATTCAAATATTGTACTGGTATTTTATTTTCTCCAATTTATTCACCCAGAAGATATCTTACAATAAAAACGAAAGGTTGATGGACATATAACTTGGCTTGTTCCTTTTTCATCTTTTTATCTCGGCAGAATACTATTTCCATTATTCTCATCATATATATAAATATCTGACTCGCAAAGAACAGCTTATAAACACTCTTTCAGCTGAGCAGTTCTGTTTCATTATTAGCTAAAACAGCCAGGTGCATCTGGTCAGCTAAATTTACTTCACTTTTCTTTTTCTATTTTTTTCTCTCTTTCATTCGTTTAATTTTCTTCACAGCGTAATGCTACTCGATTAACTTAGTGAAAGACTATTTCCATCTTCCCACCTACGCAGTGGTTGTTTTCACCCCACCCAACAATTACCCAAAATGCATCACACTTTTCCCTTTTTACCTGATAATTTCATCTCCTCGGTCTTCAGTTTTCAGCATTACAATAACAAGCAAAAATATGAGACCAGAGTATATATATATATGATGAACGAACCTGTACTACACTATCTCTTTCTCCCCAAAGGAGGAGGTAATGCCTGGGAGGGTGGTATCATGAAGACAGAGACAAATATTGCACTACCTGAAAGAGGATGTGATGCACACAATTGAGAAGGTCGTGGTGACTGCGCAGAAAATTTAATTCTGGAGAACAAACGATCACTCGTTTTAATGGTACCACTCCTGTCTTTGTAGCTTTTCAACTTTTCAAGTTAAAAAAAATAGGAGGCTCTACTTTTGGAACAACCCTTGTATATGCATATCTTTATATGATCTGCACATTGGTTTATCTATTTGTATGAATAAAATATTACTTTTATAAAAAGAAATATGAAGGAAATACCGACACAAACATAAAGTATGCAATATCAAAATATAATGAGATGGATGTGCTTGTTTATTCATAAGCAGCTGTTTCAAATTGGGAACACAAGAAGACAATGCTACACGCATATCATGTGCACTGTTGAGCCTGTTTCTGTCCTTAGTCTTTTGTTGAATTAATGTGGAAAAAGTAATATAATAGCCTTTTTACTTAGAATGAACACAAAGTTTATTTCTTAAGATCGTTTTTAAATGTAAAGAAAAAAAATAAGATGCAACAATTCAGCTTCCTCTTTAAGAAACAAGTTTAACTCAATTATTGATTCAAGACTTCGAAAACTAAATGGATTTTTTATCCAAATATATATATATATATATATATATATATATATATATATATATATATATATATATATGTTACAGAGAGAGAGAGAGAAAGAGAGAGAGAGAGAGGAGAGGAGAGTAAACGTGGAGGTAGACAGGTTTACCAGAACCGAAGGTCAGCTGACCAAATTACATATGTGTGACGTGGTAACGTTGGCTAGATCTGAGAGATTTGATTTGGGCTTTGAAGAAGACGGACGTTTTTCCGTTGTCTCCCCCTCTTAACTGGGGAGGGGGGGAGACGAACGCTGACGTGTGTGAAGAAGAACCCACACAAGCAGATTTCACTTCCACCTTCTGCAGGACCTCTGGGGAAAGTGAAATAAAAACTATAAAACCCATTCATCGTCTTGGAGTGATAAATCTTCGTCAAACAGGTATCAAGTCTCCCTCCAGGATGAGAAATTCCCAGATGGTCCAACATCGAAGAAGCAGAGGTAGGTTCAGAAATTACATGTCACACACACGATTCCCTTTATGATAATCAAACACACAACCATTTATATTAGAGACAATCATACGCACACGGAATCTTTGATGTTATACAGTGTATACACCCAAACGTAAAAGGTGCCCCTCAATGATTTAAATGGTGCCCCTCGATGATAACCCCAGTGAGAACTCGATGAAGAACTCTATGTAACATATATATATATATATATATATATATATATATATATATATATATATACTAGCAAAACTACCCGTCGTTGACTGGGTTCAAAAACAGCCTACACAAAATGGACTCTGATTTATGAAAGTATGATAGCTTATGAAAAAGAAGGGTTGTAAAGATATAGCTTCGAATTTGGGGGTATCAAAACCAAAGCAAAATATGATGAAAGTAAAGATAAAATAGATGAACCCCATAATTTATTATACCATACCTGTTCACACTGAAACACTTATCACAATATTCTGTGGATCTATATAAAAAAAAAACCTTGTTAAACTTTGTGACATATTTCCATTCTATGGAGGTTAGGTGCAAACGAACAGCCCATAATATAATTATACCATATTTCTTCAAACTGAAACATAATTATCAAAGTATACTTACACAGATAGATATGAGAATTCTTTATTAAAGTTTGTGCCTATTTCCATTCTATGGAGGCCAGGCGCGAATGCAGACCCAACAATTTTATTATATCATCCCTATTTAAGTTAAAACATACTTATCAGTGTATTATTATGTACATCTATATTAAAAACACTTGTACACTTTTTTTTTTTAATTTTTTAATGTTTTATTTCCATACTTTGTGGACCCAGCGCGAATGCAGACCCCACAATTTTAATGAATCACCGTTCTACCAGATCAAACATACCCATTCCTGTGTCTCGATACATCTTCTATCATTATATGTAATCAGTTTTTTTTTAAATAGTCAACTATATAGGAGCCTATTCATGACCACACACACACACACACACACACACACACGCACGCACAGACAGACACACACACACTCATTCAGCTTTATATTATATATATATATATATATATAAAATAAAATAAAAATAAAAATTACAATTAAATTTACCAAAATGATCCAAGATGGTAAAACTAAAGTATATTATAAATATTAAAGAATTAATATTTACAAAGTTATCTCAACCAGATGTAAAAGCTCGATAAAACTAAATAGGAGATAGAGCTTATAATAAGAGCAAATAGTTAATAAAACATGTTAAAAGCACCTTGAAAAAAGAGTTAAAAACATATTTAATCTGAAAAGGAAATACTTAATAAGTGGATAGTCCTTAATCCACGGAGTTTCGAAGAAATACTTTCCTTCTCATCAGAGGGTAGGAATTAGCAAAATGCAGGATCGGATTTTGCTTACAAATGTATTTGATGAAACTGCAAGTCAAAGATCTTACTTGATAACAAAAAGTGAAGCAGAGGGAATATGGTGAAGAAAAAGGTGATTTCACGTGAATGGATAGTCTGGTGAAAGGTAAAGTATCCAATAACGGTAAAACCAAAAATGTAAACCCAAGAAAGTTAATTAAATTTCCATTAGCACAAGTAAAATTCAAGGAAATCACGTAATTGGAAGATAGTCCAAAATAATCCAAAAGGCCAAAATCCGTGGAATAATTCACAAATATGTACAAGGAAAAGGGGGAAAAATTCCAATAATATTAATAAAAGAAAAATAAGATATGCGTTTAACACGGCTGCCGAGACAAAGTGTAATCAAGAAAAATCAGTGAAGAAGAAGAAAAAAAATTAAATTGTGATAGAATTAAATATAAAATAGAAAAGCAAATGTCAAAATGACCCAGACAAGATGACGTTAAAAGGCGCGAAAAATATAGGGCAAAAGAAGAGGTCAACTGAAATATACAGGTTATTACTTAAGAAAATGTCAGCAAGAGTTTTTGCCCTATATTTTTCGCGCCTTTTAACGTCATCTTGTCTGAGTCATTTTGACATTTGCATTTCGATTTTATATTTAATTCTATCACCATTTAATCTTATTTTCTTCTTCTTCTTCTTCTTCTTCACTGATTTTTCTTAATCACACTTTGTCTAGGCAACCGTCATTGGATACTTTACCTTTCACCAGACTATCCATTCACGTGAAATCACCTTTTTCTTCACCATATTCCCTCTGCTTCATTTTAGTTTCATCAAATACTTTTGTATGCAAAATCTGATCCCACATTTTGGTAATTCTTACCCTCTGATGAGAAGAAAAGTATTTCTTCGAAACTCCGCGGATTAAGGACTATCCCCTTATTAAGTATTTCCTTTTCAGATTAAATATGTTTGAACTCTTTTTCAAGGTGTTTTTAACATGTTTTATTAACTATTTGCTCCGATATATATATATATATATATATATATATATATATATATATATATATATATATATATATGCGCGTGTGTGTATATGAGAGAGAGAGAGAGAGAGAGAGGTGGAGGAAGAAAAGAAGTTGAAAGGAGAGTGAAAGAGAATTAAAAAAAATAAGAGATATTTCAGGAAACGTTCATATTTCATCATTTCTTTCCCCTTCTACGACTTTCTCTCACTTTATTTTTTATTTCCTTTTTGTTGTCACGACCCATTAAATTGTTCATGCGACCGATTGAAGGGTCGGAACTCACAGTTTGATAAACGTTGATTTAAAGACTTTCTATATGGCCCTTTATTTGTAGCAGTTACATAATAGATCTATTTTCGTTTATATGTACGCATATATTTCGATTGTATTTCGATTGGCGTATTGACACACACGCGATCAACACCCCACTAACATGAGCACTGAAAGCCTGCTGATTTCCATCCAGAGGATTTAACGCTAGAGACAAGTTCTCAAGTATATTTCGTCACGATAAGACGTTCTTTATCCTGTCTCGTCCAGTGCTAGAAGTATAGATGTAAGATGTTGAACTCTGTTTATTAACAAAAGCACGTCGACCTAACAACTGTCTTCTTGTGTTCCCTTCATATAAAGTTAATTCATATTTTAGTGAAGATGTTTGCTGTTTTTCATGGAAGATGGTGACCCCCTTCCCCATTTTTTTTATTCCATATCTAATTTCAATCTGGTGTGGCCAGATAAAACCAACTTTACAAAGTGACATTCTTCATCCTGACGTTTTTATAAACCAATCATCCTCCAACTAAAGCTTTTGTGCCCTCCATCCGTGCCTCCAGCTCTTAGGACCAGTCAGTACATTCCCATTAGTCATTCTACCTTTATAAAGGTTTGTATATTCCTATAGTCTGGAGATTTCTCTGATAAATATTACCTTTGAAATAACCCCTACAAATTAAAAAAACAAAAAAACAAAAAAAAACAGTTTAGTGAATGTGAAGTGAATTCAAAATTTAATCTCCTACTGATGAGACGATCACCACAATGTGTCCACAGGCATTCCAACAATTCATTGAAAGAGTGGGAAGTTGTCCCATCTCTTTGAAACTACTAAATATATTTTCCTCTTCCCAGGAAGCCAAAGGCTTCTTTACAACCACTAGGTAGTACGCAATATTAACTGATACAGAGATGAACAAAACTTATTTAAGGTAATAGCTGGTATGGTATTTAGCTCTAGTCAGGCTATGTCGTTTTTTGGGGGGAAAAAGATTACAGATATTATCAAATTCACAAGCGGTCTCCAGCCGCATATATATTCTGATCATGGTTAGATAACATACAGCACCTAACATTCCAAACAAGTTACTCATCTGGTACTAGTTAGTCTCCACGGTACTTAATTTCCGTAATATAACGGAATCGGTGTGTGAATGCAATAATGCTGAATATGATAAAACAAAGACTGCTGGATATTCATAAATGAAACTTGGTGGACAAGTCAAATATAGACGGAAGTTTATTTGATCAAAATATGGTTGTATAGTAGAAAGGACTGTGACTTTTCATTAACAATATCATGGGTGGCAGTTTTTATCTTCATGTCTTCAGTGACCTACTATATGCCTCTGGGAGTACCAACACCGATTGATGGTATGAACTGTGGTTGATTGCTTTTGGGGCGGTCCATGACAAGACCTTGTTTATATTGAATTTGAAGATCAAGTTGCAATCAACAGAGAAGCAGATAGAAAGACCTTGCAAAGAAGCTCTGTTCAAGGAAATTAGACAAATTAAGAGTTAGACACTAATATTTGATGATAGAATAGTTTTGGTACTAAACAAAATACACAGATTAGTAGTAATTTCGTATTCGTTTGTTGTGCCTGTTATTGACATCTGTTTTTATCAAACGTGCGTGACTGCCATCTTGACCTGAAATCAAGTTGCACACACCAGCATTGTTGCAAAATACAACACAAGAATTCCCAATTCAGATCTTGATAATAAAGTCTAGAATAGTTAACAGTTGAGAATTCGTAAAAAAAAATAAATAAATAAATAAAAACCTCAAATAATTTACAGCAAACGCAGTAGAATTAAATTCTCTACAGAGCATATGTACTTTTAACATGAAGAAACTATTTGTAAGATATTTTATTTCCAATTTAAAAGTGGTTAATTCAGGACCAATTGGTTTTTTATGTGCCGATAACAGCTTTCATTGGTATAAAATTCTGAAATAAAATATCTAACAAACAATTTGGTCCTGGATATGACCTTAAACTATATCCGATGGTGAGGCCCCAGCTTGCAGGCCTTAGGGAGTGTGGAGCCACCCTTTAATTGCCATTGCTCCCAGGTCCACTCTGACCCGGAGTGGTAGTAACTGTTAGGGTCCCAACTATGGGTTAAATAGAATACGACTTAAAAACAAATATACTATATTAAAAAATTGTTCTTCAAAATCGCCAGATTCGGCATTAAATAACCTGAAAAGGGTTGATATGCCGTAAAACAAAACAACTAACAAACTAACAAACAATTTCAACATGTTAAACGTATACAGGTCTGTAGAGAATTTAATTTATTGCTTTTGCTATAAATTATTTTTGTGTTTATATTTTGTTTACGGATTTTTGACGGAACTATTATGGACTTTACCCCAGATATTTAGTAAAAACTCTGATCAGGGGTTTTTTATAGATGTGAGCCGATCCTAAATTTTATTTCTTATTTATATCTAATCTCCTTCCTTAAGCTGGGTGTGGGAGGTATTTCTTACGAGCAACCTTAATACACGTCCTTATCAAATTGTTTGCTGGAAAAGAGAGGATCTCTTTTACCCAACCCTTGCTGAAATGTCACCTATCTCTGTCTGTCTCTGTCTCTGCCTGTCTGTCTGTCTGTCTGTCTGTCTCACTCTCTCTCTCTCTCTCTCTCTCTCTCTCTCTCTCTCTCTCTCTCTCTCGTTATGTACAGCAGTAGACTTTCTGATTGTAAGCGTTTTCATAGTAATTTCCTTTTTGACAGGTGCAACGATAATAGACTTTCATTTTTGTTCACGACAGATCATCGCTGCAGCCGTCACATATAAATGATGACAAGATAATTGAATCTGTTCAAGTGTGAACTCGCCTTTCAGTCACACAACTAAAGTCATGGCAAGCTTTTAATTTTCTTTCTTTTTTTTTTTTTTTTTTTTTTTTTTGTTTGGAGATACCAGAATGAAATTTATCTTGTTACTGTGTAGTTCCCTGCTTGCGGGGGTAATTATGTATATGAGGTATTGCTCACATATTGTTCCTAACACGAAACCAGCGTTTTTTCTTAATAAATAATCTTACTATGTAATTATCAACGCTTATATTTCTGCTTGGTCGTTTGTTCATACAAATACTACACTCTGATAATTATAAGACTTTTTTTTGTTTGTTATTTTACTATTGCGATCACATCTTATCAAGGTAACGAGCCACTTGAGGATAAGAGTTAACGAGACTGACATGATTGCCAACTAAAAGACGAGGAACATTATTGTTATTATCTGTACTCACTAGGAGTCCATCATCAGAGATCCATATCTGACAACAACCAGTGATGCACCCTGGAGTTTAAGTAATAGAAAGTGTCCCCAGATTTCTAGTACTCTCCATCTCTTTCGATAACTTTTGTAAATTTCTTTGCGTTCTCACAACATCCACTTATCACTGACTTCTTGCTAGCAACGACCATTAGTCTTTATTGGAATTTAGGTGGCAACAAGCCTACCCAAAGTCCCAGTTCTCTTTCCACTCATCCAGCGGGGGCTTGGTTAGTGCTTGATCTTTCCATTCTTCTTGGCCCTTCACTGGTTTTTCTTTAATATTTCATTATTGCTATCCATTTATCTTCTCAGCCATTCCCTTAACTCTCCAAATTATTATTTTTTTTTTTAAAGTTTTTCAGGATTGTTCCTAGTGCTCCTACAAATATCTCTAGCCTTGTTCTGCTTCTATGTCTCTTTGATATTGACTCTGTGGCCTGCTGGAATGGCGAAATTTATTATCTCAAAGGATTTTTTCTTAATAATAATAATAATAATAATAATAATAATAATAATAATAATAATAATAACCCACATAGCAAAATAACGCTGACCAACAAGTTGAAATAGAAATAGGACAAAAAATATAGAATGGAGATTATATGAATCCAAGGGAACTGAAACTAACAGAAATCCAATAATTGTTGACATATGAAAGGGTGCTCAATCAGTAATGTCCCTAACCCACTTCTAATAGGTGTAGAACAACGAAACTTGCTATAGTTATTAGTCTTTCTCTACAAAGAAACCATCCGTGGTTACGCATTTCTTCCATTATTTAATGCAGCTCTGGAAACCGTTTTTGTAGAGCACTTAGGTTGGTCCTCCAACCAAGACATCTTCTATAATATAAATCTTACCTGTCTGTTTAAATGTATGTATATATTTATGTATGTATGTATGTATGTCTCGCAAATGAACCCTTTTTTGGGGTCAACGGCCAACTAGCACCGTATACATTTGTGTGTATGTATATATGTGTTGGGGTGGAGAGGGCTCCTATAAGCCGTGGTGAAGGCAACCTTTCTAGGAAAAGCAAATCTCTGATTTTAAAAAATATAAAGCGGGAGACCAGTACCCACATTAAGCTGGTCTGCAGTTTAATTTGTTGCTGGCTATCTTGCTCTTGCTTGTTGCTGGATCTCAACATTTTGAACCGAGAGAGAGAGAGATTTAGCTGTCGTACAAAGCTAAACATCACCTTTGTATAGATACTCCCTCAGACATTTAGGCTCATGGACTTTAAGTGTTCGAGGAGGTGGCACTCATCTGGCTAGACGTTGCAATTATCATGTCTCACAAAAACTTTCGATGGAGGCGACGGATTTTCATAAGATCAGTATCATTTTGAAGCTCGACTCTTTGAACAAATACCGAAAAATTGGCTAAAAACATTAATTCCTTCACTCTTAACTGGGCACTTTTCTACAGGGAGGGTTCGCTTTTTTTGCCGATATTTTCGAAAGTCATTGCCTCTTTTCGATTGTCTCGCCTTAATTAAAACCTACGTTGTTGGCGATGGGCACAACAGCTAACGCGTCACTTTTTTTTCACTTTCTTTTCCTCTTTCATGGTACGGGTTCGAGCCTACCTGCCTACTACCACTTTTTTTTTTTTGCTCAACACACACCTTCAAACACCCGTACAACGCCGGGCACCCAGGCTAGTTACTTTAGAAACCAAAGCCGAATAATCTGGAAAATGCTTTTCTTTTTTTTTTTTTTTTTTTTTTTAAAAAACAAGTTCATCAAGCCAAATCGGAACCCAGAATTTGACTGACGGATGCCTCATTAATAGTTGAAGTGAGAGCTGTTTTCACAAACTTCCAGCTTTGTTTGTTCGCTATGCCAGCCTTTTACAACGTCGTATGATAAGACATTATTACCTTACATTTCTTTCATTTCATCAAAACTATCCTGTGGTGTGCGTTCTATCAAATACAAAAAGAAAATCACTGTGTGATGCTAAACAGAATCCATTTCACACCTGATTCAGTTCAAAACCGTGTAAATCAGAAACGCAATTAGTTTAGTGCTGTAATTTGCCACATAACCCATAGCTCATTTCACATGCAGAATATCAGCTTAGCCAGGCAACTGTACTCGGCAGTCACGGTCAGAGGTATTACTTATTGAACGCCCTTTGTATTTTTCACAATATGATTTTTTTTTTCTTAATAACTTGCTCTGCCGATTTCAACAATCTCGTTATATTTCTGCTCGTTCCTTTATTCACACATATATTCACAATTCTCTCCAGTTTAAAGTCCCTGCATGAGTAAAATGTTCTGGCCACGAATGATGAGCTCTACATAGGTTTGCTTATATTAACCTCATTTACCTGCTTATGCAAAGTGTCACGTGTAGATAGGTTAGTTCAATATTATTTGGAGGGCAGGATACCAATGTTGGGTCAAAGGACGCCCCCTTGTATAATATGTTCGACATACTACTCTACACGTCAGGTGCAAATCTAATATCAGTGCAAGTAAAAGTATAGCAGGGGCTTTTTTAAACCATTGTAATTTATTTTATGCATTACTTTTTATTGCTGCCAAAATGTCACAATAATAATTTCTTTTTACTGCCCCCCCCAAACAAGGCAAAGTGCCACTTTGACGTAAGAAGCTACTATTTGGGACCAGATTTGCAGGAATAATATGTAGGGAGTTGGGCAGCAACACTGGAATTTTTGCAGGGAAGCAGGGGCCCAGGAGCGAATTCCAAAGTCTAGCAGTTTGATGGAAGAATCTATTTGAGTAGAAGGCTTTGCAGCATCTATGGATCTCTGCAGTGCAGGGGTGGGATTTTGCTGCTTGTTAGAGGTATTTACGCCGAGGGGGGTACTCGTGCTTTGAGTTTTTCTGAGCACTTTCCATTAAAATGCTTGTAAAATTTTTAACTTTTTCTTTCAGATTATTAAAACATAGTTCATATTTTATTGCAAAATTATCACCCCTACCGATCCCCAACCCTAACCCTAACCCTAACCCCTACCGACCCCCAAAACGAGCTTCTTTAGTCAACAGAAAAAGGAGTTATTTTTCATCATGATAATGCTCACACAGCACTACAAAACAAAGATCTCCTAGGAGTATTTAGCTTGGAAATCTTGCCCCATCCTGCATATTCTCCTGATCTATCCCCTCTGATTATCACTTATTTCGAGGATTGTAAAACGATTAGGTTAACATCACGAGAGGAAATTGAACACATGAGTTTTACTCATATTTCACATCAAAACCTTAAGAATTTTACAAGCGAGGCATTTATAAGATCTTTGACAGACGTAATCACGTTATAGAAAGCAAAGGTCGTTATTATTATAGATTTTGTTTTTTGTTTGTTTGTTTGTTTGTTTGTTTGTTGGTTGGTTGTTTGTTTGTTATTTCATCCAATGCCAGTAGGCGCAGATGAAACGTGAACAAATTCCGACATTATATTATTTTCGAAAACACATAGGTTTTCATTTTCAAGATGAAATCTTACATCAGCCAAAACTTCTGCACTGACCTGGTAATAAGCCAATTTGATGTTCGTACGTTATCACCCGTCACACATTCTTTTTTAAATATGAGATTTGACGATCGATCTGAAGATTTATCCACTTAAAAAAAAAGTAGCTGAAAATTAGTTGAAAAAAGAAAGAAAGAGCATATTTTTAAAACGATTTGCCACACTAGAATATTAACCATTCCAACGCTGCACGGCCGATATATCGACCCTAGCAACATAGCTAAAAAAGAAGACATGGCCGATATTCCGGTCTTCTAATAATACGTTATCAAATAATTTTGCTAATCCCATACTATTTTTTAGACTAATTATTGCTTAATTGGGTCAGGACCCAAAAGGTTTAATAAAACGGTGAAAGAAAACATTTATCTGAAAATTATTTTTTACATCAAGATGGAGGTGAATGTTCATGTTTTAGCTTTTGTTTTGTACTTGGGAGTCACTATTTATCAAGGCCCGAAGGCTACTCAAGGATAAGGTTTAATGAATGTAAAGTGGCAGTGTAGTAATCATTAATGGTGTGAATTGGGTAGAATTTGCTTATATATATAAGGACAGCTTAATAGGAACTTGTTTACATTGGATTTGAAGGCTACCATGTTATTCAACTGGGAAGCAGACCAACGGAACAGTGGAAAAGGCTTTATTCATGGAATCTATGTTTAGATTTAGGCACAGATAGAGAGTGGGAGGAATCGTTTATAGTGGTTGTAGCTAGTTGAGTGTTTTTTGTGAATGTTTGGCAAGGGAGGCATAGATTGGAGTTCAGTCGATCACTTGCCATGAATATAGCAACAGAGCAGAGGTAGGCTCACGACCTTTTTTCTGTGGGAAAGATATTGCAAGGAAGAGAAAAGGGCATCACCTATTCGGTTTTGAACTCTATCAAGGCAGGATAGGTAGCTACTGCCCAGATGTGACAACAGAACTCCATTTTAAAGCATACCTTACAGATAGAGGATTGCATTTGCAGTGAGATACCTACTGGAGCGGTAGAGTGATCCAACCATTGTTCCAGCGATCTTGGCAACAGATTTGATGTATGTGTTTCATTTCAGATCAGGAGTGAAGGTCAGTCCCAGAAAAGATATAAATTATTACAATTTTCAATAAAGACGATTTTTGTTTTATTTATTGAAACAATATATAATGGTAATTATTTTCATGGAAGAAGAAAGAGTCATTTCTTTGCCATAACTTGGACCCTGACAAACATTTATTTCCAATAAAATATCATCAACTGTAAATTAAGCAAATAGATCAAGACAAAAAGCGTGGAATTCCCATGAGGTACGACTTAATTTTATGTTTGTACGTACGTTATCACCTTCCATCCATTTTATGTTATTACTCTTCACTTTTTTTTTATAAAGATGGGATCATCCGATCGATGAAAATACAATGAAAAAATAGTATTTTGACATTTTCATCTGATGCTCTATTGTGTCGAATGTGAAACTAAATAAAATACAATTTCCGACTTTCAAGCTTACATTCATCTTGGAAAGATACCACCCTCTCTCCAAATCCCCTACCCCCGTTTTTTTTTCTCTCACATTTAGATCTCATTTCCATTTAGAGATTTGCCTTCTAGTTTTCCGTTCAAAACAAACAGTGGGCGGTCTATTATTTAGAATGGGTTCGGAGGGCCATACTAATTAAATTTGTTATCCTTTGTTTTTTCCCCACTCTGTGATTCTCGCCAATGAAATAATTGTACATAGACGTATTTATTTATTTTGAATAAGATTTTTTGAAGACTTGGGAAATTTTACGGTTGGAATAAATGTGGTATTATGGTGATTGATGATTCTGGTTAAGCATAGAATAGATATTTTCTAGTTATTGTGAGAAAAGATGACCAAGGATACCCATTTTTCTACACTTTAGAATAGCCTTATGCCTAATTTGTTCAAATGTTAAAATATGATTTTTATATATTTGTTTAAATAAATATTTCAAAGTGTAATGTCTGTTCTGTTCAAAGATGATATAATATTCTTGGCTGTGCGTCTGTGCCAGATGTCCATATAATGGAAATATGTCACAAACTCCTACAAAGGTTTTAGAGATAGACCCTCCTTGAGTACGGCAGCAATATATAGATAAACGAAATAAATGTGCAGTTTCTATGATTCTTGCTAGTATATATTCGATATTTTGTGAACACATATAAAAAATAAGTGCAAGCCCAGAATTAACCCTAATTAATATATATATATATATATATATATATATATATATATATATATATATATATATATATATATAGTAAGTTATAAAATATATATGGCGGTTAAGCTACACTGAATATTCCACGTTTCATCTACTCTATGACTCTTCAAGCTTATGTGCATAAGCCTGAAGAGTCCTAGAGTGGATGAAACGTGGAATATTCAGTGTAGCTTAACCGCCATATATATTTTATAACTTACTAACTAGCTAGAATTCCAGGCGCTGTATGTAGGAGGACGCCGACACCTCCCTGCAAGAGTTGCAGAAAACCTTACATCGTCATCTCCCCTAATAAGGATATGCATGCGACTGGGGATCGCTTGTGAATTTCATACTTCCATGGAACTTCCTCCTTCAGAAGAAGCCTGTTAAACCCAAATAGAGTTAGTGCCGTTTCACACACACGCGTGTGCACGCGCACACACGTGCACGCGCGTACACACACACACATACACACACACGCATACACACACACACACACGCGCATATCACTGAACCAAAATGTCATATAAATAATATAGTTTTTTTTTAACTAAGAAAATCAAATTTTATGAGGAAGCGAGACATTGTACCTTGGTCCATCAGTTTTAATAAATATAGAGAGACAACTCAATCCAAACTACCCAGAGATCAAAATTAGCCTTGAGACTGAAATTATTAATCCTTAAAAATCTTAAAATGATGTTTTCTTAGTTTTACTGCAAAGACGTAATGAGCACACCCATCATAAATATTATCTGCACTTTTATTTTTAATTAGGTTAAACTCTGGACTTGCACTAAAGATTCTAGTTATTTCTTTTTACTTTCAACGTGTTCATGCGTAAAGCTGTTATGTATGTTTGAAAATAAAATAATTATTTATCCAGAACATTGTATCATGTAATCTGTTGGGTGCCATTTTTTTTTACATGTAAGAAACATTGGGCTTTAATAATGTATTAATCTTGGTCTGTATTTACTGCTGTTTATCTCACTATTAACATTAACATCGGACAATATCAACTAGCTTAATTCCATGAAAATTCCATGCTTTCTACATCACCTTATATAATTTATTCTTAATAGTAATATCTGGTAAAACTCAGCTCATGTCTTTCAATCGTAGTCTTTTCTATAAATACTATTATAGGATGTTCTTCAGAATTGCCTGATCTACTCCCTGCTTTTTTTGTTAAAGCTCGTTTGATATGTTGGTCTACTGGTCATCTTCGATTCATTGTTTTGATACCCCATTGAATACTTCATATTCCAGTAGTTTCTTTCCAAGAACCGCAGGCTTGTGGAACTCTCTTCATGATGCCTGTTTTCTTCCTACTTATAACATTTATCATTTCAAGACTAAGGTCAATATGCATCTCCTGTCTTTGTGATAATCATTCTTCGTTCTTGTTACCTGCATACATCGAGTGGCTTCACTCCTTGTCTCGAGCGATTTCCATTAAAAAAATATTCCTTTTGAAATAATAAATATCTGTCAGGGATCAAAACTATTATGAAAAAAAAAAAATGATTTTTCTTCTCTAAAATAATTATCATTGTCAGGTAAATATTATTTAAACTAAATGAAACTGCTTCTTGTTTATTTATTCCCAAAATTCAGCAACTGAATTCTTTTTAAAAAAAATCTTCTTACCATAAAAAATAATTGTCACCTAAATTTTCTTTGAATCAATAAAACGAATATCACTTTTTAAAAATATATTTATTTTAAATTGTACTGTTTCCAACAGCGGAACTTAATTTTTTAATAATTCATCATCTTGTAATATTGGTAGACAACACCTTTAATTCTTGATCCCACGATAAAGAATTATCTCAAAATGACAACTTAT